>NC_041390.1:111476837-111591297 GCF_002162155.2 Triticum dicoccoides
AGGACCCCTGTTTCGACCGTAGGAGGTCTGTTTCCTCCATTTTGCGGTACGCCACACCCCTCCCGATCAACAGGACCCCCATTTTGACTGTAGGAGGTCCATTTCCTCCGTTTTGCGGTATGCCACACCCCTCCCGATCAACAGGACCCCCATTTCAACCGTAGGAGGTCCGTTTCCTCTGTTGTGTGGTACGCCAGGCCTCGTTTCCATCACCTCTTCCGTCCAAGCCCTCCTGATGAGCACGACCACGCATTCCGTTCCTACCCATGAACACGACGACGACGCTGTTTCTCCGTTCCGACCCAGCCATGTACACGAGACCTCGCCGTACGTATGCGTGAGTAGGCGTTCGAGACCCCGCCCGTATGTACACATACGTGGCCGTATTTTCTTTCTTGCACCCTGGCCGCTGTACGTACGTGTACATGCTACGTGCGTGCCTCTACTACGACACGTGCGCACCTCTACTTTGACACGTGCGCGCCTCTACATCCACCAGTGTATATGTACGTACACATTCGCGACCAGAATGACAACGCTACGTACGCTTCTACCAGGTGGGTCCCGACTGTCAGGCACTCCTTGCCTGCGAAGATGTAGCTGGTGGGTCCCAGCAGTCAGGGGGGCGAAATACGGTGGCCTGTCTGGTGGGTCCCCGCTGTCAGGTGGAGGAATAATTATTTTGCATGTAATAAGGAGGCACTTCCTTACTGCGGCCGTGGACCCAGCTGTCAGCCTCTCCACGTACAGTCCATGTCCGATGGAAGTCGTTCCTTGACCACGTTGACCACGCCACCCCGAGAGCACCAGGGCGGTGGACGACGGTGAGGCCTAGGAAGAGGACGACGCGAAGCCGGGGAAGACGCGACAGTGGATGCCCACGCGTAGAGTACGAGGGTTCACTGGTTCGCTGTGGTGTGAGGCTGCCGTCACCGCAGAATAACAGGGGGTGTGGGTGAGTAGAGGGATGGCCTGGCCAGCGGTGGGAGTAGTAGGGGGGGGGTGAGGCCTCCGCCTCATCGCAGCCGGCCACGGGAGGCAGGAGCACGATGCACGACCGGCGCTGGTTTAGGCGGCTGGAGCAAGAAGACTAGAGGTTGAAGAAGCACTACGGCCATTGGATGGACTTTGTACGGTCATTGGAGCTACAATCGTGCATATTGACTAAGTTGACAAAGCCCTCCGTCCCCGTCAACTTAGTAGGCCCACAAGTCAGCCTCCCAGCAAGGTGGGTCCCAGCTAGCCGGGGGAGTATTCATTTTTTGTGCGTAATAAGGAGGCACTTCCGGTGGGTCCGAGCTGACAGCGGGGGGAATGTTTTTTTTCATGAAATACGGTGGCCCGTCCAGTGGGTCCCAGTAGTCAGGGGGAAACAATTTTTTTCACAAAATACTGGTGGCCCGTCCGGTGGGTCCCTGCTGTCAGGTGGAGGAATAATTATTTTCCGCGTAATAAGGAGGCACTTCCTTGCAGCTGCCGTGGACCCAGCTGTCAGCCTCTCCACATACAGTATTGTTCCGATGGAATTCGGTCGTTGACCACATTGACCACGGCGCGCCGACAGCACCACGGCAGTGGACGACGGCGAGGCCTAGGAAGGGGACGACGCGAAACCGGGGAAGACGTGGCAGTGGATGCCCACGCGGAGAGGAGTACGAGGGTTCACTGGTTCGGCTGTGCTTCCATCGCCGCAGAATAACAGGGGGTGTGGGTGAGTGGAGTGGAGGGATGGCCTGGCCAGCGATGGGAGTAGTATGGGGGCGGTGAGGCCTCCGCGGTAGCACAGCCGGCCACGGGAGGCAGGAGCAAGCGGCACGACCGGCGCTGGTTTGGGCGGCTGGAGCAAGAAGACCAGAGGTTGAAGAAGCACTACGGCCGTTGGATGGACATCTTACGGCCAGTCGAGCTAGAATCGTGCATATTGACTAAGTTGACAAAGCCCTTCGTCTCCGTCAACTTAGTAGGCCCACTATACTGGGTCCCAGCTAGCAGGGGGAGTATTCATTTTTTGTGCGTAATAAGGAGGTACTTCCTTGCGTGCGAAGATATAGCTGGTGGGTCCGAGCTGTCAGCGGCGGTAACATTTTTTTCGCGAAATACAGAGACCGTTTCGGTGGGTCCCAGATGTTAGGTGGAGGAAATCATTATCTTGCGCGTAATCAGGAGGCATTTCCTTGCGTGCGGCCGTGGACCCAGCTGTCAGCCTCTCCACGTATAGTCCACTTCAGATGCATGTCGGTCGTTGACCACGCTGACCACGCCACGCCGAGAGCACCAGGGCGGTGGACGATGGCGAGGCCTAGGAAGGGAATGACACGGAGGCAGGGAAGACTCGGCCGTTGTTTTTGTTTCCCATGCGGAGGGGCGTATGACTGTACGAGGGTTTACTGGTTCGTCTGCCGTCGCCGGAGAATAACAACAAGTGTGGGTGAGTAGAGGGATGGCTAGTCCAGCGATGGGAGTACGGTGGGGCAGTGAGGCCTGCGCGGCAGCACAGCCGGCCGCGGGGAGGAGGGAGCAGGCAGTCCCGCCGGCGCTTGTTTAAGCGGCTGGAGCAGGAAGAGCAGAGATTGAAGAAGCACGCCGGCCATTGGATGGACATCCAACAGTATACAAGCCATCTGTGGAAAGCCTCAAATCTGTGGAAAACAGCATACAACCCATCTGCCATTATTTCAAATAATTTACAGCCCATTTGCTAATTCTTACGGTTTTTTTTGGAGCCCATATTCTTTATGTTAGCATTACAGCCCATATTGTGGCCACGGTTAAAAAATTATATGAAATTTTGCATATGTCGGTGTGGTCTGAACTGTTTTTAATCCCGAAATTTCGAGTCACATTCAGACTGATTTTAAAAATAAATGTATATCAATATAAAATCCAATATATTGTCCACGCATAAAAATCAATGCAATTTAAAATCTCGAAATGAAAAAAAGATATTTGAAAATAATTGCCGGTTTGATGTGTTTTAAAAATGTATAGCCCATTTCTCATTACTGATAGGCCATTTTCTCGGCCAGCCGAATGGAGCTCTCCTCGTCTTGAAAGATTTGCAGCCCAACAGGCCTGATAAAGCGACTTACTTGACAAATCACAAAAAACTGGGCTAGCCATTTTCAGAAAGAAAAAAAAACTACTGGGCTGGTCTGTGGTAAACATAAAAGAAAAGGCTGTCTAGACAGGCCAGAGTGTCCCACACAGCCCAGTTGACACCCTGCTTCCGTCTCAAAAACAAATTAGATAAATTCCACTCCAATTATGGCGATTCATAAAAATGCCACTGCAATTTCCAAACTTTGAAAAAATGCCACTGCAATTTTTGCAAACTTTGAAAAATGCCACTCCAGACTTCGAAAAATGCCACTAGAAATGGCATGAAATGGCATTTTTCAAAGTTTGGAAATTGCAGTGGCATTTCTCGGATACACCAGATTTGGAGTGGCATTTATCAAATTAACCCAAAACAAAAATAACTGAGCGAGCTGTTGGGTCCCTGGTGTCAGCCACTCGTTGTGCAATTCTCTCGTTTATTGACTACGTTGACAATGGCATGGGACCCAGATGTCAGAAATCCACTAGGAGGAGCCATTTTTTCTATTGGCTTGAAATAAGGAGGCACTTGCTTGCGTATGAGCTTGTCAGTTTCTTCAGAGGTAGGCATTTTTATTCAAAAAACGGCCACTTTGCATCTTGCGTCGCAAATAAAACTGCCAGGAGCGCATTTGTAGGCTAGCTAGTGATCAATCAGTAACTTGTAAACACTGAGCGAACAGAAATAAGAACCTGTTAATGCATCTCAATGATTCACAGATCATATACAAGTATGTAGCTCCAAAAGCAAAGATCAGCCACTTCGGATCTTGCGTCGCAACTAAAACTAACTAGTACGATTCCCATACATAAGATCAACATGTTAATGCATCTCAATGACTCACAGATTACATACAAATATGTAGCTCCAAAAGCAAAGATCTAGAAAAAAACATATGTTCTTCCTACTAACATGGATGCTTCTATTGGCCAACATTCAGTACAGACTGAAAGACAATTCCTCTTGCAAACATAAGTGGTTTCACCAACAGCTGGAACCATGAGAATGAACCAGACATGATGGAGGAACATGCACTGCAATATGATTTGGTCTTCCCTCGATCACACTGCGAGACTATTTTCGGAATACAAACTTTAACTTAGGCAAAATGATGTCCATTGTATAATCAGACCAAAGCAATGAAGCACCTAGTGTTGGCCAATAAATAGTACAGTACTACTTTTCTGCAGTCCATGAAGTGACTATCCAATCTTTCTGTGTCTATTTTCAAATGGCACTGCATGTAGTGACTATACTATTCTCTTGTGCAGTTCAACCAAAATTGCGGGCACTTTGTTGGTTTGCCAAATAGCAACGGGCAGACATCTCTGTCTGCACAAATATCAAGCAGCTAGTAAACATATACCACACCTTGTATTTTTGGTTTAAACATGTCTCTTCCTCTTAGCATCTGTCATGTTCTGCACTGGACAATCTGATACAGTTATGTTTTGCCCTAGACAATTTCATACTGAATTGATTTGCTGGTTCAGAGCAGAAATATAGTGCCTATTCTTCATCTGACCAAGGATATCCATGTTCGTAGTGATGGAAGAGGTGAAATCGATACAACCGAAATTGAGCATCCAATCATTGAATCATGTCCTGCACCTCCAATGTAGGTCCACCCTGCCAATAAATTCACATGCAAACCACTAGTATTACTATCTAATGACAGTACAAAAAGAGTAGCAAGATAGTAGCAAACCATGTACCTTCATAATGAACAGCTCATAGTGCCACCAATTGGATATAAAGGTTGGGAAAAAACATGCTCCTAATGTTGAACCAGTTGGACTTTTTGTGCAGTTCCACTAAAATCCAGCATCCCTGTTTGCATAGATATTGAAAGTGTGATTACTCTAAAAGTGGCACTAGTTGAAGCATAGACTCACAAATATAAGCATTCCAATTTCTTAATGGGAAAAGGTAGCAAGACTGTTTCTAACCACCTGTTTGAAGGAATAAATGAAGCAACAACGGCTGATGTGAGGAAGGCATACATAGTTTTTTCTGGAAAGTTGAGCCATTCCTGACCTTTCCTCTTCTTTTAAGAAAATTTTGTGCAGTTCTACTAAAATAAAATGCCATCACCGCCTTGACAATTCAGTGACACTGTACAAAAGGAAATGACTTAACATTACATCATGATGTCAGGTATGTAGTCGACAGGCATTAGAGACAAACATACAGACCTCCTCAAGAGAACAGCCGGAGGAGGAGGTGCCCACTCTTGACCTTTCCTCTTGTCTTCATAATTGTCTGTGCAGTTTAACCAAAATAAAATGACATCGGCGCCTTGGCATTTTGGTGACACTATACAAAAAAATTAACTTATCTCATGAAAGTGAGGTACGTAATCTATAAGAATTAACAGTGCAAAAATCTGACGGGAGTAACAAGTTTCATCATTGGTATACTGGCTGTGCAACAGCATTAGAATGCCTTATAGCTGAAAAATCTTTAATACATCCACAATCAACAGCTAACCCTGAAATAATCCAGTGACATTAAATGGCATTGCTTAAATTTATGGGTGGCATTAGACTGAGAGCGGCATTAGTTAAATGTGGCATCACTTTAGCAGTAGCATTGCTTGACTTGACTGCTGGCGTTATACTAACAGCAAAAAAAGTGGCAATAAGAGCATGGGAGGCACCAGTACGATGTACCTCCACGGATGCAGAGTGGTGAGGGAGGTATGGTTGCCCAGAGCAACAAATATCCAGGCAACATATGTGGATTACGGTCCCATTTTTGTTCTCTTTAGCCACCTTTTTCCTATGCGAGGACAACAAACCGATCGACCTGGTCATTCTCTATTGCGTTGTCATGCCTTTCTACCCTTCTTCAACCAAGAGACATGAGACGCGTTCCTTAGCTACTGATTTTCCCCTTTTCAACCTAGATGCGGGTAGTACAGTCTCCCTTCCTTTCCTTATTCAACCCATACATGGATTAGTCTGCATGAAGTACGGTTTCCTTTAATAGTGCAAATTATGGTTTTCGTCTGCGTGGCCAGCAAAGTAGAGGATAGCAAATTGGGAAGATGGTGGAGTGGAAAAAGATCCACATGCAACGACATAGCAGATGGGGCAATAGAACAAGGTTATGGCTCGAAAAGAGGTAGCATACCTGAGGGTCAGCGGGAAGTGGCTTTGCTCGTGGTTGTCGTCCTCCGCACACACTACGGTAGCGAGCTTGGGGACGGAGGCCATCCCGCGCGGGCGCTAGGTCTGAGAGGACGGCCTTGTCGTCAGTGCGTGACCTCGCTCGCCGACGACGAGTGCATCAATGCTTCACGTCCTTCTCTTCCTCGGTGGATCCATGACCACCGGTGAGGAGGGAGAGAGGGACCGTCTTTTTTAGATCTGGAGAGAGGGTGGTAGTGTGAGAAGCAAGTGGGCAGCCCTTAGCAAGAAAGCGCTGAAGCTCTAGCCTATATATATATATATATCTTTTTTATACTACTAGTACTGGAGGTGGGGGAGTGGTAGAGTAGTTTATATTTTCTCTGCGTACAGTACTAGTTAGTCGTGCTTCAAAACTGATCGGCACGCCATTAAAAAAATAAAGGTCGATAACTAATGCGGCACCTCGGGCCAACGCGGCCAGATCACATTTTACACGAGAAATTACACACCATGTTTCATTGACATGTGGTCCCGTTCCAACATATCAGTGAGACGACGACGAGTAGTAGGAGTATTTCCGAACAGACGTGTAGGCCGGGGCGCCTCTTCGTGAACCGTGGCAAACTCGCAACCGTCCATCGACTCTTCGCCTTTCCCTCTCGATTTGGAACTACTGTCGCACGCTCTTCCTCCCCCTCCTCCATTTTCCTTCAGCCCTTCACCCTTTATTCTGCCATTGTTCGATCGTCTTCTCCATGGAGGGAACAGGCCGGAAACGACCTCGTTATTCTTGCCCCGATCTGAAAGATTACGTGGTGGAGGAACTCATTGATCGGTGCGACGTCATCACCTCGGATAGCATGGCAGGTTCGTTCCAGCCCATTCTCGACTCAACTAATAACATCATTGCAAGGAACCCAAGGGTCAAGGAGCGGTTTGATCTCCCCTATCTTCTTCGTCGTGACCCTGATGACTGGCGCCGGCACGACGGAGGCCTCGCCCTGTGCAAGTTGATGCCGCTTGATAATGATACGTGTGATGTTAAGATGCCATCGCTTAAGGGCAAGGCTTGGGTGGGCGCAAATGGAGATTGGGTTGTTTACATTGGGTCCAACTGCGAGTGGGAACTTGTGAATGTGTACACTCGTCACCGGGTTCCACTTCCAAAAATCTCAGCACACTGCCCAGAGGTTGAGCACACCGGTAATGTACGCACGTTCAAATATGATCATGGTGACTGTCGTCTACGGAAGATAGCAATTTGTCGAGTTCCCAACCGCTCTTGGAATTACAAAAACTATGATGTTGTTGCTATCTTCGACAAGCTTATTGCCATCCTTGATGGTTTCACTCAATGGATATTGCTCAAAAATCAGTTTCTGTACACGGATGAGTACTGTGATGCAATTGAATACGAGGGCCTTGTGTTTGCTGCCACCACTCGTGGCACAGTTTTTGCATGGCATCCTCGTTGTTTCGGTACGTTTGTCTTCCACTGTAATTATAATTGTTTCATCCACATGCATGCGGGTTAGCAAGTTTCCCTTTACTAATTAACCTTATTCTTGTGTTTCCAAGGTCTTGTGAACATCCCACCACCTATACTTGAATATTTTTATAACCAAGGGGGAGATGACGATGGTGATGATCACGAGCATGAGGACGAGCTGCACCGATATACTCTGTGGCGCCTGGAAACTAATTCCGATGGATCACCTCTTCTTGTGTGTATACATCCCACTGATGATGTTACTGCTAAGGAAGCAGGTGTAGTCTCCCATGGTCGCACTCTCCGGACCTATTCCAACACCCGTTGCATGGTATTCAGGATGGATACTAGGGTGCTAGCGCCAACTCCTTCTCCCTGGCACAGAATTGATAGTCTTAGAGAAAACTCGCTCTTCCTTGGACAAAACTATCCGATGATGGTGAAAGGCGATCCAACTGCTGTTGACACATTTATGAGAAGCAACTGTGTCTATACCTCGGACATTTGGGTGGTTCCCTACCCTGGTACTGATATAGTAGGCCGCTTCAGCCTGGATGATCAGTCATGCATTGGTCTTCAGATTGACAACAGATGGCCCGTCCCAGAGAATCACTTGTGGTTCAAAGCAAGCGTTTCTAACGCCGCGGAATGGTTGAGTTGAAGTTCATTTCATGGCTTGTTATTTGTTGTGTGGTGAAAACTTTAGTATTTATAATGTATCCTCGTTGTCGATGTGGGTTGATGACCTGTTGTACTGTGTAATAAAATGATATGCATGTGATAAACTTACTAAATTTGTGAATGGCTTTCGAGTCGCTTCTTTGAGTGAGTGGTGCGACGAGGCAAAAAAATATTTTCCGAATACATAATTGTATGTGCATTGCAACAGGTTATCGGATGAGGCCAATCAACAATAGTAGTACACTATTTGTACTAGCTTCACATGCTTCGCGCGTCGGGCGGGTGTTTTTACTGTAGCCATATGTTAATGTGTTCGTTGTACGTAACCAGCACCTCGAATCCTCGATATACTAGTAGTATAGTATATAGTAGGAGTAAGTAGTAGGAGTAGTAGGGTGGCATGGGCCAGAACAAGCATTCACGTCCAGGAGTACGGCACACGCCACCACCACGACATCCATCTGACACCATATTATTTCTTAGAGTCCGTGCGAGAGCAATCTCTTCAACCTCGTCGTTTCTCTAACTTCAGCCATCACGCGGCGGGCGAGGTGGGGGTTTGCCGATAGTTGGTTTCCTTAACCGCGGTCCCACTTGTAAGGCCAACTCCAACGCATGACCCCAAACGGACCTTCGTGTTGCACGAACTCCAACGATAATTTTGACTACTCCTGTAGTAAGTTGGATTAGTGCCTTCTCGATGCATTCATTGTTGATCTGCGGAGGCTCGACCTTGCGTGCTTCTTTCTTCTTCGAGTGTAAAGAAGTGGACGTTGCTTCCTCGCATCTAGTCTCATGTCTAGCCTCTATTCGATACTAGCTAAAAGTGATAGAACATCTACTAAATTGCGCTCTATTAATATATGGATGTACTCTTCTTCCCAATACAAAAACTTGCATCCATTCTACTCCCTCCGTTGCACAATACTACATGCCTTCTATTTGTCAAAATATATATGTATCTAGACATGTCTTAGTATATAGGTACATCCATTTTTGGACAAATGGAAGTCAAGTATTTTGGAACAGAGGGAGTACACAATAAATTTTTTAAGTTAGCACAACTAGTCTAATCCGAGAGCAGAACCGAAGATTTGGTCGGGTTATTCCTCCTTTTGCCGACACGTGGGACATCTAGCATCCAGGTCGTGTCATGAAAGAAAATAGAGTGGTAGTTGAAGCCACGAGATGTGCATCTTGGGTTAAACTATAAATAGAATCTTACTACTCTTGAGTAACTCCAAAAGCGGCCACCAAAGATCTTTATTGGATTTGTTTTTCATCACCAGCACGTCGAGGTGAAAGATGTGCAGGTTTAGTGGGTCCTCTTGCGTTTTCATTGACATGTGGGGCCGCATGTGAGCAAACAGATGATGGGCTCCGTGTGTCCGCTGGCTGGCTGAGAAGAGAGATAGAGGAGGGCTGAGCACGGACTGCAGGAAATTTGTTCTACGTACCTCGATATAGGCTCGATATAGTGGGGTGGCATGGGCCATAACTAGCACTCACGTCTAGCAGTACGACACCCGCCACCCACACGAGTTCCATCCGACACCAATTGCATGGAACACTCGCCACAATTTTCGCTTAATTCTGGCTCATATCCTGTTACAAATAGTAGCGCTCAGTAATATTTCCTCTTTTTTTTGTTATTCAGCATGTAAACAGGTCAGCAAACCTTGCGGCGCATCTTCGTGCGAACCGTGCTTGCTGCACTTTGAATATCGCCGAGAGCTGGCTTGATGAAACACCTCGCTTCCTACTTCTTTTTTGGCTTCCTAGTGACCAGTGTCTTGGCTGATCGTCCTAAGAATGCTTATATATGAATAAAGCTCTCTCATTTACCCGCAAAAAAGATTAATCCATATTAACCGGAAAGGAGGGAGTATGGACTAGCACTACTTTTTGGTGTGTCCCGTCAACTCGCAGAACGAGGAGAAGCATGCATGACAAGGTGAAGCTCGCTTACGCCTTTTGACTAATGCAACCTACCCTCGGTGGACATGCATCAGTCCATTCGGTGTCAGATTGTCAGAGGCATACACTATAGTACCCAACATGCGGAGTACCATCATTGTTCGACTTCACGAAGGGGCAAAGAGCCAAGCGCAGTACTAGTACGCGTACTTGGTTTTGCACCTTCATACTACTCCACCCTTCGTCACAGTTTACAGGGCGCGCTTCATTATGATGCATTTCTCTCAATGCATTTCCACCACCAGAGAGACTTTAGACGCGTTTGGTTTAATGCTCAATTAATTAGGGCGTGGTAACCGCAATCAAGTCCACAATTTTCTCTCCATGTATTGTACTACTACAGAGTGCATGCATGTGTGTACCCGGGGTGGAAGCACTGCATGCATGTGTGTACGCATTATTCCCTCTAGTAATAGACGCCGTGCTATAACTACCAATGCTATTTTTCAGGCCGATCGCTAATCGCCTTGGTCCCACAGATTTTTTTCTTTTTTCTGAAGCATGCTGTATAAACAGTGTCGGATGGAGTAGTATGAGTGGATTCAAAGAAGAGAGTATTGATGGTTGCTTCTTCAGAGCAACTTACAGTGGGAAAGGTGGGGCTTATGATTTGACTGCTCATTACTTACTATTAATGCGGCACAACGACCGGGCTGAGTCTCCCATGCGGAGTACACATACGAAGCAAAATGAGTGAATCTACACTCTAAAATATGCCTGTTTGAAATTTGTAAAAAGACAAATATTTAGGAACAAAGGAGTATAATTTCATGCATGGCACATGGACCCGGATGATGAAGAGGCTTCTGGCAATGTTATCAAGCTTCCATCATTTGTTTACATAATTGACGTACTATACAAATAATTTTCCAGTGACATGAAATTGTAAAATGGTGTGAGCTTTTAGCTTTTGTTTCGCGTGTCTTGCCATCGATGCTCTTTTGGAAATAATAAAAAACTAACTTCCTTGCTAATGCATGTCAATTATTAGCAGATCAGAGCTAATAATTACATCACAACTGAAGACAAAGTTGTGAGAAGGTGTTAAATTAAAATTGATCCATGCTTTCATTGGCAGCAACGTCCCCCCAGCTCTGTCTAAATCAACAAGGCATGTTGGGAAAAAAGTAGCTGTCTGGAGCATGCAACATTCCGATCATTTTGTGCAGTTCCACTAAAATAGAGCTGAGCGTCCCTGTTCCAAAGATATCAAGTGTGATTACGATAATAGAGGACTGCTGATGAAACAATAAACACACAAATAGAAGCCGGTCACCTTTGCGGTCTCTCTTAAGACTAACTACTTGGAGAAGATTAGGCTCGGAGTTGGATGAGGAGGATAGAGCAAAACCAATCTCCCTTTGTACAGTCGCACTGAAATGTAGAGACGTTGCTCGTGTGACATTTTAGTACAACTGCACAAAACACTCTTAATAAAAAAGTGATTTGTGCAGTTCACCAAAAGGTCGCAATAGCAACAAGGTGAAATGGATAGCCCTGTTTGCAAAAAAGAGGTAGAAAGGAAACAATTACTGGCCAATAACAGTTGATGACACATGCGACGACAAAAAAGAAGCACATTCCTTGTCCTAAGGGAAGATAACAACACGGTTGTGTTTGTCTAAAAACGGTGTGAGGACGAGAATGCAATATGGAAAGTACGCCGGATGAGCTACGTTTTGGGCAAAGAACTATGGAAGATCCACATGCAGCGATGTGGGAAAACGGGCAGTGGAGCAAGGCCGGAGGGGATACCTGGAGGTCGTCGGGATGTAACTAGGTGAGTGGCGGCGGGCGGAATCTGCGAGCAGGTGGCATAGGCCCTGCCACGCCGGAGCTTGGTCAGAGAGAACGACGTGTACCGCAGATCGGGAGGTGCTGCCTCGGCGCCGTCGAACGGAGAAACGATGCACTTCCTTCCATTCCCCTAGCGGACGGGATGCGGCCGAATCAGTGACCAACGGTGAGAGAGAGAGAGAGGCCACCGCACTCCCTTTCCCCCGGCGGACGGGATGCGGCCGGATCAGTGACCAACGGTGAGAGAGAGAGGCCACCGCACTCCCTTTCCCCCGGTGGACGGGATGCGGACGGATCAGTGACCAATGGTGAGAGAGAGAGAGAGGCCACCAGAGCCTTGTGTGAGATACTCTGAAGAGCGTACTACCTTTTCCTCCATAAAAATCGTTTTATATTATGTGTACGTGCCATTGAGCGCTATAACTTTATTTAAAAATAATGCGGCAATGCGTCAAGTCAAACTTTATTTCGTGCACGCGTGGTACACGACCTCCCTAGGTAAACAACTGCTACAGGCATTCAAATTAGCACGTGGGCTGCCATTTCGTAAAGAAATGAGCTCCACCGTGTACCCACGCGGGTGTGGCTGGGAACGAAGCGTGAGTACGTGCACGGTGCACCTATTCTCTTCTTGTATATGTACACCACCTACGTGGGGTTGTGTGAGAGAGATACAAACCTAGAGAGATATAGTGTGTGTGGGTTCTTGAGAGTTTTTTTTTGGGGGGGGGGGTCAATCAAAAAATTTAACATATGCAATGTGTGTGAAATAGAGTCCTGGATATAACATATATATAGAGGGGCGATCCACGAGAAGAGAGTGGAGGTATCATCGGCTTGAGGTGTCTATAGAATCGAAGAGAGGGATGATGTGTGTGTGTGTGTGTGCATGCGCGCGCGATCGATAAAGAGTGCCATCGAATTTGTGTGTGCCCACGTCAAAGATATAGAGTGGCTGGCCTACTGGAATGTGAGATGGGGCATGTGCAGTTTGTCTCTGTGGCATGGATACCTACCTGCAGCGCTCGACTATCGGTGTGTGGTGGGGGAAGAGGGAGGCCCAATTAACTATAGAGGTACAATGGCTGGTATATGTGTGGAGGAGGAGAGAGGCCTACCTCATGTATTAAGGAGACCGATCTGCCTCATGTATTAAGGGAGATCGATCGGCATCCATGCATATGTGCAGGAGATGAATAAGGTTGGGAGAGAGACAGAGCTAGAGTGTTGGAGGGGGTGGTAGTGGAGTTGCTTCTAACAAATGGTGGGATAGGCTTGCTAGACAAACGAAGGGCACGCCCCCAATATCAATAAGAGATGAGATGGCTGCTTGTTGTCTGTGCATGTGCGTGTGAGAGACGGGTCAGGAGGCATGCACGAATGATGAGGGGGACGATGTGGCTGTGGTAAGCAGACGTAACTACATAGGAAGATCAACCGCCCTTTGTAAGAGAAAGGAGAGACATAACTTGTGAGGTACATCGATCGATGGGGGGGGGGTAGTTAAAGTCGATCTAGGTATATGTTGGGAGATCGATCGGTATACATGCATGTGTGTGTTAGAAGCAAATGAGGCACGAGGAGAAGGATAGAGAGAGAGGGATGCATGTAGGAGGTGGTACGAGAGGCATACTATATCTAGGGGGAGGAGTGTGCGAGTACGAGAACAATGAAAAGAGTGGTGGGAGTGAGGCATGGACGGTGACAAGAGAAGAGGGGAAGCTTGTGTTTGTGCTAGGCACACCTGGCTAGAGAGGCATATCGATCGATGTGTGCCGTAAAGAAGGAGCTGGGGGGCCTACACACACCGTGGGTGAACGACCTAAAGTGAAAACATGAATTTACGCGATGGAGCTAGAGAATGTTGAGGGAGAGTGAGAGGGATGCGGGCGTGTGCATACACAAGAGAAAGTTAGCGCTAGCTACAAAGATAAGAGGGTTGTGTGGGTGTAAAAGACGAATAGAGATCATATATACTTCATTATAAAAAGCAAATTCGGATATTTGAAGAATTTATCATAGTGTTTAAAACCGACGGATGTGTGAATATATATAACGGTGATAAACATGGTGTGGTTATGAACATGGTATACTACATTTAATATATTTTATCTCTACTATTATAAAAAACGGAGTTGTTGATGATGGTGTGCCTGTCATCCTGCATTATAGGCTGTCTGATTTATATATGGCGGATAGCAAGGAAACTTTGATGGTTGAAGTTGGCAACAATCATGATTGTAGATTCTTATTGAAATAGAGAAACGAATTCAAATTTAGTTCGAATTGCAGCGGTAGTATAGACATTTGGAATGCACTAAAATGTTGGTATGAGTAGGTTACATGCATTATACATCGAGCGAAAAAATTTAATCGGACATAACATGGATTCATACTCCCTCCTTCCATCTACATAGGGCGTAATGAGATTTTTAAGACCGCCTTTGACTATTGACAAGATTAATAGTACATGACATGCACAATGTGAAAATTATATCATTGAAAGAACCTTTCATAGACGAATTTAACGGTGTGCTTTGTGTAAGTTGCATGTCATATATCATTGCTCTAATATTTGGTCAAAGTTAGCATCGAAAAACGCATTAGGCCCTATATAGATGGAAGGAGGGAGTAGCTTTGAATAGCATTTGTATAGTAAAACGGGGCAAGACTCTCTCTTTGTGTTGTGTGAATAGTTTTATTTTTTTCATTTTCTTTTTGGTTGAGGGAAGTGTGAATTGATTTGGTACGTACAAGTACAATATTACGGCACGTTATGCTTGTCCCTGAAATTCAACCCGCGTCTTGTTATATCCCGAAAATTCAGATATCGTGCTCCCAAAACTGGCGCCTTCACTACCCGCGCCTTGCTATCCCGAAATTACAACACGCGCGAAAACTCCCTCCAGCTGCCAAATCCCGACACGTGAAATCCCCCTTCTAACCCTGAGCCGAAAGCGCCGCTAGTTCAAATCGGTGGGGGGTACTTTTGTAACACACCCTACATTTTGGACAAGCGCGTTCCTAAGTCATGCTTCACCCCCTCCCATCACCCCCTTTTTGCCATTTGAAATCCCAGGCCGCCATAACCTCTCCGCTCCAGCTGCGAAACCCCACCCTCCTCCGTCCGCCACGTCACCGCTGCCCAGCCGGAGCCTCTTCCCCGACGATGTCGTCCACCGCAACAGCTCGACGTCCCTCGTCGACCTCCCCGGATGAGGATCCGTCGTCCATCTCGCCGTCCCGCCGGTTCAGCCGCCTCATCCTCCACCTCCAAGGAGATGCTCCGACGATCACCTCGTCTATCGCGGCTGCTCCATCCCCACAGTGCCGCCTTAACCTGCTCCACCGGAACCGCAACATCCTCACCGACTCCTTGGATGAAGCCGAGGCCTACTCGGCGGCACTAAAGAGGTTGTACACTCATCGCATTGCACCTTCTCCTTAACTCGACCTCCCGGCGCCGACGGTGCTCCATCCCGCACCCCCATGGAGCGGCTACCTTGAAGCTGGCGCCGCGGGCGACATCTCCACGGCGGCTCTTCCCCAGTGTGAGGCCCCTTCGGCGGCGGCGTCCATACTAGACGGATCTGCTGCTGCTGCTCCAGCTCTCGCTCGATCGCTTTCTCGCCCAGCTGCTGCTGCTGCTCTCCCCCTTGCTCGTGCTTCTGCTCTGCTCCGATTAAGCCACACTTCAGTCGACTGAATCGACTTTTGGGTCAGTCGATTTTTAGGGGTTGGGGGGCTCGCCAGAGTTAAGGAAGAACCACCTGCAGCGGGGATGGGGGCTCGCCAGAGAGGTACTCCACTATCTATCTTAGGGTTCAGGGTGGGGGGCGGGAGCCTAGAGGGCTGGCCGGGGCGGCGGTGGCGAGTTGTTTCGGGGTGGCGAGGCGGTGCTGGGGCCGGCGGTTCGGCCGGTGGTGGCTGGCGGCTCAGGGGGGTGCAGGTTGAAGATGAACTGCAGGCCCTCCCTAAACTACATGTCAAGTGCCTCTCTGCTACCATTGCGTTCAGTTTCGACAGTAGCATTCAGATTCCACGGTAAATTTCAGTTTCGACAGTTAAGTTCAGAGTCAACAGTTTTTACCTCATCTGTTGTAGTCAGGTGGTTTTTGGTGATGTTAATTTTACATCCATTTTACATCATCTATTGGAAATGCTATTAGAATCCCACTTGAGATTGACGGTGTCTGTCTTGTGCTGCTTCAGCCTTGACGTCTTACGGCTCACCGGAGCTGCTCCAACGACAGAACGATCCATCACAACAGAGCAGTGCCCTGGACGCCGTCTACAGATTCCTCAGATCTTCCTCCACACCTCCAATAGCCACCTCTGCCTCAACTGCTTCAGCGACCAACTCAATGATGCTGAGGTCGACACGGCCACAGCAAAGAGGTTGTACACTTGTTGCATCACTTATTACTATACATTCACGTCGATCCATTAGGGCTATTTTGGTTCAACGAAAAAACATCGATCCACTGGTTGTTACCATCACTCTAAATTTCTGCATGCTCTCCTTACATAATCTCACCATATTTTTTTCGTATGCATGTCAGATATTGTACACAGTCATGCTGAACATGTAGAGAAAAAGAGAAGAGTTTTGCGCGGCAATACAATGTCATGCAGACATCGCTCCATGGTGGGTTCAATGGCAAACCCTCCCCACCCCTCTCCAGATTGTAATCCAGAGGAAGATATCTGTTCTGAGGCGGATTCGGACACCGCTGACCACTCCTATTTACCTCCAAGGTGTTTGCTCTACCTTGGCATGATGATGTTAGTCATATCATGCATATGTTGCCTTGTAGTGCCTACTTTTGACATCATATATGTCATCTGCTTAGTTTAGACATGTTCTGTAATGCCACCTGTTTAGTTTCTATATCATATATGGGAGTTATGCAGTCTCATGTCTTTTAGCCAGCCATAATATATGTGAAATGTGCAATGCCATCCTGTTTAACCAGACATCATATATTTGAATGATATCTTGCCCATCCTTTTCTTCATTACATTTCCATTTGTCGACAATGTTTGTACATTAAACTACTCTTCCTATGAATCAACCATTCGGGTGGGAGATGGAAAAATCTGGAGTGAAAAGAAGGCCTTCAGAGCAGACAGTGCTACCTGTCGAAGCAGATCTCTTGTTGGGTCCCGATAGCTCCTCAGAGATGGATTCAGAGACAGATGACCAGTCCTATTCCCACACTGAGGTGTATGCTCTAACTTGGCACGGTTATACTGCTCATATCACGCATACGGTGTCTTGAATTGCATAGTTTAGACATCATATACACAATATTCAACACCATGTTCTTAGTTCAGACATCATATCGAATGCCCTCTGTTTAGCATATAAATCATATATGTGAATTAAATGATGCGATCATGATTACTTAGATAACATGTAGGTGAATTATGTTATCCTGTTTAGTTATTCATCATATCTTTGAATTATGTTATGCTATGCTATCCAGTTTAGATAGACATCATATATGTGAAATTATGTCATGCTATCTGTTTTAGTTAAACAATATACATGTCAACTATTTCATGCCCTCTTTTTTCCGCACTATCTATTGCATCTGCCTCTCATACAATGTCTGTACATTCAACTATGTTTCCTGTTTATCAGCCATTTGAATTGGAGCGGGTGATGCCAGTATCTAGCGGACTAAAAACACGGTCTTCAAATAAAACAGTGCTACCTCTTGGTGGAGATAGCACCTCGGTTGTACATGCACAAGAACCAGCCCTACCACACATAACCCAAACTCTCGCAGATTGTACCCCTACTACGATGGACAGAGAACCAGCTTCACCCAATCTAACCTCAACCCCAGCCGATAGTAACCCAGTTCCTGTTGACACAACACCATCTCCACCACAGAGCTCCCAAACAAGAGCAGTTAGTAAGGCAGCTCCTGTGCCCAAAGGGCCAGTACTATCACGGCGAACCCCAACTCCACCAGTTAGTACGCCTATTCCTGTGGAGGAAGCACAACCAACTAGTCGTAGTTTAGCATCTATCACATTTGATGTTGTTAAATCGTATGTGCGTATCTTCCCATCTTGGAAATATTATACTGAAGATGAAGGAAAATGTCAGTTGCAGGTGTTTGTCCAGGAGTTATGTGTAAGTAATGTTATTCATGACAATTACTTTGCTTTGTCCCATACATCCTACCTCCATGATGGTTATATTACAACAAATTTTCCCATTTTTCTCTATAGAGAAGGACCGATTTGGAAACTCATATTGAGGTAACCTGTGCTAATACCTCTGCTATCTTCAAGAATGCTTGGTGGTAGTATTGGAATTACCTGAAGAAAACGTACTTCACCGGCAAAAAAACTCATCAAATTCCCTTACGTTCTCCTGAGACACATTTACTGGACGATGACTGGGAACGCCTTGTTCTGTGTTGGTCCCGAACCAAGAATTTGGTAAGGTCTATGAGCTCATTTTCTATTTTTAAGTATTATATTCTTGCGTCTTACTGTACTGTGTTCATGTAGAACAAGTGCCTAAACCTGAAGAACAACTGTTCTAATTTAAGATTCCATTGCTACCATAGGACATAGATATATGTTTGTTTGATGCTTTTATTATGTACTAGTACTTGGCAATAGAAGACTTGGTAGTTTAATCCTATCCACCTTACTAATGAACCGGTTCACCGAAATGAGTTTCATATACTAATACATGCTAAACTTGTTATGTGTCTGCTTGTTTCTTCTTTTAGAATGCTGACAGAATATTGGGGAAGAGTGCCTTATTAAGCAACGGTAAAGGAAGTAATGCAGATAAGGTTTAGGATAGTGGCACATCCTGTCTTGGTTTAGTGTTGGAGTTACTGGCCATAACCGCTTGCACAAGCTATTCAAACTCACTGTCTGAATCAGTTCGGTTTGTTGAGTCTCAACTATAAGCTGAAAGACATCGATCAGCTGTGCTGCGACAAGAAGCGGAAGGACTGCAGAAGTCCTTGGAGCATTCAGATGCATACTTTCTGGTGCAACAACAACGTTGGAGGATTTTAGCGCCAAACAGGACAAAGCTAATCAGCTTGCTAAGCTTATTGCCAGCATGGTGGATACCCAGGATAACGTTTCTTGAGCTCTTCTGAAGTTGTTTCAGTTATGCTCTTGTTTTGCTGCCGCGTTTATTTGCACCGGTGGCCAATTTTGACGGCCAGTGTATATGATATGCTGCTTTGTTCCCTATATTTGCGCTGGTGGCGAACTTTGATGCCCAGTGGATGTAATATGTGTAATAGCCATGATAGCCTAGCGTTAGTTGCTTGCTTATTTATTTCCTTGTTGTCTTGTTTATTTGTTTGCTTGTAGTCATTGCAGTTCTTTTTCCGCGATTAACTAGTGGCTGCAATAACCTATTTTTTAAAACTAGGCCACAATAACCATGGGCTAATATTTACTATAGTGACACTGGGCCTCCTACGGGCCGTAGAAACAGTGGGCCTTTTACGGGCCGTAGAAATAGTAGGCCTTCTACGGGCCGTAGAAACAATTGGCCTTCTACGGGCCGTATCATCAATGGGCCTTATACGGGCCGTATGATCGATTGGCCAAACATGGGCCAATAACAGGCCGCATTATGGCCATAAACGGTCTAGAGTTGGAATCGTCCGTTCATGGGCCGATCGTAACGAGCCATCGTTAATAGGCCGTATTTGATGACGCTATGAAAACAACCCAACGTATTAACGGACCACAAACGGGACGACTATAACCACGGGCTGAATTTGGCCCACAAGCAGAAAATGACAGTAACGGGCCGTAAGTAAACGAATGCTGGAAATGGTCCCAAGAATAAATGGGCTCTGAGAAGGCCGAAAGATAACATGGGCTGGAAATGGCCCAATGGAATAACGGGCCGTTAATGGGTATAAAGTGATACATTGTTCATTACGGACCAGTTTCACCACGGGTTGTTAATGGGTGTAAAGTGATACACTGTTTATTACGGGCCAGTTTCACCACGGACCGTTAATAGGCCAAGAGTTACATAGGGCCTCATATGGGCCGAAAGACGTCATGGGCCAGAAGTGAAAATGGGCTGGAATCATATTGGATGGCCCAGATGACGCTACTGGGCCTAATTCGGATAGGGTGTAACGGGCCTTGGGTCAGCGTGCTGTAAATGGGCTATATGCGAATAGGCCGTTAACAGGCTTTCCATGGGCCGGCCCGCCAGCTTTTGACCAAGTCAAACGGGCCGGCCTTTTCACAGGAATGGGCCTCTGTTGGGCCGTGCCACGTGTTGATGTATCATAGGCGCCTATCTGACCAACTGACGAGCTGACACGTGTTTCGTCCGGCCAATAAGAATTTTACACATGGAAATTTCCCATTGGTCGGGGCTGTTAACGGGTTATCGGATCCAAAACCCAACCTGATAGCTTAACGGCGTTCCGTTATAGTGGATGCCATGTGTCGATCACCCTTGACGAAAGCACTTCTATGACGCGCGATTTATCATCATGGAAGTGGACACTTCCGTGATGATAATTTTGGTAATGTCATGGAACACTTCTACGACAGCACAGGTATGACTATCTTGGTTCTGTCATAAATTTGTCATGGATGTACATGCATGACAAAAAAAGCAACCTACTGTGACAAACACGTATCATCACAGAAGTGTATTTTTTTGTAGTGATGATTAGACGCTTGGGTGATTATATGGCTGATATTAAAGGTGAACTTAAACTTGTTAGCAAACATGCTTCTATGGTTAGCACTCAAGTAGAACAAGTACTTAAGGCTCAAAAAGAAGTGCTTGATGAAATGAATAGAAAGAAAAATGATTATGCTGTTAGAGTGGCTACTAGAACTGGTAGAATGACTCAGGAACCTTTGTATCCTAAAGGCCACCCTAAGAGAATCGAGCAAGATTCTCAAAGAAATAATACTGATGTTCCTAGTTCTTCTAAAAAGAAGAAAAAGAAAAATGATAGAACTGTGCAAACTTCTAGTGAACCTATTGCTGAACCACCTGATAATCCAAATGATATTTCTATGTCTGATGCTGAAACACAATCTGGTAATGAACATGAACCTAGTAAAAATATTAATGATGATGTTCATGATGATGCTCAACCTAGTAATGATAATGATGTAGAAGTTGAACCTGCTGTTGATCTTTATAACCCACAATCAAAGAATCAACATTATAAAGAGACTTTGTTGCTAGGAAACATTGTAAAGAAAGGGAACCTTGGGTTCAGAAACCCATGCCTTTTCCTCCAAAACCATCCAAGAAAAAGGATGATGAGGATTTAGAGTGTTTTGCTGAAATGATTAGGCCTATCTTTTTGTGTATGCGATTAACTGATGTGCTCAAAACAAATCCTTATGCTAAATATATGAAGGATATCATTACTAATAAAAGAAAGATACCGGAAGCTGAGATTTCCACCATGCTTGCTAATTATACTTTTAAGGGTGGAATACCAAAGAAACTTGGAGACCCCGGAGTACCTACTATACCTTGCTCCATTAAAAGAAATTATATTAGAACTGCTTTATGTGATCTTGGAGCCGGTGTTAGTGGTATGCCTCTCTCTTTATATCGTAGACTTGACTTGAATAAGTTGACACCTACCGAAATATCTTTGCAAATGGCTGATAAATCAATGCTATACCTGTCGGTATTTGCGAGGATGTGCCTGTTGTGGTTGCAAACGTTACTATTTTAATGGACTTTGTTATTCTTGATATTCCCAAGGATGATAGTATGTCTATTATTCTTGGAAAACCTTTTCTTAATACTGCAGGGGCTGTTATTGATTGCAACAAAGGCAATGTCACTTTTCATGTTAATGGTAATGAGCATACGGTACACTTTCCGAGGAAACAACCTCAAGTTCATAGCATCAATTCTATTGGAAAAATTCCATCGGTTATATTTGGAGGTTTTGAATTTCCTCTTCCTACTGTCAAGAAGAAATATGATATTCTTATTATTGGGGATGTGCATATCCCCGTTGAGGTAACTTAGTGTTATTCGAAATTTCTCCAGTTTCATGATTATCGGAATGAGTTTGTTAACAAGACTTGATCAACCTTGTTAGTGGATTCTTTTTGATGAGCATGAGATGGATGAAACTAGAAGCACAAACTCCTGTACCCCACTTTTACTTTTTGTTATTTATATTAAACAAAGTAAAAATAGTATTTTCTGTTTGTTTCCTGACTTATCCGTGCAACATAAAAATATCCCGAAAATAAATGTCCTAAGAATGACATGCCAATTTAATATGATTTTTCGGGAATATTCCAGGATTTACTATGCAAAAATTACTGTGGGAGGAGCTGCCACCTGGTCACGAGGGTGGTGGGCGCCCCCCCTATAGGGCGCGCCCCCCTGCCTCGTGGGCCCACGGTGGCCCTCCTCCACTTATCCCAGCACCCATCTTCTTCCTCTATCTCACACAAACCCGAAAAACCAACTCAAGCACGAGTTCCAGCCACTTTTGCTGTGATTTTCGATCTCCTTGCTCAAAGCACCTCTCGCAAAACTGCTTGGGAGATTGTTCCTTGGTATGTGACTCCTCCATTGGTCCAATTAGTTTTTGTTCTAGTGCTTTATTCTTTGCAAATTTGTGCTGCATAGGTGACCATGTTCTTGAGCTTGCATGTCAAATTTATATGGTTCCAAGTAGTTCTAATGCTTGATATAAGCTCTAGGCACTTGTAGGAGTAGTTGCTATCAGTTTTATTGAGTTTGGTTCACTTTTATTTTGAAGTTACTAAAAATTTCAGAATTTTTCAGAAAATGATGAGGATATTATTGAGGGGCTCATCGAGCCAAAGCCCGGAGGAAAAGGCACCGAAGCCTAAGTATAATTTGCCACACACCACGGAGATTCGGGCGTGTGAATGGCCTTCTGATGATTTCTTGAGAGCAGCTGGTATCTATGAAGATTTTCATGAATTGGCTCACAATGCAGGCCTTACCACTTTCCTCCACGACCAATGCGATCAGTATCTCTTACTCACAAATACCTTTGTGAAAAACTTTCATTTTCATTGTAGGAACTCACCACCTACGGTGGAGTTTCATTTATATGATGAGCATAAGGAGATGTCACTTTATGATTTCTGTCAGATTTGTTTAGTCCCTTTTGAGGGCAAGACAGAAGAACCACATCATGATGATGTGGCTGGGTTTATTGATAATATCACTGTAGGAGAAACCAGGAAGGTTTCCGACGCACGAATCACTAGCATCATTTTCCTGTTTTGCGTTACTTTGCATTATTTGCTGGTCGTTGTTTAATTGGACGTGGAAATTCTGGAAACCTTAGTATCCCTAATTTAATTATTCTGCTCCAAGGTTTATACAGTGATAACACTTTTAGTTTGGGCGGTATTATTGCTAGACGGTTAAATATGAACCGTACTAAGGGCCCCATCTTTGGAGGCATCTATGCCACACGCCTAGCCGCACATTTTAACATACCTATTAGGCATGCTAAGAAGGAAGAAAAGGTGTTGCCCCGTGTTTATCTAGATCATAAAAGTATGGTGGCACATGATTTTATTGTTAAAAATAGGGCAGGGGAGCTTAAATATCAATTGTTCTTTAATAAACATCATACTAAGACTATTACCTTGCCTGCTCCTTCTTTGTTTGATTTGACTGCAGGCACATACCTTGTTCCGTTGACGGCTATTCACGCCTACCAGAACCCTGCACCAGTCGAGGAGCCAGAACAGGAACCACAAGATGAGCCTCCACGACAATCTGTTTATTCTTGGGATCCAGAGATGACTGTCAGCCAGTGGCAGTCAGAGTCTTCTTCCTGATCACAGTACGACCCCAACAACTATTATTATGGATATCCGCCAGGCCAGCCGTGGCCATAGACCAACTTAGGCCAAAAGCCTAAGCTTGGGGGAGTACGTATTTCTCACCGACATTATATTTATGCTCACACACACTCCCTGTTCAAGAATTCATCCGATTAACCAGTTAACTTGCCGATGAATCGCTACTCATAGGGTCACTGAGTAGCCGATAAACTGATAAATTGTCCGATTAATTGATTAAATGGCCGATTAACTTGCCGATTAGCCTATTAATCCCCTACTCGCGAGCCAACCGAGCAGTTACCAGTTAACGATTTCCTCAACAATGCACACACTCATTGCTAGATGTTGGTGCTCATACTTTTTCACTGTAATATCCATGCTAGTTTAATTTCTCTTTCCTGCTTTCTTCTTGTGTGTTTGTTAAACCTTAAGAAAAAACCCAAAAAATCAGTAGTAGTTTATTTTTTTGCTGTAGTAGTAATAATTAAAAAGAAAACCCAAAAATATTTCCCGATCTTCTTTTGCTTGTTGGGAGCTTTCCCGTGTAAATAGTTTTATTTCTTTTCCTTTCTTTGGGGTTCAGTAGGAGAAGACCATAATTAAATTGTTGAAGTGGCTCTTATATGCATTATTGTTGATTTAACCAAGAGCCCATATTGCCTTGTCTCCTGTTTATTGAATGCTCACAGATTCCAGCTTAGTCCAATGCACGTACACTCTTATTATTATTCACACCGTTCGGTCGTGCAAGTGAAAGGCAATTATGATGATATATGATGGACTGACTGAGATGAGAAAAGCTGGTATGAACTCGACCTCTTTTGTTTTTGTAAATATGATGAGCCCGTCGTTCTTGATTCAGCTTATTATGAATAAACATGTTTGCAATAACAATTAGAGATCAGAGTTGCTTGTGCCATGCTTGATTAGCTATGAGTTATAATGATTTACCTTGTGTGCCAACATGCTATTGAGATGATTATGATGTGGTATGATGGGGTGGTATCCTCTTTTGAATGATTTAAGTGACTTGACATGGCACATGTTCACGCATGTAGTTGAAACAAATCAACATGGCCTTCATGATATTTATGTTCATGGTAGATTATATCCTACTCATGCTTGCATCTAATGTTTATTAATTTTAATGCATGTACATGGCTGTTGTCGCTCTCTAGTTGGTCGCTTCCCAGTCTTTTGCTAGCCTTCACTTGTACTAAGCGGGAATACTGCTTGTGCATCCAATCCCTTAAACCCCAAAGTTATTCCAGATGAGTCCACTATACCTTCCTATATGCGGTATCTACCTGCCGTTCCAAGTAAATTTGTATGTGCCAAACTGTAAACCTTCAAATAAACATTCTGTTTTGTATGCTCGAATAGCTCATGTATCAACAAAGGCTGTCCTTATCTTCCGTGTTAGGCGGGTTATTCTCAAGAGGAGTGGACTCCGCTCCTCACTCACGAGAAAATGGCTGGTCACCGGGATGCCCAGTCCCATGCTTTATGCAAACTAAATCAAAATTAATTGCAAACAAAACTCCCCCTGGGACCTGATGTATGTTGGAGGCACTCGTTGTTTCGAGCAAGCCATGGATTGATGCTTGTTGGTGGAGGGGGAGTATAAACTTTACCATTCTGTTTGGGAACCGCATATAATGTGTTTAGCATGGAAGATATCGCCATCTCTTAGTTGTTACATTGACAATGAGAGTATACCGCTCAAAATACAATTTATCTCTATTTCAAAACTGAGCTCTGGCACCTCTACAAATCCCTGCTTCCCTCTGCGAAGGGCCTATCTATTTACTTTTATGTTGAGTCATCACCCTCTTATTAAAAAGCACTAGCTGGAGAGCACATCCGTCATTGCATTCATCACTGTTAATTTATATTGGGTATGACTATGATCGGATCTCTTTTACCATGAATTACAATGTCTAGTCAGCCCTTGATCTTTAAAGGTGCTCTGCATTTATGTTTTGCGGTCTCAGAAAGGGCTAGCGAGATTCCATCTTGTTATATCATATTATGATTGTTTTGAGAAAGTGTTGTCATCCGAGATTTATTATTATGGCTTGCTAGTTGATTATGCTATTGATATGAGTAATGTGAGACCTAAGAATTATTGCAAATGTGGTTAGTTATGATCTATGCTGAAAACTTGAATGCTGGCTTGACATAGTTACAACAACAAGAGCAAACAGAGTTTGTAAAAGTTTTTCTTTCTTTCTTTCAGTTTGTCAACTGAATTTCTTGAGGACAAGCAAGGGTTTAAGCTTGGGGGAGTTGATACGTCTCCATCGTATCTACTTTTCTAAACACTTTTGCCCTTGTTTTGGACTCTAACTTGTATGATTTGAATGGAACTAACCCGGACTGACGCTGTTTTCAGCAGAATTACCATGGTGTTGTTTTATGTGCAGAAAACAAATATTCTCGGAATGACCTGAAACTCCACGGAACATCTTAGAAAAACAATAAAAAAATCCTCGCCAAATATGAAGACCGGGGGGCCCACACCCTTCTCACGAGGGTGGGGGCGCGCCCCCCTACCTCGTGGGCCCCCTGTTGCGTCTCCGACTCCAACTCCACCTCCATATATTGTGTTTCGATGAGAAAAAAATCAAAGAGAAGAAATCATCACGTTTTACGATACGAAGCCGCCGCCAAGCCCTAAAACCTCTCGGGAGGGCTGATCTGGAGTCCGTTTGGGGCTCCAGAGAGGGGGATTCGTCGCCGTCGTCATCATCAACCATCCTCCATCACCAACTTCATGATGCTCACCGCCGTGCGTGAGTAATTCCATCGTAGGCTTGCTGGACGGTGATGGGTTGGATGAGATTTATCATGTAATCGAGTTAGTTTTGTTAGGGTTTGATCCCTAGTATCCATTATGTTCTGAGATTGATGTTGCTATGACTTTGCTATGCTTAATGCTTGTCACTAGGGCCCGAGTGCCATGATTTCAGATCTGAACCTATTATGTTTTCATGAATATATGTGAGTTCTTGATCCTATCTTGCAAGTCTATAGTCACCTACTATGTGTTATGATCCGGCAACCCCGAAGTGACAATAATCGGGACCACTCCCGGTGATGACCATAGTTTGAGGAGTTCATGTATTCACTATGTGCTAATGCTTTGTTCCGGTTCTCTATTAAAAGGAGGCCTTAATATCCCTTAGTTTCCAATAGGACCCCGCTGCCACGGGAGGGTAGGACAAAAGATGTCATGCAAGTTCTTTTCCATAAGCTCATATGACTATATATGGAATACATGCCTACATTACATTGATGAATTGGAGCTAATTCTGTGTCACCCTATGTTATGACTGTTACATGATGAACCGCATCCAGCATAATTATCCATCACTGATCCGGTGCCTACGAGTTTTCCATATACTGGTTTACGCTTATTTACTTTTCCGTTGCTACTGTTACAATCACTACAAAATACAAAAAACATTACTTTTGCTGTCTTTACTTTTGTTGCCGCTACCACCACTATCATATTACTTTGCTACTAAACACTTTGCTGCATATACTAAGTTTCCAGGTGTGGTTGAATTGACAACTCAGCTGCTAATACTTGAGAATATTCTTTGGCTCCCCTTGTGTCGAATCAATAAATTTGGGTTGAATACTCTACCCTCGAAAGCTGTTGCGATCCCCTATACTTGTGGGTTATCACCGAGCTCTTCGCAATGCTAAAGGCTGCGGAGGTAGAAATCAAGAAGGAGCATCAAGTGTTGATGGTCAACAAGACCACCGGTTTCAAGAAAAAGGGTAAAGGGAAGAAGGGGAACTTCAAGAAGAACAGCAAGCCAGTTGCTGCTCAAGTGAAGAAACCCAAGTCTAGACCTAAGCCTAAGACTAAGTGCTTCTACTGCAAAGGAACTGGTCACTCGAAGCGAAACTGCCCCAAGTATTTGGCGGAGAAGAAGGATGGCAAAGTGAAAGGTATATTTGATATACATGTTATTGATGTGTACCTTACTAATGCTCGCAGTAGCGCCTGGGTATTTGATACTAGTTCAGTTGCTAACATTTGCAACTCGAAACAGGGGCTACGGATTAAGCGAAGATTGGTTAAGGACGAGGTGAGGATGTGCATGGAAAATGGTTCCAAAGTCGATGTGATCGCCGTCGGCACGCTACCTCTACATCTACCTTCGGGATTAGTTTTAGACCTAAATAATTGTTATTTGGTGCCAGCGTTGAGCATGAACATTATATCTGGATCTTGTTTGATGCGAGACGATTATTCATTTAAATCAGAGAATAATGGTTGTTCTATTATACGAGTAATATCTTTTATGGTCATGCACCCTTGATGAGTGGTCTATTTTTACTAAATCTTGATAGTAGTGATACACATGTTCATAGTATTGAAGCCAAAAGATGCAGAGTTGATAATGATAGTGCAACTTATTTGCGGCACTGCCGTTTAGGTCATATTGGTGTAAATCACATGAAGAAACTCCATTCTGATGGACTTCTGGAATCACTTGATTATGAATCACTTGGTACTTGCGAACCATGCCTCATGGGCAAGATGACTAAAACTCCATTCTCCGGAACAATGGAGCGAGCAATAGAGTTATTGGAAATCATACATACTGATGTATGTGGTCCAATGAACATTGAAGCTCGCGGTGGATATCGTTATTTTCTCACCTTCACAGATGATTTGAGCAGATATGGGTATATCTACTTAACGAAACATTTGAAAAGTTCAAAGAATTTCAGAGTGAAGTGGAAAATAATCGTAACAAGAAAATCAAGTTTCTACCATCTGATCGTGGAGGTGAATATTTGAATTATGAGTTTGGACTTCATTTGAAACAATGCGGAATAGTTTCGCAACTTACGCCACCTGGAACACCACAACGTAATGGTGTGTCCGGACGTCGTAACCGCACTTTATTAGATATGGTGCAATCTATGATGTCTCTCATTGATTTACCACTATCATTTTGGGGTTATGCTTTAGTGTGACGCCCCGAGACCGATGTGCCAGGTGTCCTCTAGTTATTCGCTGTTATTGCTTTGTCATTTGCTTGTGTGTCGCATCTTGTCATGTCATCATGTGCATTGGATCATCATGTTTTCGAAACTTGCACATGTCCCGGCCTCCCCATTCCTTCCGTTGTCCGTTATGAGTCCAACCACACTTGCACGCGCCCGCGGCACGTCCGGAATAGTATTTTATAAGTGGTCGGGAAATGTTCTCGAAATGGGATGAAGGTTGGCGTGTGGTGTTGTTTTGTTGTCAGTAGACCGCCCGCCAAGTTTCATCGCGTTCGGAGTTCGTTTGATAGCCTAACCGTTAAACTATAGCGGCATTATAGCCGGTCTAACGTTGGACGTTTTTGGTCTCCGGAAACAGTCGCCGGGCCTCCCTCTCTTCTCTTCTCTCAGCTCGAGACCGTCTACACAACTCACTACCTACCGCCAGGCCTAACCTAGGCTCTCTCGTCTGTCTGCTATCAACCACCAGGCCCCGAAACCCTCTCTACATAGTGCATCGAACCTCTCGCGCGAGTCCGAAAATTGTCCTGAACCCGACCCGGACAGTCGTTACCGCTGGGTCCGGAACATCCCCAAACATCTACAAAACATCACCGTTTCCTTATTTGGAATCCCTACCTATTTTATTCTCGTCCGTCGGATTTTGATCCGATGATCCAAATCCCACTCCTTTAATCCTTTTGCTATATATATCAGACAAAACCCTAAAATCTAGGTCTTTTGTCCCCCCTCAGCCGCCGCCACACTCCACCGAATCCACATCGGGATCCTCCCTGATCCCCTTGTCCACCTCCTCCAATCCCGCAGCCTCCTTCCGATCCACCAGCCAGTCACCGCCAAATCCTCCTCCCTGCCTCGATCTGGGCCGAGCGCCCGCGCCCCTGTTTGTTTGCAACTTCTAGTCCCGCACCAGCCTCTGCATCGAGCAGAGACGGACCACGCCGCCCCGATCCCCTTCGGCAGTAGTCGTCGCCGCCGGCCTGCTACCTCGCCACGCCAGACGCCGCTCGCCTTCGACCGCTTTCCCCGCGCCAAGTCCATCACCGCACCCCGCTGCATCACTGCCCACGCCGGCCCTCCTCTGTTTTCCCGTGGACGCCCGAACCGGCTGGAATCACCGTCTTCTACAGCTGCTGCTCTGCTGCCTTGACCGCTGGTGGTCGGCACCCCTACCAGGCCCCTGCCTCTCCTCTTTCCTTCCATGCGCGACTCCCTCTAACTCACCCTCTCTCTCTCTCTCTCTCTCTCTCTCTCTCTCTCTCTCTCTCTCTCTCTCCCGCAGGTACCCAACCTCCGCCATGGCGCTGCCCCGTCCACCTCCAGACGCCGGCCATGTGAGGCCCAGCACCTCGCCCGTCGCCGGATCCGGGGACCCCGCGCCTGGATCCCTCCATCCCCGGCGAGCTCCGCCTTCCTCCATCGCCGGAGCTCCGCCGGATTCCTCGCCGTTGACCCCCGCACTCTGCTTCGATCGCCTGGGTCAGCGCCCAGTCTCTGCTTTGCTCGCATTGAGCGAGCCACTTCATGTTGGAAATATGCCCTAGAAGCAATAATAAATTGATTATTATTATATTTCCTTGTTCATGATAATCGTTTATTATCCATGCTAGAATTGTATTGATAGGAAACTCAGATACATGTGTGGATACATAGACAACATCATGTCCCTAGTAAGCCTCTAGTTAACTAGCTCGTTGATCAACAGATGGTTACGGTTTCCTGACCATGGACATTGGATGTCGTTGATAACGGGATCACATCATTAGGAGAATGATGTGATGGACAAGACCCAATCCTAAGCATAGCACTAGATCGTGTAGTTCGTATGCTAAAGCTTTTCTAATGTCAAGTATCATTTCCTTAGACCATGAGATTGTGCAACTCCCGGATACCGTAGGAGTGCTTTGGGTGTGCCAAACATCACAACGTAACTGGGTGGCTATAAAGGTACACTACAGGTATCTCCGAAAGTGTCTGTTGGGTTGGCACGAATCGAGACTGGGATTTGTCACTCCGTGTAAACGGAGAGGTATCTCTAGGCCCACTCGGTAGAACATCATCATAATGTGCACAATGTGATCAAGGAGTTGATCACGGGATGATGTGTTACGGAATGAGTAAAGAGACTTGCCGGTAACGAGATTGAACAAGGTATCGGGATACCGACGATCGAATCTCGGGCAAGTATCGTACTGCTAGACAAAGGGAATTGTATACGGGATTGATTAAGTCCTTGACATCGTGGTTCATCCGATGAGATCATCGAGGAGCATGTGGGAGCCAACATGGGTATCCAGATCCCGCTGTTGGTTATTGACCGGAGAGTCATCTCGGTCATGTCTGCATGGTTCCCGAACCCGTAGGGTCTACACACTTAAGGTTCAGTGACGCTAGGGTTATACAGATATTAGTATGCGGTAACCAGAAAGTTGTTCGGAGTCCCGGATGAGATCCCGGACGTCACGAGGAGTTCCGGAATGGTCCGGAGGTAAAGAATTATATATAGGAAGTGCTATTTCGGCCATCGGGACAAGTTTCGGGGTCACCGGTATTGTACCGGGACCACCGGAAGGGTCCCGGGGGTCCACCGGGTGGGGCCACCTGCCTCGGGGGCCACATGGGCTGTAGGGGGTGCGCCTTGGCCTATATGGGCCAAGGGCACCAACCCCAAGAAGCTCATGCGCCAAGAGAAGGGGAAAAGGAAGAGTCCTAAAGGGGGAAGGCACTTCCGAGGTGCCTTGGGGAGGAGGGACTCCTCCCTTGGCCGCACCCTTCCTTGGAGGAAGGGCCAAGGCTGCGCCCCCCCTCTCCCTTGGCCCTATATGTAGTGGGGGGGAAGGGAGGGAAACGATACCTAAGCCCTGGCGCCTCCCTCTCCCTCCCATGACACACCTTCCTCCTCCCGCAGCGCTTGGCGAAGCCCTGTTGGAATCCCTCTACTTCCACCACCACACCGTCGTGCTGCTGGATCTCCATCAACCTCTCCTTCCCCCTTGCTGGATCAAGAAGGAGGAGACATCGCTGCTCCGTACGTGTGTTGAACGTGGAGGTGCCGTCCGTTCGGCGCTAGGATCATCGGTGATTTGGATCACGACGAGTACGACTCCATCAACCCCGTTCTCTTGAACGCTTCCGCGCGCGATCTACAAGGGTATGTAGATCCACTCCTCCCTCGTTGCTAGATGACTCCATAGATAGATCTTGGTGACACGTAGGAAAGTTTTGAATTTGTGCTACGTTCCCCAACAGTGGCATCATGAGCTAGGTCTATGCGTAGATTCTATGCACGAGTAGAACACAAAGTTGTTGTGGGCGTTGATTTTGTTCAATATGCTTGCTGTTACTAGTCTTATCTTGATTCGGCGGCATTGTGGGATGAAGCGGCCCGGACCAACCTTACACGTATGCTTACGTGAGACCGGTTCCATCGACAAACATGCACTAGTTGCATAAGGTGGCTGGCGGGTGTCTGTCTCTCCCGCTTTAGTCGGGTCGGATTCGATGAAAAGGGTCCTTATGAAGGGTAAATAGCAATTGGCATATCACGTTGTGGTTTTGCGTAGATAAGAAACGTTCTTGCTAGAAACCCATAGCATCCACGTAAAACATGCAAACAACAATTAGAGGACGTCTAACTTGTTTTTGCAGGGTATGCTATGTGATGTGATATGGCCAAAAGGATGTGATGAATGATATATGTGATGTATGAGATTGATCATGTTCTTGTAATAGGTATCACGACTTGCATGTCGATGAGTATGACAACCGGCAGGAGCCATAGGAGTTGTCTTTATTTATTTATGACCTGCGTGTCAACTTAAACGTCATGTAATTACTTTACTTTATTGCTAAAGCGTTAGCCATAGTAGTAGAAGTAATAGATGACGAGACAACTTCAAGAAGACACGATGATGGAGATCATGATGATGGAGATCATGGTGTCATGCCGGTGACAAGATGATCATGGAGCCCCAAGATGGAGATCAAAGGAGCTATATGATATTGGCCATATCATGTCACTATTATTTGATTGCACGTGATGTTTATCATGTTTATACATCTTATTTGCTTAGAAGACGGTAGTAAATAAGATGATCCCTCATTACAATTTCAAGAATGTGTTCTCCCCTAACTGTGCACTGTTGCTAAAGTTCGTCGTTTCAAAGCACCACGTGATGATCGGGTGTGATAGATCCTTACGTTCACATACAACGGGTGTAGGACAGTTTTACACATGCAAAACACTTAGGGTTAACTTTACGAGCCTAGCATGTACAGACATGGCCTCGGAACACAAGAGACCGAAAGGTCAAGCATGAGTCGTATGGTAGATACGATCAACATGAAGATGTTCACCGATGATGACTAGTCCGTCTCATGTGATGATCGGACACGGCCTAGTTGACTCGGATCATGTAATCACTTAGATGACTAGAGGGATGTCTATCTAAGTGGGAGTTCATAAGATGAACTTAATTATCCTGAACATAGTCAAAAGGTCTTCGCAAATTATGTCGTAGCTCACGCTTCAGTTCTACTGTTTAGATATGTTCCTAGAGAAAATTTAGTTGAAAGTTGATAGTAGCAATTATGCGGACTAGGTCCGTAAACTGAGGATTGTCCTCATTGCTTCATAGAAGGCTTATGTCCTTAATGCACCGCTCAGTGTGCTGAACCTCGAACGTTGTATGTGGATGTTGCGAACATCTGACATACACATTTTGATAACTACGTGATAGTTCAGTTAAACGGTTTAGAGTTGAGGCACCGAAGATGTTTTGAAACGTCGCGAAACATATGAGATGTTTCAAGGGCTGAAATTGGGATTTCAGGCTCGTTCCCACGTCAAGAGGTATAAGACCTCCGACGATTTTCTTAGCCTGCAAACTAAGGAGAAAAGCTCAATTGTTGTGCTTGTGCTCAGATTGTCTGAGTACAACAATCGCTTGAATCGAGTGGGAGTTGATCTTCCAGATGAAATAGTGATGGTTCTCCGAAGTCATTACCACCAAGCTGCTAGAGCTTCGTGATGAACTATGATATATCAGGGACATATATGATGATCCTTGAGATATTCGCGATGTTTGACACCGCGAAAGTAGAAATCAAGAAGGAGCATCAATTGTTGATGGTTGGTGAAACCACTAGTTTCAAGTAGGGCAAGGGCAAGAAGGGATACTTCATGAAACGGCAATTCAGCTGCTGCTCTAGTGAAGAAACCCAAGGTTGAACCCAAACCCGAGACTAAGTGCTTCTGTAATAAGGGGAACAGCCACTGGAGCAGAATTACCCTAGATACTTGGTAGATGAGAGGGCTGGCAAGGTCGATAGAAGTATATTGGATATACATTGTGTTGATGTGTACTTTACTAGTACTCCTAGTAGCACCAGGGTATTAGATACCGGTTCAGTTGCTAAGTGTTAGTAACTCGAAATAAAAGCTACGGAATAAACAGAGACTAGCTAAAGGTGAGATGACGTATGTGTTGGAAGTATTTCCAAGGTTGATCAAATATCGTACGCTCCCTCTACCATCGAGATTGGTATTAAAACCTAAATAATTGTTATTTGGTGTTTGCGTTGAGCATAGACATGACTGGATTATGTCTATCGCAATACGGTTATTCATTTAAGGAGAATAATGGTTACTCTGTTTATTTGAATAATACCTTCAATGGTCTTGCACCTAAAATGAATGGTTCATTGAATCTCGATCGTAGTGATACACATGTTCATGCCAAAAGATAGTAATGATAGTACCACCTACTCGTGGCACTGCCACGTAAGTCATATCGGTATAAAACGCATGAAGAAGCTCCATGTTGATGGATCTTTGGGCTCACTCATTTTTGAAAAGTTTGAGGCATGCAAACCATGTCTATTGGTGTATATGCATGAAGAAACTCCATGCAGATGGATCGTTTGGACTCACTTGATTTTGAATCACTTGAGACATGCAAATCATACCACATGGGCAAGATGACTGAAAAAGCCTCGTTTTCAGTAAAATGGAACTAGAAAGCAACTTGTTGGAAGTAATACATTTTGATGTGTGCAGTCCAATGAGTGCTGAGGCATGTAGTGGATATCGTTATGTTCTTACTTCACAGATGATTTGAGTAGATGTTGAGTATATTTACTTGATGAATCACGAGTCTGAATTATTGAAAGGTTCAAGTAATTTCAGGTGAAGTTGAAAGATCGTCGTGACAAGAGGATAAAATATCTATGATATGATCATAGAGATGAATATCTGAATTACGAGTTTGGCACAGAATTAAGACATTGTGGAAATTGTTTCACAACTAATACAGCCTAGAACACCATAGTGTGATGGTGTGTCCGAACATCATAACTGCACCCTATTGGATATGATGCATACCATGATGTCTCTTATCGAATTACCACGATAGTTTATGGGTTAGGCATTAGAGACAACCACATTCACTTTAAATAGGGCACCACGTAATTCCGATGAGATGACACCGTATGAACTATGGTTTAGAGAAACCTAAGCTGTCATTTCTTAAAAGTTTGGGGCTGCGACGCTTATGTGAAAAAGTTTCAGGCTGATAAGCTCGAACCCAAAGCGGATAAATACATCTTCATAGGACACCCAAAACAGTTGGGTATACCTCCTGTCTCAGATCCGAAAGCAATAAGGGATTGTTTCTAGAATCGGGTCCTTTCTCGAGGAAAAGTTTTCTCGAAAGAATTGAGTGGGAGGATGGTGGAGACTTGATGAGGTTATTAAACCGTCTCTTCAACTAGTGTGTGGCAGGGCACAGGAAGTTGTTCCTATGGCACCTACACCAATTGAAGTGGAAGCTTGTGATAGTGATCATGAAACTTCAGATCAAGTCACTACCAAACCTCGTGGGATGACAAGGATGCATACTACTTCAGAGTGGTACGTAGTCCTGTCTTGGAAGTCATGTTGCTAGACAACAATGAACCTACGAGCTATGGAGAAGCGATGGTGGGCCTAGATTCCGATAAATGGCTCGAGGCCATAAAATCCGAGAGAGGATCCATGTATGAAAACAAAGTGTAGACTTTGGCAGAACAGCTCGATGGTCGTAAGGCTGTTGAGTGCAGATGGATTTTAAAAGGAAGACGGACAATGATGTAAATGTCACCATTAAGAAAGCTCGACTTGTCGTTAAGATGTTTTCCGACAAGTTCAACGAGTTGACTACGATGAGACTTTCTCACTCGTAGCGATGCTAAGAGTCTGTTGGAATTATATTAGCGATTACTGCATTATTTATGAAATCTTGCAGATAGGATGTCAAAACATTGTTTCCTCGACGATTTTCTTGAGGAAAGGTTGTATGTGATACAACCGGAAGGTTTTGTCAATCCTGAAAGATGCTAATAAGTATGCAAAGCTCCAGCAATCCTTCTGAGGACTGGAGTAAGCATCTCGGAGTTGGAATGTATGCTTTGATGATGATCAAATATTTTGGGTTTATACAAAGTTTATGAGAAACTTGTATTTCCAAAGAAGTGAGTGGGAGCACTATAGAATTTCTGATGAATATATGTTGTTGACATATTGTTGATCAGAAATGACGTAGAATTTCTGGAAAGCATATAGGGTTATTTGGAAAGTGTTTTTCAATGGAAAGCCTGGATTAAGCTACTTGAACATTGAGCATCAAGATCTATAAGGATATATCAAAATGCTTAATGGAACTTTCAAATGAGCACATACCTTGACATGATCTTGAAGGTGTTCAAGATGGATCAGTCTAAGAAGGAGTTCTTGCCTGAGTTGTAAGGTACGAAGTTAAGACTTAAAGCTCGACCACGGTAGAAGAAAGAGGAAGGACGAAGGTCGTCCCCTATGCTTTTGTCATAGGCTCTCTACAGTATGCTATGCTGTGTACCGCACCTGAAGTGTGCCTTTCCATGAGTCAGTCAAGGGGTACAAGAGTGATCTAAGAATGGATCACAGGACAGCGGTCAAAGTTATCCTTAGTAACTAGTGGACTAAGGAATTTTCTCGATTATGGAGGTGCTAAAAGAGTTCGACGTAAAGAGTTACGTCGATGCAAGCTTAACACCTATCCGGATAGCTCTGAGTAGAGATACCGGATACGTATAATGGAGCAACAATTTAGAATAGCTCCAAGTAGAACAATTATTTGAAATGGCTCCAAATATAGCATAGTAGCTGCATCTACAAGATGACATAGAGATTTGCGAAGTACATACGGATCTGAATGTTGCAGACCCGTTGACTATAACCTCTCTCAGAAGCATAACATGATCAAACCCAGAACTCTTTGGGTGTTAGTCACATGGGGATGTGACCTTGAGTGTTAATCACATATCGATGTGAACTAGATTATTGACTCTAGTGCAAGTGGGAGACTGTTGGAAATATGCCCTAGAGGCAATAATAAATTGATTATTATTATATTTCCTTGTTCATGATAATCGTTTATTATCCATGCTAGAATTGTATTGATAGGAAACTCAGATACATGTGTGGATGAAGATGGCGACTTGCATTCGTAAGGTGGCCTCGGAGGAGTTTGGAGTGTCCAGGGGAAGGAGAAGCGAAGATAAGGATACCTGGTGGTGGAATGATGATGTCCAGAAGGCGCTTAAAGAGAAGAAAGATTGCTTCAGACGCCTATACCTAGATAGGAGTGCAGACAACATAGAGAAGTACAAGATGGCGAAGAAGGCCGCAAAGCGAGCTGTTGGTGAAGCAAGGGGTCGGGCATATGAGGACCTCTACCAACGGTTAGGCACGAAGGAAGGTGAAAGGGACATCTATAAGATGGCTAAGATCCGGGAGAGGAAGACGAGGGATATTGGCCAAGTCAAATGCATCAAGGACGGAGCAGGCCAACTCTTGGTGAAGGACGAAGAGATTAAGCATAGATGGCGGGAGTACTTCGACAAGCTGTTCAATGGGGAGAATGAGAGTTCTACCATTGAACTGAATGACTCCTTTGATGAGACCAGCATGCGTTTTGTGCGGCGCATCCAGGAGTCTGAGGTGAAGGAGGCTTTAAAAAGGATGAAAGGAGGCAAGGCGATGGGCCCTGATTGTATCCCCATTGAGGTGTGGAAAGGTCTCGGGGACATAGCGATAGTATGGCTAACCAAGCTTTTCAACCTCATTTTTCGGGCAAACAAGATGCCAGAAGAATGGAGACGGAGTATATTAGTACCAATCTTCAAGAACAAGGGGGATGTTCAGAGTTGTACTAATTACCGTGGAATTAAGCTGATGAGACATACAATGAAGCTATGGGAGAGAGTCATTGAGCACCGCTTAAGAAGAATGACAAGCGTGACCAAAAATTAGTTTGGTTTCATGCCTGGGAGGTCGACCATGGAAGCCATTTTCTTGGTACGACAACTTATGGAGAGATATAGGGAGCATAAGAAGGACTTGCATATGGTGTTCATTGACTTGGAGAAGGCCTATGATAAGATACCGCAGAATGTCATGTGGTGGGCCTTGGAGAAACACAAAGTCCCAGCAAAGTACATTACCCTCATCAAGGACATGTACAATAATGTTGTGACAAGTGTTCGAACAAGTGATGTCGACACCGATGACTTCCCGATTAAGCTAGGACTGCATCAGGGGTCAGCTTTGAGCCCTTATCTTTTTGCATTGGTGATGGATGAGGTCACAAGGGGTATACAAGGAGATATCCCATGGTGTATGCTCTTTGCGGATGATGTGGTGCTAGTTGACGATAGTCGGACGGGGGTAAATAGGAAGTTAGAGTTATGGAGACAAACCTTGGAATCGAAAGGGTTTAGGCTTAGTAGAACTAAAACCGAGTACATGATGTGCGGTTTCAGTACTACTAGCTGTGAGGAGGAGGAGGTTAGCCTTGATGGCCAGGTGGTACCTCGGAAGGACACCTTTCGGTATTTGGGGTCAATGTTGCAGGAGGATGGGGGTATTGATGAAGATGTGAACCATCGAATCAAAGCCGGATGGATGAAGTGGCGCCAAGCTTCTGGCATTCTCTGTGACAAGAGAGTGCCACAAAAGCTAAAAGGCAAGTTCTACAGGACGGCGGTTCGACCCGCAATGTTGTATGGTGCGGAGTGTTGGCCGACTAAAAGGCGACATGTTCAATAGTTAGGTGTGGCGGAGATGCGTATGTTGAGATGGATGTGTGGACACACGAGGAAGGATCGAGTCCGGAATGATGATATACGAGATAGAGTTGGGGTAGCACCAATTGAGGAGAAGCTTGTCCAACATCGTTTGAGATGGTTTGGGCATATTCAGCGCAGGCCTCCAGAAGCTCCAGTGCATAGCGGACGGCTAAAGCGTGCGGAGAATGTCAAGAGAGGGCGGGGTCGACCGATTTTGACATGGGAGGAGTCCGTTAAGAGAGATCTGAAGGATTGGAGTATCGACAAAGAGCTAGCTATGGACAGGGGTGCGTGGAAGCTTGCTATCCATGTGCCAGAGCCATGAGTTGGTTGCGAGATCTTATGGGTTTCACCTCTAGCCTACCCCAACTTGTTTGGGACTAAAGGCTTTGTTGTTGTTGTTGTTGTTGTTGTTGTAGGAAACTCAGATACATGTGTGGATACATAGACAACATCATGTCCCTAGTAAGCCTCTAGTTGACTAGCTCGTTGATCAACAGATGGTTACGGTTTCCTGACCATGGACATTGGATGTCGTTGATAACGGGATCACATCATTAGGAGAATGATGTGATGGACAAGATCCAATCCTAAGCATAGCACTAGATCGTGTAGTTCGTATGCTAAAGCTTTTCTAATGTCAAGTATCATTTCCTTAGACCATGAGATTGTGCAACTCCCGGATACTGTAGGAGTGCTTTGGGTGTGCCAAACGTCACAACGTAACTGGGTGGCTATAAAGGTACACTACAGGTATCTCCGAAAGTGTCTGTTGGGTTGGCACGAATCGAGACTGGGATTTGTCACTCCGTGTAAACGGAGAGGTATCTCTGGGCCCACTCGGTAGGACATCATCATAATGTGCACAATGTGATCAAGGAGTTGATCACGGGATGATGTGTTATGGAACGAGTAAAGAGACTTGCCGGTAACGAGATTGAACAAGGTATCGGGATACCGACGATCGAATCTCGGGCAAGTATCGTACCGCTAGACAAAGGGAATTGTATACGGGATTGATTAAGTCCTTGACGTCGTGGTTCATCCGATGAGATCATCGAGGAGCATGTGGGAGCCAACATGGGTATCCAGATCCCGCTGTTGGTTATTGACCGGAGAGTCATCTCGGTCATGTCTGCATGGTTCCCGAACCCGTAGGGTCTACACACTTAAGGTTCAGTGACGCTAGGGTTATAGAGATATTAGTATGCGGTAACCCGAAAGTTGTTCGGAGTCCCGGATGAGATCCCGGACGTCACGAGGAGTTCCGGAATGGTCCGGAGGTAAAGAATTATATATAGGAAGAGTCCTAAAGAGGGAAGGCACTTCCGAGGTTCCTTAGGGAGGAGGGACTCCTCCCTTGGCCGCATCCTTCCTTGGAGGAAGGGCCAAGGCTGCGCCCCCCCCCTCTCCCTTGGTCCTATATATAGTGGGCGGAAGGGAGGGCAACGATACCTAAGCCCTGGCGCCTCCCTCTCCCTCCCATGACACACCTTCCTCCTCCCGCAGCGCTTGGCGAAGCCCTGTTGGAATCCCGCTACTTCCACCACCACACCGTCGTGCTGCTGGATCTCCATCAACCTCTCCTTCCCCCTTGCTGGATCAAGAAGGAGGAGACGTCGCTGCTCCATACGTGTGTTTAACGCGGAGGTGCCGTCCGTTCGGCGCTAGGATTATCGGTGATTTGGATCACGACGAGTACGACTCCATCAACCCCGTTCTCTCGAACGCTTCCGCGCGTGATCTACAAGGGTATGTAGATCCACTCCTCCCTCGTTGCTAGATGACTCCATAGATAGATCTTGGTGACACGTAGAAAAATTTTGAATTTGTGCTACGTTCCCCAACACTTCAGCACCAGGTCGCAACCGCCGCATGCATCAGACCCAGAGGCCTCCCCTCCAAGTCATGGGTAAAGCCCATGGTGAGGCCACCCTAAGCCCCTTTTTTTCCATTGTTGGGCCAGCAAGATTCGGCCCAGCTCTATATTTTTTTTCCTGCCTGAACGTTTTTCCTATTTTCCTGTGAGCGCCAATTTACAGAAAACCCCTTAGCCTTCATGCATTTAATATCTCACAAACGGTGCATCATATGTAAAAACTTTAAATATGAAACTTGCTTAGAATTTCATCTAGTTTAATAATTTGCCACTTTCATCGTTTGAAATGCTTAACATGATGTTTGGTTAAATTTACTCCTATGCCATGTTAAAATGCTTTAATTCATAACTAAATAACCGTAGCTCGGATTTTAATAAACTTTATATGTAAATGGGGTAGAATTTTGCCTAGTTTAACATGGTGGCTTCACTTTGCATGCTTAACAACTCTAAAGTTATGTTTAGGGCAGATCACTACCAAACCTAATATATGCATATGAGGAGTTTCCGGAATTGTTGTTCGTTGTTTCCGGCCTCATTTAAACTTGACTAGATATGTAGTTTTCATTTGCTTCACCCTCTTGCCATGATAACAACATTTAATCTTGAAGGGTACATAAATGAGAGAGAACTAAATAATTTATGTGGTGTTTTCTTCAATATGCAACTCCGTTGCATATTGAGCTCCACTTAATTTGTAGTGTTGTTTGTTGCACTTTGCCATGCCATGCCCTCTTTAAACCGGACATGCATCATACTCGATTGTGCATCATGCCATGTTGATGTGTTGGTTGTTTACTATGTTGTTTGCTTATTTCCGGTGTTGCTTCTTCGGGTTGGTTCCGATAACGTCATGTGTGTGAGGATCCATTCGACTACGTCCATTTATCTTCTTCATGGACTCGTTCTTCTTCCTTGCGGGATTTCAGGCAAGATGATCATACCCTCGAAATCACTTCTATCTTTGCTTGCTAGTTGCTCGCTCTTTTGCTATGCATATGCTACGATGCCTACCACTTGCTTATCATGCCTCCCATATTGTTGAACCAAACCCCTAACCCACCTTGTCCTAGCAAACCGTTGATTGGCCATGTTACCGCTTTGCTCAGCCCCTCTTATAGCGTTGTTAGTTGCAGGTGAAGATTGGAGCTTGTTCCATGTTGGAACATGGATATTTTATTGGGATATCACAATATCTCTTATTTAATTAATGCATCTATATACTTGGTAAAGGGTGGAAGGCTCGGCCTTATGCCTAGTGTTTTGTTCCACTCTTGCCGCCCTAGTTTCCGTCATATCGGTGTTATGTTCCCGGATTTTGTGTTCCTTACGCGGTTGGGTTATAATGGGAACCCCTTGATAGTTCGCCTTGAATAAAACTCCTCCAGCAATCCCAACATCGGTTTTACCATTCGCCACCTAGCCTCTTTTTCCCTTGGGTTTCGCGGACTCAAGGGTCATCTTTATTTTAACCCCCCCCCCCGGGCTAGTGCTCCTGGGAGTGTTGGTCCGAACTAAGCTGCCTGCGGGGCCACCTCGGGGAAACTTGAGGGTTGGTTTTACTCGTAGCTAGTCTCATCTGAGTGTGCCCTAAGAACTAGATATGTGCAGCTCCTATCGGGATTTGTCGGCACATTCGGGCGGTGTTGCTGGACTTGTTTTACCATTGTCGAAATGTCTTGTAACCAGGATTCCGAGTCTTATCGGGTCTTCCCGCTAGAAGGAATATCCTTCGTTGACCGTGAGAGCTTGTGATGGGCTAAGTTGGGACACCCCTGCGGGGATTTGAACTTTCGAAAGCCGTGCCCGCGGTTATGGGCAGATGGGAATTTGTTAATGTCCGGTTGTTGAAAACCTGAAGTTGACCTTAACTAAAATACATCAACCGCGTGTGTAACCATGACGGTCTCTTTCCGGTGGAGTCCGGGAAGTGAACACGGTGTTGGAGTTATGCTTGACGTAGGTTGTTCTAGGATCACTTCTTGATCATAGTTGTTCGACCGTGCTTTTGCCTTCTCTTCTCGCTCTCATTTGCATATGTTAGCCACCATATATGCTAGTCGCTTGCTGCAGCTCCACCTCATACCTTTACCTTACCCATAAGCTTAAATAGTCTTGATCGCGAGGGTGCAAGATTGCTGAGTCCCCGTGACTCACAGATACTTTCAAAACCAGTTTGCAGGTGCCGTTGAACCGAGTAGGTGACGCAACCAAGCTCAGGAGGAGCTCGATGAAGATCTTGTCCTTTGCGTTATTTCATTCTAGTTGATCAGTAGTGGAGCCTAGTTGGGGTCGATCGGGGATCTGTGTAGCATTTGGGGTAGTCTTCTTTTATTTTGGTTCCGTAGTCAGACCTTGATTGTATCTGGATGATGTAATGCTTTATTTATGTATTGTGTGAAGTGGCGATTGTAAGCCAACTATGTATCTCTTTCCCTTATGTATTACATGGGTTGTGTGAAGATTACCTCACTTGCGATATTGCTTTCAATGCGGTTATGCCTCTAAGTCGTGCTTCGACACGTGGCAGATATAGCCGCATCGAGGGCGTTACATTTAGAGACGGCTGCATTCACGTTAAATAGGGCACCATCTAAATCCGTTGAGACGACACCTTATGAATTATGGTTTGGCAAGAAACCCAAGTTGTCATTTCTTAAAGTTTGGGGTTGTGATGCTTATGTGGAAAAGCTTCAACCTGATAAGCTCGAACCCAAATCAAAGAAAAGTGTCTTCATAGGATACCCAAAGGAGATTGTTGGGTACACCTTCTATCACATATCCGAAGGCAAGATATTCGTTGCTAAGAATGGATCCTTCCTAGAGAAGGAGTTTCTATCGAAATAGTGAGTGGGAGGAAAGTAGAACTTGACGAGGTAATTATACCTTCTCCCTTATTGGAAAGTAGTTCATCACTGAAATCAGTTCCAGTGATTCCTACACCAGTAAGTGAGGAAGCTAATGATGATGATCGTGAAACTTCTGATCAAGTTACTACCGAACCTCGTAGGTCAACCAGAGTAAGATCCACACCAGAGTGGTACGGTAATCCTGTTCTGGAAGTCATGTTACTTGACCATGACTAACCTACGAACTATGACGAAGCGATGATGAGCCCAGATTCCGCAAAATGGCTTGAGGCCATGAAATCTGAGATGGCATCATGTATGAGAACAAAGTATGGACTTTGGTTGACTTGCCCAATGATCGGCAGGCCATAGAGAATAAATGGATCTTCAAGAAGAAGACTGACGCTGAAGGTAATATTACTATCTACAAAGCTCGACTTGTTGCAAAAGGTTTTCGACAAGTTGAAGGAGTTGACTACGATGAGACCTTCTCACCCGTAGCGATGCTTAAGTCTGTCCGAATCATGTTAGCAATTGCCGCATTTTATGATTATGAAATATGGCAAATGGATGTCAAAACTGCATTCCTTAATGGATATCTTAAAGAAGAGTTGTATATGATGCAACCAGAAGGTTTTGTCGATCCAAATGGTGCTAACAAAGTGTGCAAGCTCCAGCGATCCATTTATGGACTGGTGGAAGCCTCTCGGAGTTGGAATATACGCTTTGATAGTGTGATAAAATCATATGGTTTTATACAGACTTTTGGAGAAGCCCGTATTTACAAGAAAGTGAGTGCGAGCTCCATAGCATTTCTGATATTATATGTAGATGACATATTGCTGATCAGAAATGATACTAAATTTCTGAATAGCATAGAAGGATACTTGAATAAGAATTTTTCAATGAAAGACCTCGGTGAAGATGCTTATATATTGGGCATGAAAATCTATAGATATAGATCAAGATGCTTGATTGCACTTTCACAAAGCACATACGTTGATAAATTTTTGAAGAAGTTCAAAATGGATTAGGCAAAGAAAGGGTTCTTGCATGTATTACAAGGTGTGAAGTTGAGTCAGACTTAATGCCCGACCACTTTAGAAGATAGAGAGAAAGTGAGAGGTGTTCCCTATGCTTCAGCCATAGGCTCTATCATGTATGCAATGCTGTGTACCAGACGTGATGTGTGCCTTGCTATAAGTTTAGCAGGGAGGTAGCAAAGTAATCCAGGAGTGGATCACTGGACAGCGGTCAAGAACATCCTGAAATACCTAAAAAGGACTGAGGATATGTTTCTCATATATCGAGGTGAAAAAGAGCTCGTCATAAACGTTTACGTCGATGTAAGCTTTGACACTGATCCGGATGACTCTAAGTCACAAACCGGATATGTGTTTTTATTAAATGGAGTAGCTGTCAGTTGGTGCAGTTCCAAGCCGAGCGTCGTGGCGGGATGAACGTGTGAAGCGGAATACATAGCTGCTTCAGAAGCAGCAAATGAAGGAGTCTGGATGAAGGAGTTCATATCCGATCTAGGTGTCATACCTAGTGCATCAGGTCCAATGAAAATCTTTTGTGACAATACTGGTGCAATTGACTTGGCAAAGATATCCAGATTTCACAAGAGAACCAAGCACATCAAGAGACGCTTCAATTCCATCCGCGATCAAGTCATGGAGGGAGACATAGAGATTTGTAAGATACATACGGATCTGAATGTTGCAGACCCATTGACTAATCCTCTCGCACGAGAAAAACATGATCGGCACCAAGACTTCATGGGTGTTAGAATCATTACAACATAATCTAGATTATTGACTCTAGTGAAAGTGGGAGACTGAAGGAAATATGCCCTAGAGGCAATAATAATGTTATTATTTATATTTCCTTATATCATGGTAAATGTTTATTATTCATTCTAGGATTGTATTAACCGGAAACTTAGTACATGTGTAAATACATAGACAAACAGAGTGTCACTAGTTTGGCTCTACTTGACTAGCTCGTTGAATCCATGATGGTCATGTTTCCTAACCATAGACATGAGTTGTCATTTGATTAATGGGATCACATCATTAGACAATGATGTGATTGACTTGACCCATCCGTTAGCTTAGCACGATGATCGTTTAGTTTGTTGCTATTGCTTTCTCCATAACTATACATGTTCCTATGACTATGAGATCATGCAACTCCCGAATACCGGAGGAACACTTTGTGTGCTACCAAACGTCACAACGTAACTGGATGATTATAAAGGTGCTCTACAGGTGTCTCCAATGGTGTTTGTTGAGTTGGCATGGATCAAGATTAGGATTTGTCACTCCGATTGTCGAAGAGGTATCTCTAGGCCCTCTCGGTAATGTACATCACTATAAGCCTTGCAAGCAATGTAGCTAATGAGTTAGTTACGGGATGTAGCATTACGGAACGATTAAAGAGACTTGCCGGTAACGAGATTGAACTAGGTATTGAGATACCAATGATCGAATCTCGGGCAAGTAACATACCAATGACAAAGGGAACAATGTATATCGCTATGCGGTTTGACCGATAAACATCTACGTAGAATATGTAGGAACCAATATGAGAATCCAGGTTCCGCTATTGGTTATTGACCAGGGACATGTCTCGGTCATGTCTACATAGTTCTCAAACCCGTAGGGTCCGCATGCTTAACGTTCGGTGACAATCGGTATTACCATTTTATGTGTTTTGATGTACCGAAGGTAATTCGGAGTCCCAGATTTGATCACGGACATCACGAGGAGTCTCGAAATGGTCGAGACATAAAGATTGATATATTGTAAGCCTATGTTTGGACATCGGAATGGTTTCGGATGAGTTCGGGCATTTTCCGGAGTACCGGGAGGTTACCGGAACCCCCCGGGGAGTATATGGGCCTTATTGGGCCTTAGTGGAAAAGAGGAGAGGGAAGGAAAATGTAGGAGGCGCGCCCCCTAGCCCAATCCGAATTGGGAGGGGTCCCCCCCCTTTCCTTTCTCCTCTCCTCCCCTTCCTTCTCTCCTACTCCTACTACATGGAAGGGGGAATCCTACTCCCGATGGGAGTAGGACTCCCCTAGGGCGCGCCATAGAGAGGGCTGGCCCCTCCCCTCCCCCACTCCTTTATAAACAGGGAGGGGGGCACCCCATAGACATACAAGTTGATCATTGATATTTTAGCCGTGTGCGGTGCCCCCCTCCACCATAATCCACCTCTGTAATATCGTAGCAGTGCTTAGACGAAGCCCTGTTCCGGTAGCAACATCATCACCGTCATCACGCCGTCATGCTGACGAAACTCTCCCACGTAGCTCTACTGGATCTTGAGTTCGCGGGATGTCACCGAGCCGAACGTGTGCAGATCGCGGAGGTGCCGTATCTTTGGTACTAGATCGGTCAATCGTGAAGACGTATGACTACATCAAACGCGTTGTCATAACGCTTCCACTTACGGTCTATGAGGGTATGTAGACAATACTCTCCCCTCTCGTTACTATGCATCACCATGATCTTGCGTGTGCGTAGGATTTTTTTTTGAAATTACTACGTTCCCCAACAGCTTCGCACCCTACAAACAATTCCTACCTTTTGTTCTCCGCTAATAGGAACTCGAGAGTGATTCTTTGTTGTACTTTGAGGGATAATCATATGATCCAACTATGTGAGCATTGTTGAGAGATTGCACTAGCGAAAGTACGGACCCTAGGACACATTTTTAAGCATTGCAACACCATTTGTGTGCCTGTTTACTATTAGTTACCTCGCTTTTTTATAATTTCAGATTACAAAAACCAATATCTACTATCCATATTGCACTTGTATCACCATCTCTTCGCCAAACTGGTGCACCTATACAATTTGCCATTGTATTGGGTGTGTTGGGGACACAAGAGATTTCTTGTATTTGGTTGCAGGGTCATTTGAGAGAGACCATCTTCATCCTACACCTCTCACGGATTGATAAACCTTAGGCCATCCAGTTGAGGGAAAATTTCTACTGTCCTATAAAACTCTGCGCTTGGAGGCCCAACACGTGTCTACAAGAATAAAGTTGCATAGTAGACATCAAGCTCTTTTCTGGCGCCGTTGCCGGGGAGGTGAGTGTTTGAAGGTATATCTTTAGATCTTGCAATTGAATCTTTTAGTTTCTTGTTTTATCACTAGTTTGGTTTATTAAAAGAAAACTACAAAAAATGGAATTTAGGTTGCATCCTATTATTGATCATCTTTATAATATCTTTCTTGAAAATGATGGTTCAAAAAACTGTGCTCAATTGTTAGAAGAAGAAGTCAATAAAATGTTTGGCACAAAATATTTGAATTATGAGCATGATTGAGATGTTTTTAGTATGAATTCTTTGAATATCCATGATGCTAATGATATGCAAAGCCATAAGCTTGGGGATGCTATATTTGATGAATATGATATTTTTAGTCCCCCAAGTTTTGATGAGAAAATTTATTATGATGATTGCATGCCTCCTATTTATGATGATTATATTGATGAAAGTGGATTTGGAGAGGTCGTGACTTTATTTAATGATGAATCCACTATTTTGGAAGAGGTTGCAATTGATTATGATAACAAAGTTGCTACCTATGATGATTATGGTGATGTCATGTATGCTATATTGAATAATGATAACCATGAGACTAGTCATCATGATTCTTATTTTCAATCCCATGATAGTTATTTTGTTCAGTTTGCTCCCATTACTATACATGAGAATAATTTTGCTTATGTGGAGAGTAGTAAGTTTTCTATGCTTTTGTGTCATGAAAAGAATTCTTTATGTGATGATTATATTGTTGATTTTCTTCATGATGCTACTAAAAATTATTATGAGGGAGGAACTTATGCTTGTAGGAATTGCAATAATATCAAGTTTCCTCTCTATGTGTTGAAAGTTTTGAAGTTATGCTTGTTTTGCCTTCCTATGCTAGTTGATTATTGTTCCCATAAATTGTTTGCTCACAAAATCCCTATGCATAGGAAGTGGGTTAGACTTAAATGTGCTTGTCGTGCTTCATAATGCACTCTTGTTATGTTTCAACTCTTATCTTTTATGCGAGCATCATTGAAATCATCATGCCTAGCTAAAAGGCATTAAAGAAAAGCGCTTGTTGGGAGACAACCCAACACTTTTACCTACTGTTTTTGTGTGTTCACATGATTAGGCTACTATAGTAATCATGTTTTATTGCTTTTGTTTCAATAAAGTGCCAAGTAAGACTTTTGGGATGGCTTATGGTGATAGTTGATTTGATCTTGCTGAAAAATAGAAACTTTTGTGCTCAGGAAAACAATTCTCAATTTTAACAGAAGCGTGATAAAATATCGATTCTTTTTGCATAAGATTAATAGACAGATTTATCAGGTTGTCCTAATTTTTCGGAATTTTTGGAGTAGCTGAAGTATGGTTTGAGTACAGATTACTACAGACTGTTCTGTTCTTGACAGATTCTGTTTTCAATGCATAGTTTGCTTGTTTTCTAGTTTCTATGGCTTATATTGCTCGATATAAATTGTAGAAATTATATGATACATTAGGAATTTTATGAGAACAATTATGAATCTTGTCTTTGGCAGTACCAAAAGTGGAACGGTTTGCTCTTTACCATACTAACCTATATCACAAAGTCCCGTTAAGTTTTGTGTGATTGAAGTTTTCAAGTTTTGGGTGAGATATCGATATGAGGAGAATAAGGAGTGACAAGAACCTAATATTGGGGATGACCAAGGCACCCCAAAGGAAATATTCAAGGAATATCCAAGCAACTAAGCTTGGGGATGCCCCGGAAGGCATCCCCTCTTTCGTCTCCGACATTATCGGTAACCTCACTTGGAGCTATGTTTTCATTCGTCACATGATATGTGTTTTGCTTGGAGCATCAATTTATTTGTTAGGATTTGCTTTCTGTTATTTATAATATTGTTTTGCATCTTTTATTTCAATAAAAGTGGCAGTGATAGCCTTTGTCATGCTTATTTTGCAAGTATACATGTTGTTGTTTGAAAATAGAAAGTTTACAGCTGTTGCAAAAATTCCCTAGAAAAGCCAGAATGTGATAAAATGTTGAGTTTTTTTGCAAAATGAGATCTGATAAATTTTCTACAGTGTGGTAAGTTTTTGTAATGTTTGGAGTTGAGTAAGTGTTGATACTCCTGCATTCTTTACAGACTGTACTGTTTTGGCAGATTGCTGTTATGTTTGCATTGTTTGCATATGTTTGCATTGTTTGCATATGTTTGCATTGTTTGCATATGTTTGCTTGTTTAATGATCTTATTTGAGGATAGGAGTATTAAATATGTAGAGGCATTTAGTATGAAATGTTGAATAATAATTTTAGTGATGTGCTACAGTAGATAATGATAAGGTTTTTGCATTGGTTTATACTAACGTATCTCATGAGTTCTTGTTGAGTTTTGTGTGGATGAAGCTTTTGAGATTTAGGAAAACTGTGATATGAGAAGAACTAAGGAGACACAAAATCTCAAGCTTGGGTATTCCCAAGGCATCCCAAAATAATATTCAATAAGTCCCAAGCATCTAAGCTTGGGGATGCCTCGGTAGGCATCCCACCTTTCTTCTGCAACAATTATCGGTTAGTATCGATTGAGTCTAAGTTTTTGCTCCTTCACATGAGTTGTGCTATTCTTAGAATGTCATTTTATTTTCATTTTGCTTGCTGTTTTAATAAGATACAAGTTTTTAAATAAAATAGAGTCCTCAAATAATTGCCAGGGAGGCCAAGTAAGTGGCATTCACATCCCGTCAATGAAGCTCTTTTCTATGTCATTTACTCTTGTGCTTAACTTATATCCTATGAGTAAATTGTTGAATAAATTGAATGTCATGAAGTTGAAATTATAACATGCCTAGTGGTATCTTCACATTTTGTTTAGAAAGTGAAATCTTTTGAGGCTTGACAATCACAATATTGGTCATACAAGCAATTCCCGAATAATTAGTATAAGGAAGAGAACTTTCACATGCAAATACACTATCATGGAAATCTTTTGTGATTGTGAGCCCCCATAAAAATATTATATGCCAAAATTGTTGACGTTGGACAAGGAAGATAACGTAATTATTTATGTTTGTTCATATTCACATAGAAGTTATATTGTCATAGATCCTTCAACATGTGGTGCTTGCCCCCCATATTTGCTAGCCAAAAATTCCACACCAAGTAGAGATACTACTTGTGCATCCAAAAACCCTTAAACCCAAATCTTATTTTCATGAGTCCACTATATCTACCTATATGCGGTATTCTTTTGCCGTTCTAAGCAAATTTGTGTGTGCCATCTCTAATTTTCAAAATAAACTTCTCTTTTGTGTGTTTGTTTCGCTCGTGGAGCGGTGAGGGGTTGCTAATATTTTCCATGCTGGATGTGTTATTCTCAAGATGAGTGTTTATCCACTTGTCATTGCACGAGAGTAAGGCAAAGGTATTAGGGATGCACAGTCCCAAAATGCAAAAAAATGAATTTACTATATGTTGTCAAATAATAAATTCCTTGGAAAGTGTTGGTATGGAGGGCACCCATGGATACATTTAGCCATGGAAAGTGAAAGTATGGTGGAAAAGGAATAAACTTTATTTTCTGTTTGGGAACCGCCTATGGTATATCTAGCATGGAAAGTGTTGGGAACTCTAAGTCGTTTTCGTTGGTGGGATGGATACACCTCCCAAAATGTTTTTATCTCTAAGTTTTTCCTTTGAGCTTTGGCACCTCTACAAATCCCTGCTTCCCTTTGCGAAGGGCCTATCTTTTACTTTTATGTATTTACTTTTATGCAAAGTGTCAAAGTTCTTCTCTCTATTCCTTTTTATTTTTCTCTTTTGGCAAGCATCATGTGGTGAGGAAAGATCTAGGCACATATGTCCAGTTGAATATGGGCAGCATGAGTTATTATTGTTGACATCACCCTTGAGGTGAATACGTTGGGAGGCAAAACAATAAGCCCCTATCTATCTATGTGTCCGGTTGAAACCCTTTGCTCAGGTGTACAAGGTGAGTGTTAGCAATCATAGAAGACTATATGATGATTGAGTATGTGGAGCTCTTACTTAAACTCTGTTGAATAAGTTGAATTGCAATTGCTTGGTGACTGAGAACATAGGTTGTTGGGTTTCAAGAGAATTCGTTGTTTGAACCTTAACATGTGAATTGGTTGCCACTATAACATGAGGAAATTTATGAGAAAGAATTCTTGTTATGATGCTAGGAAAAGTGATTGAAATTATCAAACTTATGCACTTTGCTAGCAATCACACTTCATAAATTATTTATTTTATCATTTACCTACTCGAGGACGAGCAGGAATTAAGCTTGGGGATGCTGATACGTCTCCAACGTATCTATAATTTATGAATTATTCATGTTGTTATTTTATCATTCTTGGGTGTTTTACAAACATTTTATAGCAACTTTATATCATTTTTTGGGACTAACCTATTGACCCAGTGCCCAGTGTCAGTTGCTATTTTTTTTCCTCTTTTTTACATCACAGAAAATCAATATCAAACGGAGTCCAAACACCATGAAACTTTTTGTGGATTTTTTATGGACCGGAAGACTCCCGATGGGCCAAAGTAGCACCTTGGGGGGTGCCCCGAGGGGGGCACAACCCAGCAAGGCGCGCCAGGGGCCCTCCTGGCTCGCCCTGCTGGGTTGTGCCCACCTCGGTGGCCTCCCGCACCCCCTCTTTGCACTAAAAATTCCCAAATATTCCAAAACCCTTCGGGGTTAACCTAGATGAGAAGTTCCGCCGCCGCAGGGCTCCGTAGCCACTGAAAACCAATCTAGACCCATTCCGGCACCCTGCCAGAGGGGGGGAATCATCTTCGGTGGCCATCTTCATCATCCCGGCGGCCACCACGATGAGGAGGGAGTAGTCCACCCTCGGGGCTGAGGGTTTGTACCAGTAGCTATATGTTTTATCTATCTCTCTCTCATGATCTATATCATGGGCTTTGTTAATATAGTCGGATCATATGATGTTTCTCCCCTCTATACTCTCGTTGTGATGAATTGAATCTTTACCCTTTGAAGTTTTGTCTTGTCGGATTGAATATTGAGAGATGAGAACACATGATATATGTCTTGCAGTATGAATACTTGAGGTGACAATTGGGGTATCTTATTGATTCACTTGATATATGTTATGGCATTCAACCCGTGGATTCCCGTGGTGATATTGGGGTAATCTATGCATAGGGGTTGATGCACGTTTTTCTCTGACGGAAACTTCGGGGTCTCTTTATAGTTCTTTGTGTGGATTGAGTATTATGAATATGAATATGCTTTGGTGTTATTCTAGTACGAACTCTAGAATAGATCGAACGGAAACAATAGCTTTGTGTTATTTTAGTATGAACTCTTGAATACATCGATCGGAAAGAATAGCTTTGAGGTAGCTTCGCACCCTACAAACAATTCCTACCTTTTGTTCTCCGCTAATAGGAACTCGGGAGTGATTATTTGTTGTACTTTGAGGGATAATCATATGATCCAACTATGTTAGCATTGTTGAGAGATTGCACTAGCGAAAGTACGGACCCTAGGCCTCATTTTTAAGCATTGCAACACCATTTTTGTGCCCATTTACTATTAGTTACCTTGATGTTTTTATAATTTCAGATTACAAAAACCAATATCTACTATCCATATTGCACTTGTATCACCATCTCTTCGCCAAACTAGTGCACCTATACAATTTGCCATTGTATTGGGTGTGTTGGAGACACAAGAGATTTCTTGTATTTGGTTGCAGGGTCGTTTGAGAGAGACCATATTCATCCTACACCTCTCGTGGATTGATAAACCTTAGATCATCGACTTGAGGGAAAATTGCTACTGTCCTACAAAACTCTGTGCTTGGAGGCCCAACACGTGTCTACAAGAATAAAGTTGCGTAGTAGACATCAGTATGCCATTGCAAATAATTTGCCATAATATTATCAAGTAATTTGGTGGCTTCACCCAAATTAATTTCCATAAAAGTACCACCCACGGTGGAATCTAAAAGATTACGAGAAACAAAACTCAACCCCGCACAAAAAATGTGTATGATCATCCAAAGATTTAACTCGTGAGTTGGGCAATTCCTTACCATCATTTTCATCCTTTCCCAAGATTGTGCAACATGCTCATGTTCAAGTTGCTTGAAATTCATGATCTGAGTTCTAAGAGAAATAATTTTTGCGGGAGGAAAATACTTAGTGATAAAAGCATCCTTGCACTTATTCCAAGAATCGAACTATTGCGAGGCAAAGAAGAGAACCAAATTTTTGCAGAATCACGCAAAGAAAACGGAAATAATTTCATCTTAACCACATCATTGTCCACATCTTTTTTCTTTTGCATATCGCATAATTCCATGAAGGTATTAAGATGGGACGCGACATCCTCATTAAGAGTACCGAAAAATTGGTCTTTCATAACAAGATTCAACAAAGTGGTACTAATATCACAAGTCTCCGCACTAGTGGTGGGAGGAGCAAGCGGAGTGCTGATAAAATCATTGTTGTTGGTATTTGACAAGTCACATAACTTGGTGTTATCTTGAGTCATGATGACCACACAACAAGATTGCACTCAAAAACACATCTGGAAAGAAAACGGCGAACGGAAAAAGAGGGGCAAATAAAACGGCAAATTTTTGTGAAGTGGGGGAGAGGAAAACGAGAGGTAAATGGCAAATAATGTAAATTGCAAGGAGATGAGATTTGTGATTAGGAACCCGGTATATGTTGAAGATTCTCCTCGGCAATGGTGCCAGAAAATTCCTTTTGATGTCGCCTGAAGCTACGTCGGTATTTCCACAAAGAGGAAGGGATGATGCAGCACATCGGCGGTAGGTATTTCCCTCAGATATGAAACCAAGGTTATCGAACCAGTAGGAGAACCAAGCAACACAACGTAAACAGCCCCTGCACATAGATAACAAATGCTCGCAACCCAATGTGTTAAAGGTGTTGTCAATCCCTTTCGGGTAACGGTGCCAGAAATTGGTGTGTGGACAGGAGAAAGTTGTAATAGATTGAATAAATAGATCGCAAATAAAATAAAGTGTAGCAAAGTATTTTTGGGTTTTTGGTTTAGTAGATCTGAAAATAAACACAAATAAAAGTAGATTGCAAAGGCAAATAATATGAGAAAGAGACCCGGGGGCGTAGGTTTCACTAGTGGCTTCTCTCAAGAAAAATAACAAACAGTGGGTGAACAAATTACTGTTGGGAAATTAATAGAACTTCAAATACTCATGAAAATATCCAGGCAATGATCATTACATAGGCATCATGTCCAAGATTAGTAGACTGACTCCTGCCTGCATCTACTACTATTACTCCACACATCGACCGCTATCCAGCATGCATCTAGTGTATTAAGTTCATGGAGAAATGGAGTAATGCAATAAGAACGATGACATGATGTAGACAAGATCTATCTATGTAGAGATGTCCCCATTGTTTTATCCTTAGTAGCAAAGATACATACGTGTTGTTTCCCTTTCTGTCACTTGGATCAAGCACCGTAAGATCGAACCCACTACAAAGCACCTCTTCCCATTGCAAGATAAATAGATCAAGTTGGCCAAACAAAACCCAAATATCGGAGAAGAAATACGAGGCTATAAGAGATCATGCATAAAATAGATCAAAGAAACTCAAATACTTTAATGGATATAAAAAGATAGATCTGATCATAAACTCAAAGTTCATCGATCCCAACAAACACACCGCAAAAGAGTTACATCATATGGATCTCCAAGAGACCATTGTATTGAGAATCAAGAGAGAGAGAGAGAGAGAGAGAGAGAGGAAGCCATCTAGCTACCAACTACGGACCCGAAGGTCTACAAAGAACTACTCACGCATCATCGGAGAGGCACCAATGGAGGTGGTGAACCCCATCCGAGATGGTGTCTAGATTGGATCTGGTGGTTCTGGACTCTGCGGCGGCTCGATGAATATTTTGTCAACTTCCCTAGGTTTTTGGAAATATTGTGCTATTTATAGAGCAAAGAGGCGGTCCAGGGGCACCCGAGGTGTACCCACCATGGCGCGCCCTGGTGGGTTGTGCCTCCCTCGAGGCACCCCCCAGGCGCATCCAGGGCCCGTTGTGTTCCTTTTGGCCCATAAAAATTCTACGTAAAGTTTCGTGGCATTTGGACTCCATTTGATATTGATTTTCTGCGATGTAAAAAACATGGAAAAAATAGCAACTCGCACTTGGCCCTATGTCAATAGGTTAGTACCCAAAAATGATATAAAATGATTATAAAACATCCAAGATTGATAATATAACAGCATGGAAGAATCAGAAAATATAGATATGCTGGAGACGTATTAGGCTAGCCTCTATAGAGGCGCACCAGGTCTAGTGTGTTCCCTCACTTGGCCCATAAGGCCCATATGTTTGTCGGGGGTGCCCGAAACACCTTTTCGGTGACCCGATAAGTACATGGTACCCTCCAGAACACTTTTGGTGTCCGAATACCATCGTCCTATATATCAATCTTTACCTCTCGACCATTTCGAGACTCCTCCTCATGTCCGTGATCTCATCCGGGACTTGATACGTCCATTTTGCATCTTGCTTTTATATCAATATTTATTGCATTATGGACTGTTATTTCACTTTATGTCACAATACTTATGGCTATTCTCTCTTATTTTACAAGGTTTACATAAGGAGGGAGAATGCCAACAGCTGGAATTCTGGGCTGGAAAAGGAGCAAATATTAGAGACCTATTCTGCGCAACTCCAAGAGTCCTGAAACTCCACGGAACATCTTAAAATAAATAAAGAAAAATCATCGCCCAAGATGAAGGCCAGGGGGGCCACACCCTACTCACGAGGGTGGGGGCGCCCCCCCTAGGGCGCGCCCCCTACCTCGTGGGCCCCCTGGTGGCTCTCCGACGTCCATCTTCTCCTATATGAAGTCTTTCGATGAGAAAAAATGAGGGGGAACTTTTCAGGACGAGACTCTGCCGCCATGAGGCGGAACCTTGGCGGAACCAATCTAGAGCTCCGGCAGAGCTGTTCTGCCGGGGATACTTCCCTCCGGGAGGGGGAAATCATCACCATCGTCATCACCAACGCTCCTCTCATCGGGAGAGGGAAATCTCCGTCAACATCTTCACCAGCACCATCTCATCTCCAAACCCTAGTTCATCTCTTGTATCCAATTCTTGTCTCAAAGTCCGGGATTGGTGCTAGTAGGTTGCTAGTAGTGTTGATTACTCCTTGTAGTTGATGCTAGTTGGTTTATTTGGTGGAAGATCATATGTCCAGATCCTATATGCATATTATTACCCCTCTGATTATGAACATGAATATGCTTTGTGAGTAATTACGTTTGTTCCTGAGGACAAGGGAGAAGTCTTGCTATTAGTAGTCATATGAATTTGGTATCCGTTTGATATTTTGATAAGAAGTATGTTGTCTAGCCTCTAATGGTGTTATGTGAACGTCGACTACCTAACACTTCACCATTATTTGGGCCTAGAGGAAGGCATTGGAAAGTAATAAGTAGATGATGGGTTGCTAGAGTGACAGAAGCTTAAACCTAGTTTATGCGTTGCTTCGTAAGGGGCTGATTTGGACCCATATGTTTCATGCTATGGTTAGGTTTACCTTAATACTTTTGTTGTAGTTGCGGATGCTTGCAATAGAGGTTAATCATAAGTGGGATGCTTGTTCAAGTAAGAAAAACACCCAAGCACCGGTCCACCCACATATCAGATTATCAAAGTATCAAACGCGAATCATATGAACGTGATGAAAACTAGCTTGACGATATTCCCATGTGTCCTCGGGAGCGCTTTTCCTATTATAAGAGTTTGTTCTGGCTTGTCCTTTGCTACAAAAAGGATTGGGCCACCTTGCTGCACTTTATTTACTTTTTTTACTTGTTGCTCATTACAATCTATCTTATCACAAAACTATCTTTTACCACTTATTTCAGTACTTGCAGAGAATACCTTGCTGAAAAGCGCTTATCATTTCCTTCCGCTCCTCGTTGGGTTCAACACTCTTACTTATCGAAAGGACTATGATAGATCCCCTATACTTGTGGGTCATCTAGACTCTTTTCTGGCGCCGTTGCTGGGGAGTGTAGCGCCTTTGGTAGGTGGAATTTGGTAAGGAAAAATTTATATAGTGTGCTGAAATTTACTGTCACCTGTTACTATGGAAGGTAATTCTCTGAGGGGCTTGTTCGGGGTATCTTCACGTCGTCCAGTAGAGCAAAGAGTTGCTCCTCAACCGACTGAACCTATTGAAAATGAAACTCCTTTTGAATTTCCTTCGGGTATGATGGAAAAACTGCTAGCTAACTCTTTTACAGGAGATGGAACAAAGCATCCTGATGAGCACTTAATATATGTGGATGAAGTTTGTGGATTATTTAAGCTTGCAGGTATACCCGATGATGTTGCTAAGAAGAAGGTCTTCCCTTTATCTTTGAAGGGAGACGCATTGATATGGTATAGGCTAAGTGATGATATGAGACCATGGGACTATAAAAGATTGAAGTTGGAATTTCATCAAAAGTATTATCCTATGCATCTTGTTCATCATGATCGCAATTATATATATAATTTCTGGCCTCGCAAAGGAGAAAGCATCGCTCAAGCTTGGGGAGGCTTAAATCAATGTTATATTCATGCCCCAATCATGAGCTCTCGAGGGAAATAATTATGCAAAGTTTTTATGCTCGGCTTTCTGAAAACAATCGCACCATGATCGATACTTCTTGTGCTGGCTCTTTTATGATGAAGACCATTGAATTTAACTGGAATTTATTGGATAGAATTAAACGCAACTCTGAAGATTGGGACCTCGACGAAGGTAAGGAGTCAGGTATGACACCTAAGTTTGATTGTGTTAAATCTTTTATGGACACCGATATTTTCCGTAAGTTTAGCACTAAATATGGACTTGACTCTGAGATAGTAGCTTCTTTCTGTGAATCTTTTGCTGCTTATGTTGATCTCCCTAAGGAGAAGTGGTTTAAATATCATCCTCCCATACAAGTAAAAGTAGCTGCACCTATTAAAGTTGAAGAAAAGACTGTCACTTATAATGATCCTATTGTTCCTACTTCTTATGTTGAGAAACCACCTTTCCTTGTTAGAATAAAGGATCATGCTAAAGCTTCAACTGTTGTTCGTAAAAGCAATATTAGAACTTATACACCTCCTGAGCAAGTTAAAGTAGAACCTAATATTGCTATTGTTAAAGATCTCTTGTCTGATAATATTGATGGGCATGTTATTCAGTTCGAAGGTGAAACTGCTAGAATTGCTAAACCTTGTGATAAAGATAAACATAGACCTGTGGTAGGCGTGCCTGTTATTTCTGTTAAAATAGGAGATCATTGTTATCATGGCTTATGTGAAATGGGTGCTAGTGCTAGTGCAATACCTATTGACTTATACAAAGAAATTATGCATGACATTGCACCTATTGAGTTAGAAGAAATTGATGTTACTATTAAACTTGCTAATAGAGATACTATTTCACCAATGGGAATTGTTAGAGATGTTGAAGTCTTGTGTGGGAAAACTAAATATCCTGCTGATTTTCTTGTTCTTGGTTCCCCACAAGATAGCTTTTGTCCCATTATATTTGGTAGACCCTTCTTAAATACTGTCAATGCTACCATAGATTGCACAAAGAATGTTGTTACTGTTGGCTTGGATGATATGGTTCATGAGTTTAATTTCTCTAAATTGAGTAAACAACATCGTGAGGAAGAATTACCTAGTAAGGATGAAATTATTGGTCTTGCTTCTATTGCCGTACCTCCTAGTGATCCTTTAGAACATTATTTGCTAGACCATGAAAATGATATGTTCATGAATGAAAGAAGGGAAATAGATGAAGTATTCTTTAAACAGGAACCTATTCTGCAACATAATTTGCCTGTTGAAATTTTAGGGGATCCTCGTCCACCCAAGGGTGATCCCGTGTATGAGCTTAAACCCTTGCCTGATAATCTTAAATATGCTTATCTTGATGAAAAGAAGATATATCATGTTATTATTAGTGCTAACCTTTCAGAGCATGAAGAAGAAAGATTATTGAAAACTATGAAGAAGCACCGTGCTGCTATTGGATATACTCTTGATGATCTTAAGGGCATTAGTCCCACTCTATGTCAACATAAAATAAATTTGGAAGCAGATGCCAAACCAGTTTGTGATCCTCAACGACGTCTGAATCCTAAAATGAAAGAAGTGGTAAGAAAAGAAATACTAAAGCTTCTGGAGGCAGGTATAATCTATCCCATTGCTGATAGTGAGTGGGTAAGTCCTGTCCATTGTGTCCCTAAGAAGGGAGGTATTACTGTTGTTCCTAATGATAAAGATGAATTGATTCCACAAAGAATTATCACAGGTTATAGGATGGTAATTGATTTCCGCAAATTAAATAAAGCTACTAAGAAAGATCATTACCCCTTACCTTTTATTGATCAAATGCTAGAAAGATTATGCAAACATACACACTATTGTTTTCTAGATGGTTATTCTAGTTTCTCTCAAATACCTGTGTTGGCTAGAGATCAATCAAAGACTACTTTTACATGCCCTTTTGGTACTTTTGCTTATAGGCGTATGCCTTTTGGTTTATGTAATGCACCTGCTACCTTTCAAAGATGCATGATGGCTATATTCTCTGACTTTTGTGAAAAGATTTGTGAGGTTTTCATGGACGACTTTTCCGTCTATGGTTCCTCTTTTGATGATTGCTTGAGCAATCTTGATCGAGTTTTGCAGAGATGTGAAGAAACTAATCTTGTCTTGAATTGGGAAAAGTGCCACTTTATGGTTACTGAAGGTATTGTCTTGGGGCACAAAGTTTTTAAAAGAGGTATTGAAGTTGATAAAGCCAAGGTCGATGCTATTGAAAAGATGCCATGTCCCAAGGACATCAAAGGTATAAGAAGTTTCCTTGGTCACGCCGGGTTTTACAGGAGGTTCATTAAGGACTTCTCAAAAATTTGTCGGCCTCTGACTAATTTATCACAAAAAGAGATACCATTTGTCTTTGATGATGATTGTGTAGAAGCATTTGAAATACTTAAGAAGGCATTAGTCTCTGCACCTATTGTTCAACCACCTGATTGGAATTTACCCTTTGAAATTATGTGTGATGCTAGTGATTATGCTGTAGGTGCTGTTCTAGGGCGAAGAGATGATAAGAAATTAAATGTTATTCATTATGCTAGTAAGACTCTAGACAATGCTCAAAGAAATTATGCTACTACTGAAAAAGATCTTTTAGCAGTTGTATTTGCTTGTGATAAGTTCAGATCTTATATTGTTGATTCTAAAGTAACTATTAGATGGGTTCTCTTGCTACAAGAATTTGATGCTAAACCTAGACTTATTAGATGGGTTCTCTTGCTACAAGAATTTGATTTGAATATTGTTGATAGAAAGGGAGCTGAGAATCCCGTTGCAGACAACTTGTCTAGGTTAGAGAATGTTCTTGATGACCCACTACCTATTAATGATAGCTTTCCTGATGAACAATTAAATGTTATAAGTACTTCTCGTAGTACTCCATGGTATGTTGATTATGCTAATTATATTGTTGCTAAGTTTATACCACCTAGCTTCACATACCAACAAAAGAAAAAGTTTTTCTATGACTTGAGACATTACTTTTGGGATGACCCACATCTTTATAAAGAAGGAGTAGATGGTGTTATTAGACGTTGTGTACCTAAGCATGAACAGGAATAGATCCTACGCAAGTGTCACTCCGAGTCTTATGGAGGACACCACGCTGGAGATAGAACTGCACATAAGGTATTGCAATCTGGTTTTTATTGGCCTACTCTCTTCAAGGATGCCCATAAGTTTGTCCTATCTTGTGATGAATGTCAAAGAATTGGTAATATTAGTAGACGTCAAGAAATGCCCATGAATTATTCTTTTGTTATTGAACCGTTTGATGTTTGGGGCTTTGATTATATGGGACCTTTTCCTGCCTCTAATGGATACACACATATTCTAGTTGCTGTTGATTACGTTACTAAGTGGGTAGAAGCTATTCCAACTAGTAGCGCTGATCATAACACTTCTATTAAAATGCTTAAGGAAGTTATTTTTCCGAGGTTTGGAGTCCCTAGATATTTAATGACTGATGGTGGTTCACACTTTATTCATGGTGCTTTCCGTAAAATGCTTGCTAAATATGATGTTAATCATAGAATTGCATCTCCTTATCACCCTCAGTCTAGTGGTCAAGTAGAGTTGAGCAATAGAGAGCTCAAATTAATTTTGCAAAAGACTGTTAATAGGTCTAGAAAGAATTGGTCTAAGAAACTTGATGATGCATTATGGGCTTATAGAACTGCATATAAAAATCCTATGGGTATGTCTCCGTATAAAATGGTTTATGGAAAAGCATGTCACTTACCTCTCGAACTAGAACATAAAGCATATTGGGCTATTAAAGAGCTCAACTATGATTTTAAACTTGCCGGTGAGAAGAGGTTATTTTGATATTAGCTCACTTGATGAATGGAGAACCCAAGCTTACGAAAATGCCAAGTTGTGTAAACAAAAAGTTAAAAGATGGCATGACAAAAGGATACAAAAGCGTGAGTTTAATGTAGGTGATTATGTATTGCTATACAGCTCTCGTTTAAGATTTTTTGCAGGCAAACTTCTCTCTAAATGGGAAGGCCCCTATGTTATCGAAGAGGTCTATCGTTCTGGTGCCATAAAAATCAACAACTCCGAGGGCACAAATCCGAAGGTGGTAAACGGTCAAAGAATCAAACATTATATCTTAGGTAATCCCATAAATGTTGAAACCAATATTATTGAAACCGTAACCCCGGAGGAATACATAAGGGACACTTTCCGGAACGTTTCAGACTCCGAAAAGGAATAGGTATGTGGTACGGTAAGTAAACCAACTCCAAAACAATTTTTAAGGCAATATTTCTCCGTTTTGGAATATTTAGAAAAATAGAAAAATAAGTAGCAGTCTGGGAAGGACACGAGGGCCCCACGAGGGTGGTGGGCGCGCCCCCCCTACCTCGTGAGCATCTCGTGTGCCTTTTGGACTCCGTTTTCTTGCACGTTATGTATTTTGGTCGGTAAAAATTCATTATATATTCTCCCAAAGGTTTTGACTCCCGTATCATGCAATTATTCTCTGTTCTTGTTTCGAGCTGTTTTTATGACAGATCTAGATTATCATGACGTCCCAAGTGCTTCCAAGGACAAGTTCTTCGAGAAGGTCATCAACCCTTACCTCGCGGAGGTGCTGCGACACCCTCAAGCCATTGAGATGCGTGATGGGTTGTAGCACATCCGCGATGTTGAGGGACCAAAGGGAACTGGAAGCGTGGATACGAGGCTCGAAGCAATGGAGCAACAAGTTTTCAAGTGCCAGGGGATGGTGGAGCGTGGAATCAACGCTAGCCACACGATGCTCGCGGAGTTCACTAACAACTACAAGCCGGATGCCAAGAACACCGAGGAGGCCATCTTCAAGCTATATGAGAAGATCGAGCACCTCCAAGCCCAAATCTATGACCTGCAAAACCAAAACTGTGAGTATGAATATAGATTCAAAAGAATGAGTTTGGCTGCAGATTCGAGGATTCCGGAGACTCGATCATCCTTCTATGATGGTGAACCTATGCCTTGGAAGATGGATGACAAGCCCGCATCATCAACAACACCTCCACCTTCTTCACCAACCAAGGAGATATAATCACATGGGTATGGGCACTCCCCTTCGCAACTGCCAAGCTTGCGGGAGGTGCCCCGGTATTGTATCACCATCACAACTCCTATCTTTATCATTTTTCTTAGTTCGATCCTATTAGTAGTATCTTGATCTAGTGGAATAAATTTTATGGCATGATCTAGTTTTGAGTTTTGCTTTTTGATCCCTCTATGTAATAGAGTCCGTGAGTTATATATAATAAAGATTAGTGTTGAGTCAAGGGCTTGATTATTTTTCCATGATCTTGGGTGAATAAAAGAAAAGAGAAAAAGAATAAAAAGAAACAAAAAGTTCATATTGATCTTATTGAGAGTAATGACTTCACATAGAAAGAGTATGATGATTAAAAGTTGTTGGGAGTTGGCAGACATAGCTTTGGTCATTGTTGCAATTAATAGGAAGTAATAAGGAAAGAGAGGTTTCACATATAGATATGTTATCATTGACATCTTTTATGATTGGGAGCACTCATTAAAATATGACATGCTAAAGAGTTGATGTTGGACAAGGAAGACAACGTAATAAGTTATGTCTTTCTTATATCCGAGATAAAGTATATTGTCATGGATCCTCTAACTTGTTGAGCTTGCCTTTCCCCCTCATGCTAGCCAAATTCTTAGCACCAAGTATAAATACTACTTGTGCTTCCAAATACCCTTAAACTAGTTTTGCCATGAGAGTCCATCATATCTACCTATGGATTGAGTAAGATCCTTCAAGCAAGTTGTCATCGGTGCAAAGCAATAAAAATTGCTCTAAATATGTATGATTGATTGGTGTGCGTGAAATAAGCTTTATACGATCTTGTGATGTGGAAGTAATAAAAGCGACGGACTGCATAATAAAGGTTCATATCACAAGGGGCAATATAAAGTGATGTTCTTTCGCATTGAGATTTTATGCATCCAACCATAAAAGTGCATGGCAACCTCTGCTTCCCTCTGCGAAGGGCCTATCCTTTATTATTATCTTCTACCTATTGCAAGAGTCACGGTGATCTTCACCTTTCCCTTTTCATTTTATCATTTGGCAAGCTCGGCATGTTGGAAAGAACATGGTATATATATCTAATTGGATGTAGGGGAGCATGAACCATTGTTGTTGACATTACCCTTGAGGTAAAAGGTTGTGGGGCAAAACTAAGCCCCTATCTTTCTCTGTGTCCGATTAAAACTCCGTAACCACAAGTATTGCGTGAGTGTTAGCAATTATGGAGGACTAAATGATAGTTGAGTATGTGGACTTGCTTTTTAGCTCTGACATAGACTCTTTTCGTTGTTATGATAAATTGCAATTGCTTCAATGACTGAGATTATAGTTTGTCGGAGCCCAATAAGGTTTATGATTTATACTTTTGCATTGTGAATAGATCATCACTTGAACATAAGTAATCATATGACAAAATCTATATATGTTGCTGTTATGAGAATAATCATGATGCCTTCATGTCCGTATTTTATTTTTATCAACGCCTCTACCTCTAAACATGAGGACATATTTATTGTTATCGGCTTTTCGCTTGAGGACAAGCGAGGTCTAAGCTTGGGGGAGTTGATACGTCCATTTTGCATCATGCTTTTATATCAATATTTATTGCATTATGGACTGTTATTTCACTTTATGTCACAATACTTATGGCTATTCTCTCTTATTTTACAAGGTTTACATAAGGAGGGAGAATGCCGGCAGCTGGAATTCTGGGCTGGAAAAGGAGCAAATATTAGAGACCTATTCTGCGCAACTCCAAAAGTCCTGAAACTCCACGGAACATCTTAAAATAAATAAAGAAAAATCCTCGCCAAAGATGAAGGCCAGGGGGCCCACACCCTGCTCATGAGGGGGGGCTAGGGCGCGCCCCCTACCTCGTGGGCCCCCTGGTGGCTCTCCGACGTCCATCTTCTCCTATATGAAGTCTTTCGATGAGAAAAAAAGAGGGAACTTTTCGGGATGAGACTCCGCCGCCACGAGGCGGAACCTTGGCGGAACCAATCTAGAGCTCCGACAGAGCTGTTCTGCCGGGGATACTTCCCTCCGGGAGGGGGAAATCATCACCATCGTCATCACCAACACTCCTCTCATCGGGAGAGGGGCAATCTCCATCAACATCTTCACCAGCACCATCTCATCTCCAAACCCTAGTTCATCTCTTGTATCCAATTCTTGTCTCAAAGTCCGGGATTGGTGCTAGTAGGTTGCTAGTAGTGTTGATTACTCCTTGTAGTTGATGCTAGTTGGTTTATTTGGTGGAAGATCATATATTCAGATCCTATATGCATATTATTACCCCTTTGATTATGAACATGAATATGCTTTGTGAGTAATTACGTTTGTTCTTGAGGACAAGGGAGAAGTCTTGCTATTAGTAGTCATGTGAATTTTGTATTCGTTTGATATTTTGATAAGATGTATGTTGTCTAGCCTCTAGTGGTGTTATGTGAACGTCGACTACATAACACTTCACCATTATTTGGGCCTAGAGGAAGGCACTGGGAAGTAATAAGTAGATGATGGGTTGCTAGAGTGACATAATCTTAAACCCTAGTTTATGCGTTGCTTCGTAAGGGGCTGATTTGGACCCATATGTTCCATGCTATGGTTAGGTTTACCTTAATACTTTTGTTGTAGTTGCGGATGCTTGCAATAGAGGTTAATCATAAGTGGGATGCTTGTTCAAGTAAGAACAGCACCCAAGCACCGGTCCACCCACATATCAGATTATCAAAGTATCGAACGCGAATCATATGAACGTGATGAAAACTAGCTTGACGATATTCCCATGTGTCCTCGGGAGCACTTTTCCTATTATAAGAGTTTGTTCCGGCTTGTCCTTTGCTACAAAAAGGATTGGGCCACCTTGCTGCACTTTATTTACTTTTGTTACATGTTGCTCGTTACAATCTATCTTATCACAAAACTATCTTTTACCACTTATTTCAGTACTTGCAGAGAATACCTTGCTGAAAAGCGCTTATCATTTCCTTCTGCTCCTCGTTGGGTTCGACACTCTTACTTATCGAAAGGACTACGATAGATCCCCTATACTTGTGGGTCATCAGGACTCCGAACAACATTCGGTCACCAAATCACATAACTCATATAATACTAAATCGTCATCGAATGTTAAGCGTGCGGACCCTACAGGTTTGAGAACTATGTAGACATGACCGAGACACCTTTTGTTGGGCAATGTAGTAATTCAAAAAAAATTCCTATGATCACGCAAGATTTATGTAGGAGATGCATAGCAACAAGACGGGAGAGTGTGTCCACGTACCCTCGTAGGCTGAAAGCGGAAGTGTTTAGTAACGCGGTTGATGTAGTCGAACGTCTTCAAGATCCAAGTACCGAATGTACGGCACCTCCGTGTTCAGCACACGTTTAGAACGATGACGTCCCTCGAGCTCTTGATCCAGTAGAGGGTCGAGGGAGAGTTTCGTCAGCAGGGAGGTGTGGTGACGGTGTTGATGATGTGATCCACGTAGGGCTTCGCCTAAGCACTACGACGATATGAACGAGGTGGTAAACTGTGGAGGGGGGCACCCCACATGGCTAAGACAATTGATGTTGTGCCTTTGGGGTGCCCTCTGCCCACGTATATAAAGGAGGGGGGAGGAGGAGGCCGGCCAGGGGGACGCACACCAAGGGGGGTCCTACTAGGACTCCAAACCTAGTAGGATTCGGCCCCCCTTTCCTTCCAACGGAGAGGGGGAAGGGGAAAGGAGGGAGAGGGAGAAGGAAAGAGGGGGCCCGCGCCGCCTCCCCTTGTCTAATTCAGATTGGGGCAAGGGGGCGCGCCCCACCTCTTGTGGTCTGCCTCCTCTCCTCCACTATGGCCCATTAGGCCCAGTAACTTTCCCGGGGGGTCCGGTAACCTCCCGGTACTCCGAAAAATCCTCGATCTTCTTCAAAACCATTCCTATGTCCGTATATAACCTTACAATATATCAATCTTTACCTCTCGGCCATTTTGAGACTCCTCGTCATGTCCGTGATCTCATTCGGGACTCATAACAAACTTCGGTCATCAAAAACACATAACTCATAATACAAATTGTCATCAAACGTTAAGCGTGCGGACCCTACGGGTTCGAGAACTATGTAGACATGACCGAGACACATGTCCGGTCAATAACCAATAGCGGAACCTGGATGCTCATATTGGCTCCTACATATTCTACGAATAGCTTTATCGGTCAAACCGCATAACAACATACGTCATTCCCTTTGTCATCGGTATGTTACTTGCCTGAGATTCAATCGTCGGTATCATCATACCTAGTTCAATCTCGTTACTGGAAAATCTCTTTACTCATTCCGTAATGCATCATCCTGCAACTAACTCATTAGTCACATTGCTTGCAAGGCTTATAGTGATGTGCATTACCGAGAGGGCCTAGATATACCTCTCCGATACACGGAGTGACAAATCCTAATCTTGATCTATGCCAACTCAACAAACACCTTCCGAGACACCTGTAGAGCATCTTTATAATCACCTAGTTACGTTGTGACGTTTCAAAGCACACAAGGTGTTCCTCCAGTATTCGGGAGTTGCATAATCTCATAGTCAGAGTAATATGTATAAGTGATACGTCTCTAACGTATCTATAATTTTTTTGACAGAAAGACTGTAAGGGAACCCCCTACAGTATAATTGGTGCAACAAACCCAAATTGCAAGTACCATGCCTTGAACCTGGGTGGGTGGGAAGGCATCAGCCCGTTCACACCACTAGGCTATGCCTTAGTCTGCACGTATCTATAATTTTTGATTGTATTATATTATTTGTTTTGGATGATAACGGACTTTATTTTACACTTTTATATTATTTTTGGGACTAACTTATTAACCGGAGGCCCAGCCCAAATTGCTGTTTTTTTGCCTATTTCAGTGTTTCACAGAAAAGGAATATCAAGCGGAGTCCAAACGGAATGAAACCTTTGGGAGCGTGATTTTTGGAACAAACGTGATCCAGAGGACTTGGAGTGGACGTCAAGCAATCAACGAGGAGGCCACGAGGCAGGGGGCGCGCCTACCCCCCTGGGCACGCCCTCCAACCTCGTGGGCCCCTTGTTGCTCCACCGACCTACTTCTTCCTCCTATATATATTCATATACCCCGCAAACATCCAGGAGCACCACGAAACCTTATTTCCACCGCCGCAACCTTCTGTACCTAAGAGATCCCATCTTGGAGCCTTTTCCGGAGCTCCGCCAGAGGGGGAATTGATCACGGAGGGCCTCTACACCAACTCCATGGCCCCTCCGATGATGTGTGAGTAGTTTACCTCAGACCTTTGGGTCCATAGCTAGTAGCTAGATGGCTTCTTCTCTCTCTTTGGATCTCAATACAAAGTTCTCCTTGATTTTCTTGGAGATCTATTTGATGTAATCTTCTTTTGCGGTGTGTTTGTCGAGATCCGATGATTGGTTTATCTTTGCAAGTCTCTTCGAATTATCAGTTTGGTTTGTCCTACTAGATTGATCTTTCTCGCAATGGGAGAAGTGCTTAGCTTTGGGTTCAATCTTGCGATGCTCGATCCCAGTGACAGAAAGGGAAACAACACGTATTGTATTGTTGCCATCGAGGATAAAAAGATGGGGTTTATATCATATTGCATGAGTTTATCCCTCTACATCATGTCATCCTGCTTAAGGCGTTACTCTGTTCTTATGAACTTAATACTCTAGATGCATGCTGGATAGCGGTCGATGTGTGGAGTAATAGTAGTAGATGCAGGCAGGAGTCGGTCTACTTGTCATGGACGTGATGCCTATATACATTATCATGCCTAGATAATCTCATAATTATTCACTTTTCTATCAATTGCTCGATGGTAATTTGTTCACCAACCATAATCCTTATGCTATCTTGAGAGAAGCCACTAGTGAAACCTATGCCCCCTGGGTCTATTTTCCATCATACAAGTTTCCAATCTATTTTATTTTGCAATCTTTACTTTCAATCTATATCATAAAAATACCAAAAATATTTATCTTATTATTATTATTATCTCTATCAGATCTCACTCTTGCAAGTGGCCGTGAAGGGATTGACAACCCCTTTATCGCGTTGATTGCGAGGTTCTTATTTGTTTGTGTAGGTATGAGGTGACTTGCGCGTGGTCTCCTACTGGATTGATACCTTGGTTCTCAAAAACTGAGGGAAATACTTACGCTACTTTGCTGCATCACCCTTTCCTCTTCAAGGGAAAACCAACAGAGTGCTCAAGAGGTAGCAATAAGTCATGAAGAAAGCAATCGCAATAAAAGTAGACGATCATAATGCTAAGCTAACGATGGGTCTTGTCCGTCACATCATTCCCTAATGATGTGATCCCATTCATCAAATGACAACACATGTCTATGGTCAGGAAACTTAACCATCTTTGATTAACGAGCTAGTCAAGTAGAGGCTTACTAGGGACACTCTGTTTGTCTATGTATTCACACATGTACTAAGTTTCCGGTTAATACAATTCTAGCATGAATAATAAACATGTATCATGATATAAGGAAATATAAATAACAACTTTATTATTGCCACTAGGGCATATTTCCTTCACCTCTCAAGTCAATAACCAATAGCGGAACCTGGATGCTCATATTGGCTCCTGCATATTCTACAAAGATCTTTATTGATCGAACCGTTATGACAACATACGTAATTCCCTTTGTCAATCGGTATGTTACTTGCCCGAGATTCGATTGTCGGTATCTTCATACCTAGTTGAATCTCGTTACTGGCAAGTCTCTTTACTCATTTTGTAATACATCATCCTGCAACTAACTCATTAATCACTTTGCAATTTGAGGGCCCAGAGATACCTCTCCGATACTCGGAGTGACAAATCCTAATCTTGATCTATGCCAACACAACAAACACCTTTGGGGATACCTATAGAGCATCTTTATAATCACCCGTTACGTTGTGACGTTTGATAGCACACAAGGTATTCCTCCGGTATCCGGGATTTGCATAATCTCATAGTCAAAGGAATATGTACATGACATGAAGAAAGCAATAGCAATAGAACCTAACGATCATGATGATAAGCTAATGGATGGGTCTTGTCCATCACATCATTCTCCTAATGATGTGATCCCGTTCATCAAATGACAACACATGTCTATGGTTAGGAAACTTAACCATCTTTGATTAACGACCTAGTCTAGTAGAGGCTTACTAGGGACAGGGTGTTTTGTCTATGTATCCACACATGTATCAAGTTTCCAGTTAATACAATTCTAGCATGAATAATAAACATTTATCATGATATAAGAAAATATAAATAACAACTTTATTATTGCCTTTAGGGCATATTTCCTTCAATATAGGCATCACGTCCGTGTCGAGTAGACCGTCTCCTGCCTGCATCTACTACTATTACTCCACAAATCGACCGCTATCTAGCAAGCATCTAGAGTATTGATACGTCTCCAACCTATCTATAATTTATGAAGTATTCATGCTATTATATTATCTGTTTCTGATGTTTATGGGCTTTACTAAACACTTTTAAATTATTTTTGGGACTAACCTATTAACCGGAGGCCCAGCCCAAATTGTTGTTTTCTTGCCTATTTCAGTGTTTCGAAGAAAAGGAATATCAAACGAAGTCCAAATGGAATGAAACCTTTGGGAGAGTTATTTTTGGAACGGAAGCAATCCAGGAGACTTGGGGTAGACGTCAGGGAAGCTTTGAGGAAGCCACGAGGCAGGGAGAAGCGCCCTACCCCACTGGGTGTGCCCCCACCCTCGTGGGCCCCTCGTGGCACCCCTGACCGACTTATTTCGCCTATATATATCCATATACCCTAAAAACATCGGGGAACAGAATAGATCGGGAGTTCCGCTGCCAGAAGCATCTGTAGCCACCGAAAACCAATCTAGACCTGTTCCAGCACCCTGCCAGAGGGGGAATCCCTCTCCGGTGGCCCTCTTCATCATCCTGACGCTCTCCATGACAAGGAGGGAGTAGTTCACCCTCGGGGCTGAGGGTATGTACCAGTAGCTATGTGTTTGATCTCTCTCTCTCTCTCATGTTCTTGAGATGGTACGATCTTCATGTATCGCGAGCTTTGCTATTATAGTTGGATCTTATGATGTTTCTCCTCCTCTACTCTCTTGTAATGGATGGAGTTTTCCCTTTGAAGTGATCTTATTGGATTGAGTCTTTAAGGATTTGAAACAATTGATGTATGTCTTGCATGTGCTTATTTGTGGTGACATTGGGATATTCACGTGATCCACTTGATGTATGTTTTGGTGATCAACTTGCGGGTTCCGCTCGTGAACTTATGCATAGGGGTTGGCACACGTTTTCGTCTTGACTCTCCAGTAGGAACTTTGGGGCACTCTTTGAAGTACTTTGTGTTGGTTGAATAGATGAATCTGAGATTGTTTGATGCATATCGTATAATCATACCCACGGATACTTGAGGTGACATTAGGGTTTTGGTTGACATGTGTCTTAAGGTGTTATTCTAGTATGAACTCTTGAATAGATCGATCCGAAAGAATAACTTTGAGGTGGTTTCGTACCCTACAATAATCTCTTCATTTGTTCTCCGCTATTAGTGACTTTGGCGTGACTCTTTGTTGCATGTTGAGGGATAGTTATATGATCCAATTATGTTATTATTGTTGAGAGAACTTGCACTAGTGAAAGTATGAACCCTAGGCCTTGTTTCCTAGCATTGCAATACCGTTTACGCTCACTTTTATTACTTGTTTCCTTGCTGTTTTTATATTTTCAGATTATAAAAACCATTATCTACTATCCATATTGCACTTATATCACCATCTCTTTACCGAACTAGTGCACCTATAGAATTTACCATTGTATTGGTTGTGTTGGGACACAAGAGACTCTTTGTTATTTGGTTGCAGGGTTGTTTGAGAGAGACCATCTTCATCCTACGCCTCCCATGGATTGATAAACCTTAGGTCATCCACTTGAGGGAAATTTGCTACTGTCCTACAAACCTCTGCACTTGGAGGCCCAACAACGTCTACAAGAAGAAGGTTGTGTAGTAGACATCAAGCTCTTTTCTGGCGCCGTTGCCGGGGAGGTTAGCGCTTGAAGGTATATCTTTAGATATTGCAATCGAATCTTTTTGTTTCTTGTTTTATCACTAGTTTAGTTTATAAAAGAAAACTACAAAAAATGGAATTGAGGGTACCTCATATGTTTCATCTTTTTAATATCTTTCATGAAAATTAGGATTCTGATAATTGTGCCAAAGTGTTAGAAGAAGAATGCATTAGAGTGTTTGGCACTAAATCTTTGAATGATGTGCATGATTGCAATGTTATTAGTATGAACTCTTTGAATATCCATAGTACTAATGATGATTGCACTAGTCATGATGAAAATGTCTCTTATAAGCATGTCAACTTTTATGGAATACATAGAGCTTGCAAGCACACACCAAATAGGGAAGATAGATTTTGCAAGAGGCATAAGTATTTGGAAACTAAATGGTTGCAAGAAAGGCTAGATGATTGTGCTTAAAGATTCAATATTTATCGCCATCCTTGTGAACTTTGCAATGAACATGGTCATTTAAAGCTCCAATGCTATTTGTTTCATGATCAAATCGTGTCCAAAAATTGTGATAACTTGATTACACTTGAGCATCATAAAGATCTTAGTCTTCTTTTGGGGTATGAAGAAATGAAACGTATAACTGAGGGTATTCCAAAATTTAATCTTGATAGATTTCTTGATTTTGATCTAGAAGAAATTTTTATGTATTGTGCGGTGAATTGCATTGAGAATCCTTATATTGCCAATTACATAAAGTATAGAAAACAAATAGAAGATGAAGAGAATACTAATGAAAGGGAAGAGACTTCCCAATACCCTCCTATTATTTCTTATGATGAATTAGGTAACGAAGAGGAGCCTTCTATTCAACCAATCTCATTAATAAGGAGCTCCAAAAAGAGGGTTAAACCCATACTTAATGTGAAAAAGAAAAGGAAAAGACAGAAAAGTAAAGGTAAAAATGTATCTCTCCCAAATGATGTTGCTCCTATTACTCATCGTTATGATGATAATTGTTACACTATTGGTGCTATCCAAACTATTAATGATGAGAATGATTATGCTTATGATATGAAAAGGCCCAAGCTTGGGGATGCTATGTTTGATGAGAATGCCATGTTTGAAAATGTATTTGCTACAATTAATGTTTGTCCCAAGCTTGGGGATGCTATGATTAATGAAGATGATATTTTTAATCTCCCAAGTTTTAATGAGCAAATTTACTATGATGATAGCATGCCTCCAATTTATGATGCTCATATTGATGAAAGTGGGCTTGGAAGAGTGTCAACTTTAGGAAGTAATGATCCCACTATTTTGGAGGGTGTTGAATCTTATTGTGACAATTATAAAAGTGGATTTGGAGAGATCATGACTTTATTTAGTAATGATTCCACTATCTTGGAAGAGGTTTCAATCGATTATGATGAGAACAAAGTTGCTACTTATGATAATTATTGTGATGATACGTATGCTATAAAAAGTAGTGATGATTATATTAAAACTTTTCAAGATTATGATTACCCTTTTTCTGAACATTACTCTTTTAATGTGGAAACAATTTATAGTATTCGAGTTTCTTATGATACTCCCACTATTCCGAATGAGAAGAATCTTGCTGTGACGCCCCCGATTTGACCGTACACTAATCATACACGCAAACGTGTACGACCAAGATCAGGGACTCATGGGAAGATATCACAACACAACTCTACAAATAAAATAAGTCATACAAGCATCATATTACAAGCCATGGGCCTTGAGGGCTCGAATACAAGAGCTCGATCATAGACGAGTCAGCAGAAGCAACAATATCTGAGTACAGACATAAGTTAAACAAGTTTGCCTTAAGAAGGCTAGCACAAACTGGGATACAGATCAAAAGAGGCGCAGGCCTCCTGCCTGGGATCCTCCTAAACTACTCATGGTCATCGTCAGCGGGCTACACGTAGTAGTAGGCACCTCCCGAGTAGTAGTAGTCGTCGTCGATGGTGGCGTCTGGCTCCTGGGCTCCAACGTCTGGTCGCAGCAATCGAGTATATAAAGGGGGAAAAGAGGGAGCAAAGCAACTGTGAGTACTCATCCAAAGTACTCGCAAGCAAGGAGCTACACTACATATGTATGCATTGGTATCAAAATGGAATAAGGGTATCATATGTGGACTGAACTATAGAAAGTCGGAATAAGAGGGGGATAACTAGTCCTGTCGAAGACTACACTTCTGGTAACCTCCATCTTGCAGTAGGAGAAGAGAGTAGATGGTAAGTTCACCAAGTAGCATCGTGTAGCATAATCCTAACCGATGATCCTCCCCTCGTCGCCCTGTGAGAGAGCGATCACCGATTGTACCTAGCACTTGGAAGGGTGTGTTTTATTAAGTATCCGGTTCTAGTTGTCATAAGGTCAAGGTACAACTCCAAGTCGTCCTGTTACCGAAGATCACGACTATTCGAATAGATTAACTTCCCTGTAGGGGTGCACCACATTTCCCAACACGCTCGATCCCCTATGTTCGGACACACTTTTCTAGGTCATGCCCGGCCTCGGAAGATCAACACGTCGCAACCCTACCTAGGCACAACAGAAAGGTCAGCATGCCGGTCTAAATCCTATGGCGCAGGGGTCTGGGCCCATCGCCCATTGCACACCTGCATGTTGCGAGGGTGGCCGGAAGCATACCTAGCCTAGCAGGCATTCCAGTCCAATCCGGTGCGCGCTGCTCAGTCATTGATGTCACGAAGGCTTTGGCTGATACCACAACGTCGAGTGCCCATAACTGTCCCTGCATAGATGGTTAGTGTGTATAGGCCAGTGGCCAGACTCAGATCAAATACCAAGATCTCGTTAAACATGTTAAGTATCTGCGAACGCCAACCAGGGCTAGGCCCACCTCTCTCCTAGGTGGTCTCAACCTGCCCTGTCGCTCCGCCTCAAAGTAACAGTCGGGGGCCGTCGGGAACTCAGGCCCACCACTACCTGGATGGAGCCACCTTCCCCTTCAGCCCCCATCTCCAAACAGTATCACCGGTAATGTAACAGTGTAAAGTATATAGTATATGTCTGTGATCACCTCCTGAAGTGATCACGGCCCAGTAGTATAGCATGGCAAACGGACAAGAGTGTAGGGCCACTGATGATAATCTAGCATCCTATACTAAGCATTTAGGATTGCAGGTAAGGTATCAATAGTTGTAGCAACAATGACAAGCTATGCATCAGAATAGGATTAACGGAAAGCAGTAACATGCTACACTACTCTAATGCAAGCAGTATAGAGGAGAGTAGGCGATATCTGGTGATCAAGGGGGGGGGGCTTGCCTGGTTGCTCTGGCAAGAGAGAGGGGTCGTCAACACCGTAGTCATACTGGGTAGCAGCGTCGTCAGTCTTGTGTCTAGTGAGAGAAGAGGGGGGAAGAAACAATAAATATTAAGCAAAAAGATGCATAGAGATGCATGACATGACAAGCAGCGGTTCTAGGGGTGCCCTAACGCGGTAAGAGGTGGTACCGGTGAAGGGGGGAAACATGCGGAAAAATATCCCCGGTGTTTCGCATTTTTGGACAAATGAACCAGAAGGAGAAAGTTGCATGTTTGCTATGCTAGGGATGCGTGGCAGACGAACGGGTTGTGTATCCGGATTCGTCTCGTCGTTCTGAGCAACTTTCATGTACAAAGTTTTTTCATCTAAGCTACGGTTTATTTTATATTAATTTTAAAAGAATTAAATCATTTTTAGGATTTATTTAATTATTTTAATTCAACATTATCCAGAATAGAGTTTGCTAGCGTCAGCATGACATCAGCATGACATTAGCAGTTGACCTGGTCAACCTGACATGTGGGGTCATTCTGCCATAGACTTGGTCAACCCAGTCAACAGTTTGACTAGTCAAACTGGACAGGGGACCCACATGTAAGTGTCTGTTAGTGTAAACTAACTATGTAATCAGCTAATTAAACTAATTAAGTTTAAGTTAATTTAATCAATTAATTAATTAATTAAAGTTTTTTTAACAGATTGATTTAAAGGGGGAAATAGTAGATGGGGCCCATGCATCATACACTAATTAGGAGAGGGGGGATTTTAGCACTAACTGATACGTCTTCGTCGTATCTATAATTTTTTATTGTTCCATGCCAATATTCTACAACTTTCATATACTTTTGGCAAGTTTTTATACTATTTTTGGGACTAACATATTGATCCAGTGCCCAGTGCCAGTTCCTGTTTGTTGCATGTTTTTTGTTTCGCAGAATATCCATATCAAACGGAGTCCAAATGGAATAAAAACTTATGGAGATTTTTTTTGGAATATATATGATATTTGGCAAGAAGAATTCACGCGAGACGATGCTCGAGGGGCTCACGAGGTAGGGGGCGCGCCCCAGGGTGTCAGGCGCGCCCCTGACCCTCGTGGCCACCCTGTAAGGCAATTGGAGCCCTTCTTTCGCTGCAAGAAAGCTAATATCCGGATAGAGATCTGTTAAAATTTCATCCCAATCGGAGTTAGGGATACCCAGGAATATAAGAAACGGTGAAAGGGAAGAATGTGGGAACGCAGAAATAGAGAGAGACAGAGAGACAGATCCAATCTCGGAGGGGCTCTCGCCCCTCTCGTGCCATGGAGGCCATGGACCAGAGGGGAAACCCTTCTCCCATCTAGGGAGAAGGTCAAGGAAGAAGAATAAGGAGGGGGGCTCTCTCCCCTCGCTTCTGGTGGCGCCGGAACGCCACCGGCGGCCATCATCATCACCGTGATCTACACCAACACCTTCGCCATCTTCACCAACATCTCCATCACCTTCCCCCCTCTATCTACAGCGGTCCACTCTCCCGCAACCCGCTGTACCCTCTACTTGAACATGGTGCTTTATGCTTCATATTATTATCCAATGATGTGTTGCCATCCTATGATGTCTGAGTAGATTTTCATTGTCCTATCGGTGGTTGATAAATTTCTATGATTGATTTAATTTGCTTATGGTTATGTTGCTGTCCTTTGGTACCCATCATATGATTGCGCGCGTGGATCACACCATAGGGTTAGTTGTATGTTGATAGGACTATGTATTGGAGGGCAAGAGTGACAGAAGTTTCAACCTAGCATAGAAATTGATGCATACGGGATTGAAGGGGGACGAATATATCTTAATACTATGGTTGGGTTTTACCTTAATGAACGTTAGTAGTTGCGTATGCTTGCTAATAGTTCAATCATAAGTGCATAGAATTCCAAGTCAGGGATGACATGCTAGCAGTGGCCTCTCCCACATAATACTTGCTATCGGTCTAGTAAAGTAGTCAATTGCTTAAGGGATAATTTCACAACTCCTACCACCACTTTTCCACACTCGCTATATTTACTTTATTGCTTCTTTACTTACAACAGCCCCTACGTTTTACTTACGTGCTCTTTATTATCTTGCAAACCTATCCAACAACACCTACAAAGTACTTCTAGTTTCATACTTGTTCTAGGTAAAGTGAACGTCAAGCGTGCGTAGAGTTGTATCGGTGGTCGATAGAACTTGAGGGAATATTTGTTCTACCTTTAGCTCCTCGTTGGGTTCGACACTCTTACTTATCGAAAACTGTTGCGATCCCCTATACTTGTGGGTTATCAAGACCTTTTTCTGGCGCCGTTGCTGGGGAGCAATAGCGTGGGGTGAATATTCTCGTGTGTGCTTGTTTGCTTTATCACTAAGTAATTTTTATTTGCTGTTCTTAGTTGTTTCCTATCTTTAGTTATGGGTAGGAAACGCGAAATACCAAAAAACTAGTTGTACCTACTGAACCAATGGTTGAAGAACCAATCAAAATCTATCACACTGCTGAAGCTTATTACTTGGATCATCTTCGATCCCTATGTGCTCGCGCTGAAACCCCAACTAGCTTAGTTGAGGGCAAATCTTTAGATGAGCATGCTTGTTTTGTGTGACACAGAATATCTAAAAAAGGGAAAACTTTACTGGATCAAATTCATCGTTTGCAATGCTATGCTTGGAATTTATGTGAAATATATGATTATACTTGTTATTCTGAAGACCCTAAGAAACACCTTCCCTACCAATGTTTGTTTAGTGATAATGGAATCATATCCTCTTATGCTAAGGGTGTTTATAATTACTATGATGTTCAACAAATTAAAGAATTTGTTACTTTTAAGGGTGCTTACGAAATTGCTTCTTTGATTGAAAAGTATGATGCTACTCTTTACAAATCTGTAATTTTTGCCATACTTAAATATTGCTATGATAATTATGCTTCTAATGCCTATGTTGAACCATATATTGAGTACCACTCTGCTGTCCAAGAAGAGACTAATATTTAGCAGGAAGAAGAAATTGATGAAACTGTGAGCTCATTGGATGAAAAAGATGAGGAGGAGAGCGAAGAACAAGAGGAGGAAGAGCGGATTAGCTACCCGTTCCCACCTTCTAATGAGAGTAACTCTTCAACTCATACATTGTTTAATTTCCCTTCGTGCTTACCAGAGGATGATTGCTATGATGACTGTTATGATCCCATTGATTCTTTTGAAATATCCCTTTTTGATGATGCTTGCTATGCTTGTGGCCAAGATGCCAATATGAATTATGATTATGAAGATGAACTTGCTATGGTTCCTTATGTTAACATGAAATTGTTGCTATTGCACCCACACATGATAGTCTTATTATCTTTTTGAATTCTCCAAACTACACTATATCGAAGAAGTTTGCACTTATTAAGGATTATATTGATGGGTTTCCTTTTACCGTTACACATGATGATTTTGATGAATATAATATGCATGTGCTTGCTGCTCCTACTTGCAATTATTATGAGAGGGGAACTATATCTCCACCTCTCTATGTTTCCAATATGATAAAATTGCAAGAAACTATTTATACTATGCATTGGCCTTTACTATGTGTGCATGAATTGTTCTTTTATGACATGCCGATGCATAGGAAGAGAGTTAGACTTCGTTGTTACATGATACTAGATGATACCCCGCACGTTGTTGCGGAAATATTTGCAGTACATTTCGATGATATGTGATTTCTATGGAACGTGAATAGTGATACTACGAAAACTAAAATTGCAAATCCATATGCTTTATTGTGTTTGATTAATGTATTGTAAAATATCTATATATGTTTTGCATGTTGAGGTGGACATTTTCATGTGCATGAATGCATGTTGTGGTGGGCCTTTTGCTATGTATGTTGCTTGATGATGTGGCATGCTTGCATGTTGAGAAAAATATGTTAGTGGGGGCTAGCTATTTAGATATAGAAGATATGTTACTTTGTGCTCACTACTAAATTACAAATCATTGTTAATTAAAATTGGCTTTGATATACCTTGGGATCCGGGTGGATTCACTACTTGAGCACTATATGCCTAGCTTAATGGCTTTAAAGAAAGCGCTGCCAGGGAGACAACCCGGAAGTTTTAGCGAGTCGTTTATTTCTGTTGAGTGCTTTCATATAGTTTAAAAACAACAAAAATAAAGAGGGGAACCCAAAACTTTTTCTAAAAGAAAAGTGAAAGTGAGAGAGACGAGCATTGTGAAAGTGGGGGACGTCCTTGAACTTTGTTCATGCCCATGGGAACTTTGTGAATCTTGATTACAAAAACTTTTCAACAAAAATAATTATCCCCTTGTACAATTCCATTGTATTATAAAAATAATGTGCCAAGGTTTGCCTTTAGGATGTTTACATTTTCTTGATGGTTTGTACGGTGCAGAACAGAAACTTTGGCTGTAGTGCGCGATTTTAAATTTTTAGCTGGAACGTCAAATGGTTCTGATTCTTTTTGAAATGTCTACCTATACAAAATTTTTATTTTTCCTAATTTTGGTAGAATTTTTCAAGTATCATAAGTATGGTGAATGTTCAGATTATTACAGACTGTTCTGTTTTAGACACATTCTGTTTTTGATGCATAGTTTGCTTGTTTTGATGAAACTATCAATTTATATTAGTGGATTAAGCCATGAAAAAGTTATATTACAGTAGACAAAATGAAAAAACAAAATATTAATTGGTTTGCAACAGTACTTATAGTAGTAATTTGCTTTATTATACTAACGGATCTTACCGAGTTTTCTGTTGAAGTTTTGTGTGGATGAAGTCTTCGATGATTGAGAAGGTCTCGATGTGAGAAGAAGGAAGAGAGGCAAGAGCTCAAGCTTGGGGATTCCCGAGGCACCCCAAGTAAATATTCAAGGAGACTCAAGCGTCTATGCTTGGGGATGCTGGGGAGGCATCCCCTCTTTCTTCAACAAATTTCGGTATGTTTTCGGATTCGTTTCGTTCATGCGATATGTGCAAGTCTTGGAGCGTCTTTTGCATTTAGGTTTTTCTTTTTCTTTTTATGCACCATGCTGGTATGAGATAGTCCTTGGTTGATTTATAGAATGCTCATTGCACTTCACTTATATCTTTTGAGTATGGCTTTATATAATGCTTCATGTGCTTCACTTATATCATTTGAAGTTTGGATTGCCTGTTTCTCTTTACATAGACAACCACCATTTGTAGAATGCTCTTTTGCTTAACTTATATTTGTTAGAGCATGGGCATATCTTTTGTGGAAAGAATTAAACTCTCTTGCTTCACTTATATCTATTTAGAGAGATGATAGGAACTGGTCATTCACATGGTTAGTCATAAAATCCTACATAAACTTGTAGATCGTTGAATATGATATGTTTGATTCCTTGCAATAGTTTTGTGATATAAAGGTGGTTATATTAGAGTCATGCTACTCGAGTAATTGTGAAATTGAGAAATACTTGTGTTGAGGTTTGCAAGTCCCGTAGCATGCACGTATGGTGAACCGTTATGTAACGAAGTCGGAGCATGAGGTGTTTATTGATTGTCTTCCTTATGAGTGACGGTCGGGGACGAGCAATGGTCTTTTCCTACCAATCTATCCCCTAGGAGCATGCGCGTAGTACTTTGTTTCGATGACTAATATTTTTGCAATAAGTATGTGAGTTCTTTATGACTAATGTTGAGTCCATGGATTATACGCACTCTCACCCTTCCACCATTGCTAGCCTCTCTAGTATTGCGCAACTTTCGCCGGTACCATAAACCCACCATTACCTTCCTCAAAACAGCCACCATACCTACCTATAATGGCATTTCCATAGCCATTCCGAGATATATTGCCATGCAACTTCCATCATCATCATATACATGACTTGAGCATTCATTGTCATATTGCTTTGCATGATCGTAAGATAGCTAGCATGATGTTTTCATGGCTTGTCCGTTTTTTGATGTCATTGCTACGCTAGATCATTGCACACCCCGGTACACCGCCGGAGGCATTCATATAGAGTCATATCTTTGTTCTAGTATCGAGTTGTAATATTGAGTTGTAAGTAAATAAAAGTGTGATGATCATCATTATTAGAGCATTGCCCAAAAAAGGGGGAGAGGCCAAAGAAGCCTAAATAAAAAAAAGGGGGCGAAAGAAGCCCGCAAAAAAAGGGCAATGTTACTATCCTTTTACCACACTTGTGCTTCAAAGTAGCACCATGTTCTTCCTATAGAGAGTCTCTTGAATTATCACTTTCATATACTAGTGGGAATTTTCATTATAGAACTTGGCTTGTATATTCCGATGATGGGCTTCCTCAAACGCCCGAGGTCTTCATGAGCAAGCAAGTTGGATGCACACCCACTTAGTTTCAGTTTGAGCTTTCATATACTTATAGCTCTAGTGCATCCGTTGCATGGCAATCCCTACTCACTCACATTGATATCTATTAATGGGCATCTCCATAGCCCGTTGATACGCCTAGTTGATGTGAGACCATCTTCTCCTTTTTGTCTCCTCCACCATCATATTCTATTCCACCTATAGTGCTATGTCCATGGCTCACGCTCATGTATTGCGTGAAAGTTGAAAAGGTTTGATAACATCAAAAGTATGAAACAATTGCTTGGCTTGTCATCGGGGTTGTGCATGATGTGAATATTTTGTGTGGTGAAGATGGAGCATAGCCAGACTATATGATTTTGTAGGGATGAGCTTTCTTTGGCTATGTTATTTCAATAAGACATAATTGCTTGGTTGGTATGCTTGAAGTATTATTATTCTTATGTCAAAGGATAGATTATTGCTTTGAATCACTCGTGTCTTAATATTCATGCCATGATTAGAACTATGATCAAGATTATGCTAAGTAGCATTCCACATCAAAAATTATCTTTTTTATCATTTACCTACTCGAGGATGAGCAGGAATTAAGCTTGGGGATGCTGATACGTCTCTGTTGTATCTATAATTTTTTATTGTTCCATGCCAATATTCTACAACTTACATATACTTTTGGCAACTTTTTATACTATTTTTCGGACTAACATATTGATCTGTCGTATCTCGAACGTATCTATAATTTATGAAGTATTCATGCTATTATATTATCTGTTTTGGATGTTTATGGGCTTTACTAAACACTTCCATATTATTTTTGGGACTAACCTATTAACCGGAGGCCCAGCCCAAATTGGTGTTTTCTTGCCTATTTCAGTGTTTCGAAGAAAAGGAATATCAAACGGAGTTCAAAGGGAATGAAACCTTCGGGAGAGTTATTTTTGGAACGGAAGGAATCCAGGAGACTTGGAGTAGACGTCAGGGAAGCTTCGAGGCAGCCACGAGGCAGGAAGGGGCGCCCTACACCCTGGGCGCGCCCCCACCCTCGTGGGCCCCTTGTGGATCCCCTCACCGACTTCTTTCGCCTATATATATATCCATATACGCTAAAAATATCGGCGAACAGAATAGATCGGGAGTTCCGCCGCCAGAAGCCTCAGTAGCCACCGAAAACCAATCTAGACCCTTTCCGGCACCCTGCCGGAGGGGGAATCCCTCTCCGGTGGCCCTCTTCATCACCCCAGTGCTCTCCATGATGAGGAGGGAGTAGTTCACCCTTGGGGCTGAGGGTATGTACCAGTAGCTATGTGTTTGATCTCTATCTCTCTCTCTCGTGTTCTTGAGATGGTACGATCTTGATGTATCGCGAGCTTTGCTATTATAATTGGATCTTATGATGTTTCTCCCCCTCTACTCTCTTGTAATGGATTGTGTTTTCCCTTTGTAGTGATCTTATCGGATTGAGTCTTTAAGGATTTGAGAACACTTGATGTATGTTTTGCATGTGCTTATCTATGGTGACATTGGGATATTCATGTGATGCACTTGATGTATGTTTTGGTGATCAACTTGCGGGTTCCGCTCATGAACTTATGCATAGGGGTTAGCACACATTTTCGTCTGGACTCTCCGGTATAAACTTTGGGGCACTCTTTGAAGTACTTTGTGTTGGTTGAATAGATGAATCTGAGATTGTTTGATGCATATCGTATAATCATACCCACGGATACTTGAGGTGACATTGGAGTATCTAGGTGACATTAGGGTTTTGGTTGATATGTGTCTTAAGGTGTTATTCTAGTACGAACTCTTGAATAGATTGATCCGAAAGAATAACTTTGAGGTGGTTTCGTGCCCTACAATAATCTATTCGTTTGTTCTCCGCTATTAGTGACATTGGAGTGACTCTTTGTTGCATGTTGAGGGATAGTTATATGATCCAATTATGTTATTATTGTTGAGAGAACCTACACTAGTGAAAGTATGAACCCTAGGCCTTGTTTCCTAGCATTGCAATACCGTTTACGCTCACTTTTATTAATTGTTACCTTGCTGTTTTTATATTTTCATATTATAAAAACCATTATCTACTATCCATATTGCACTTGTATCACCATCTCTTCGCCGAACTAGTGCACCTATACAATTTACCATTGTATTGGGTGTGTTGGGGACACAAGAGACTCTTTGTTATTTGGTTGCAAGGTTGTTTGAGAGAGACCATCTTCATCCTACGCCTCCCACAGATTGATAAACCTTAGGTCATCCACTTGAGGGAAATTTGCTACTGTCCTACAAACCTCTGCACTTGGAGGCCCAACAACATCTACAAGAAGAAGGTTGTGTAGTAAACATCAAGTATTAAGTTCATAAGAATAGAGTAACACCTTAAGTAAGATGACATGATGTAGAGGGACAAACTCAAGCAATATGATGAAAACCCCATCTTTTTACCCTTGATGGAAACAATACAATACGTGCCTCGCTACCCCTACTTTGTCACTGGCTGAGGACACCACAAGACTGAACCCAAAACTAAGCACCTCTCCCATTCAAGAAGAACCAATCTAGTTGGCCAAACCAAACCGATAATTCAAAGAGAAATACAAATACATATAATCATGCATAAAAGAGTTCAGAAAAGACTCAAATAATATTCATAGATAATCTGATGATAAATCCACAATTCATCGGATCTCGACAAACGCACCTGTTGGGGATATTACTACTGGACGTAAACCGGCCAGGAGTGGCCGGGTTAACTCTATAAGAACTAGATGATACCCCGCGCGTTGCTGCGGAACTTCTTGCCCTCAATAAGCGGCACAAAGGAAAGTGTGGCCGAATAAAATATTGATATTTATGTTGAATGAATACAATTTGGAATAAGTTTATAAAGACTTAGCACTATCATGGCATGACTGTCCTCAATATTCTGGTTAGCAATTAAAACGATTGAAATAATTTTGGTATGCTTAGTTGGCTCGTAGTAGTGGATTAAAAAGAGACATTTATTCACCTATACAGGAAATGTTAAAATTCGTCTAGCCAAGTCGTAATCACTGAAAAATGAAATTCAGGGATATGCCCATATGATAAGAGAGGTAACGCATACCAAGTAAGAACTGAGCAACCATCTAATATCTTATTTATTTGCAGCACCAAGATTTCCTACAGTTTCTGGTGAGTTAAATCAAGTTCAATCATCCATGTACCCTAGCAATTTGTGCTTTATTGTTCTGATATAAGAAATATGATAGAACAATTTGACAACAATCTAAGAGACCAACGAATAAACATGCATTGTGAAATTGCAAATAATACAAACACGTTCACTATCTATGAACATAATAATTACAAAAAGGCAGTGGATAATCAACAATCCTATATGATAACGTCATAGTGAAGCAAGATGGTAGAGGAATTTGGAATGGAGCCATGGAGAAATGAGGAACGTAGTGCCAGCGGAAGGGCGTGATGGCATGTAGTAGAAGGAAAAAGGGATTCCTCATTTGTCGTGCCCAGCATCACTTGTAGGAGGAACATAGTCAGACCATGCGGGGTGTGAGACCAACAAAGGTGATTAAGGGTTTATCTACCTGATCATGGACAAAGTCCTCAGCATCGTCAATGTATTGCAGACTTGTTCATGAAGTCACTGCGAGTGGAAACGCCACAGGCAGTACGCAACATCGTCCGTAGAGCGCATCTGACTTGAGGTCACACTGTCATTCATGCATGAGGTCCAGCTTGTGCCCCAACACGATTTCTAGTGCCTTGATATTATTCTACAATTAAACACATCAGCAAAAAAATTGATGTCCTATTCTATCTATAGCACTACGAACCTGAGCATGGGAGGCTGTAGGTAGCATCATCACCTAGGAGCGCCGGATCTTGGGGAGCCTTTAGGAGCTGATTCGTTCCAACCTATTGGTCATGTTGCAGGCATACACTGCGTCTGCTACTTGTCCTTCAGTAACCAACTCTGTTGTGCAATCAATGCCGCAAAATTCAAAGAGAAATTATATCAAAATTACCTCAAGTACAATCAAACTAACAAAGAAGGCCATGACAGTGAGATCTGGGGAATCAGGACCTGGATGAGGTGTTGGTGGCAGTGAGGGAAACATGGTCCGAGAAGAGACCTTGGAGAGGCGGAGAAGAGATCATTGGGGAGGCGTGGTGCGATGGCGACGATGGTGCTCGGGGAGGTTGATGTTGACGCAGACTTCAACTTCTATGCACGTTGGTGGTAAATCCAGGGGTACCAGCGCTCCGAGCAATTGATTCCAACACGAGACTTAGTACTATAGATCTTTTAAAGGGAAGTGGATACCCAACTTTCGTGTGGGCGGCTTAATAGGGAGGCCCGTCAGGGAGAAGATGAAGAGAGAAACAAAGGTCTATCAGTTGCAAAATGGAGGAGATGAAAAGGAAGGACGTTTGGAATGCCTTGTGTGGAGGAAGAAGTAATGAAAAGATGTAAATGGGGGTGATTATCACCAGAAACTTAAATGTTTTCTACAGGTGGAGCGAGAGAGGGGATTACTGGCCTTCCACTCTTGGGGAAACGATGATGTTTTTTCTTAGGAAGAGACACATTGGCTTTTTTCTTCGTGGATGTGCTCCGATCAGTTGTTACGTGTGGAAATTAGCTACTGGTCAGACCAGGGCTGCTGACATGGCACATGTGATGTGGTGGTACGGTTGCATGTCAAGGAAAATGAACTAATGGACCTACTTGATGATGTGGATAGCTTGCATGTCAAGAGAAATAGGATAGTGGGGATGAACTATTTAGGTATTATAGATTAGAAGCCCAGAAGATAAAGGATGATGGTGCTTTATGAAGGCCCAAGGCCCTAAGGCGGGTTAAGGCATGTAGACATAAACTGATATTGTCATGTCACTTGTATTGCAAGATAGGAGGAATAGAGACCGAGTTGGACACAATGATGATCCGGCCTCGGGACTCTGTAAACCGGCGGGCGTCGACCTGTGTATATAAAGGGACAACCTGGCGGCGGTTTAGGGACAACACACAACAACTCGAGAGCTAGGCAAAGCGGATTCGCTCCCTGGTCATCGAAACCCTAGCAATTCCATCACAACTGGAGTAGGCTTTACCTTCATCATAAGGGGCCAAACCAGTATAAACTCTTGCGTCCCTTGTCCGCTTTAACCCCTTTAAGATAACCCGTAGCGATGGCTCCACGACTAAGTCCTTTCACAAGGACATCTGCCGTGACAAAACCACGATAGTTGGCACCCACCGTGGGGCTATCGCACAATAGTTTCGAGTTCTTGAAGGGCAGCTTCGAAGGACTCAAGGGATACGTTGTGGTCTGGATGACTAAAAGTCGTCGCGGCAAGCTCTACATTAACGACGCGGGATGGGGTCCCGAGGCCGGTTCAATTGAATACGGGTACCGGGTCCCCTTTGGTGGAATTCACGTCTTCATCGGCAAGATCGGCGAACCGGGCCTTGAGCCGGACATCTGCACCGACACCATTGAGATGGCTCAGCATGCAAGCTCTGCCCCGGTCTAGCCCGCCGTAAAGCATGTCTTCGTAGGTGTCATCCATGGAGTAGAATATGAGGATGGATCGGCATCTGGCGGCAAAATTGTTGTCTGCTCCGATGGTGAGTCTTCAACCGGAGAGACCGAGTCTCTATACCAGCTGCAGGATGGCCGGGTTAGTGGAGGTTCCGATGGCAACAGTATTTCGGACCCCCTTGATCTGCCAAACCGGGTCGCGGTCTTCATGGCCGGTACACAGCCAGCACAACACTCTTCTACCGTTGCGGCAATGATCTCCGGTTCAGCAATAGCAACGCCAGCAGGGGCAGGGGGCTCTGCGCCGGCTCCGGTCAGGTTTTGTTCGATTTATTCGACACTTTAGCAACATTGCTGGCAGCGGAAGTGGATGTGGCAAACCGGGATCAACACAATGCGGAGATTGTAAAGGTGAAGGATCATATAACTCAGGCTAAGGTGGACCTGGCAGCAGAGAACGCTAGGATAGCTACAGAACAGGCCGAGTTAGAGGCTCAGGCCTACCGGCTTAGGATGGATCAGAGTGCCTCAGATGAGGTCATGAGGAGGAGATACCGGTCGCACCTCCCGCCGAGTTATGAGCCAAGAAATCTCTTCAACACGCCAGGAGCAGGAACCAATAACCAGCCAGTGGTAAACCGGACGGAGGCATCGGTAACAGGAGCGTCGGTTCAGCCACGCACGATGGACCCGCCTCGTCAGAACAACATTTTGCCACAGCACGTTCCGACGCCCCCGGGGCATTACTCCAACCCGTTGGATAACATTATGGCCGCCGCTTCGTGATTGGCAGCTCTCCCAATCGAAGGTGAGTCACCGGTGGCAGTTGAGACACGACGGGCTAGAGAACTCCTCCAAATGGCTTTAACCCAATAGCAAGCTTACTCGCATAGTCGTAAGAGGATCCATTCCACCCCCCATACAAGTCGGAGCTACATCAGGCATATCGATGAACCGACTGTATCAAGCAGTGCGCGGCACTGTAACCCGACGGGTGGTGGAGCTAATGCACAAGATGTGGTGGATCATGGCCGAGCATGTCGAGAGGCCGAGATAGCAGCTCAGCACGCAGCTCGTCAGCCTACTCTGGTTCGTCCAACCACCTCAGTGGAGCCAGGTGTGGTCTTTAGTTCTTTGGGGGTACCATGCCTCACCCCGGCCTTGCGTAATGTGCGACTGCCCAAGGATTTTAAGGGCCCTTGTAAGGTGCCCAATTACACCGCCGATTTGCCCCCTGAGTCATGGGTTGAGAGTTATGAGATGGCAATGGAGATGCTGGATGTGGATGAAGCGGCGTGTGCTAAGTATTTCACCATGATGTTGGAAGGAACAGCCCGTACCTAGTTAAAGGGTTTACCAGCTAATTCCATTGCGTCATGGGCCGAGTTAAAGAGCCGGTTTATCCAGAATTTTAAGGATACATGTAAGCAGCCCATGTCAATTTTGGACCTAGCCGCTTGTGTTCAAGAGGATGGGTAGTCTACGACCCATTGGGTGAAGCAAGTGTCAGCTATTTTGCATTCGTCAGACCGCATCAATGCTGATACAGCAGTCTTGACGTTGGAGGGCAACTGTCAGTTTATGCCATTAAAACTGAAGTTGGGAAGGCTCAAACGTCATTGTAATGACATGTCAACGCTTATGGCCGCTTTGGTTAAATATGCCGATTCAGATAGTACCAAGGACCCTGATTCCGAGGAGGACAAACCAGGGAAGGGGAAAAGAACGACAGTGCCAAGGGGCAGCAGCATAACCCGGCAGGCCATGGGAACAATGGTAAGCGCAAGGCGGATAATAGCTTGGACTTTGTGGCTAACACCAATGCCCAGGATAACGGTCAATGTCGCAAGGGTAAACCGCCCCAGCGGGGCGGAGGGTCGGGCCCCAATCTGGAGCACCTGTTAAATCAACCTTGTCCAAAGCACAGATCGAAAGAGAAGCCAGCCTCGCATCTTTGGAAGGATTGCTTCATCATGCGGGAATTCAAAAATTCAAATATGTTCCAATATGACAATGGCCCGCCCGGCGGTTCAGGAGGCGGTTTTCATGGGCCGGGTTATGGTGGTGGCAGCGCTGGTTCAGGATTCCAAGGCAATCAAACCGGACATGGCAATCAAGGTAATCAGGGCAATCAGGGAGGTTATAACCATCAGGGGAATCAACAACAGCAGCAGTCGGGTTATCAGAGCAATCCGAAGCAGTTGAACAGCGGGCAATATCATGTCTTTACCACTAGCTTGTGTAAGCGCGATCAGAAGCTTCACAAAAGGGGCGTGAACTCCGTTGAACCGGCGGTGCCTCAGTATTTCCGATGGTCGGAGCAACCCATTTTATGGTGCCGAGAGGATCATCCGCCCCGGGTTGATAATCCGGGTCATCTGGCCTTGGTAGTGGCACCTCAGGTTGGGGGTTACAAGTTCACCAAGGTGCTTATGGATGGAGGGAGCAGTATCAATATACTTTACTATGACACCTTCCGTCGCATGGGGCTGACAGATAAGAATCTTAAACCGTCGAACACCGTATTTCATGGTGTGGTGCCTGGTAAATCGGCATATCCGGTTGGCAAGATAGCTCTAGAGGTGGATTTCGGAGATGATTATGATTCCAGATTGGAGACATTGACTTTTGAGGTGGTGAAAATCAAGAGTCCATATCATGCCCTGTTCGGGAGGCCGGCTTATGCTAAGTTCATGGCAAGGTCGTGTTATGTTTATCTGCAGCTTAAGATGCTGGGTCATAAGGGGACCATCACGATACATGGGAGAAGGAAGATTGCCTTAGAGTGTGAAGAAGGGGATGCGGCTTATGCTGAGTCAGTTTGTGCCACAGAGGAGCTGAAATTTTATAAGGACAATGTTGATCCGGCGGATATGACTTCTCTGAAAAAGCCAACTACAGAGCATGATCCGGCACTGAAATTTAAATCGGCTGTGGACACTAAAACGGTTGATTTTGTTCCTGGTGATTCATCTTAGCAGTTCAGTATTAGCGCTAACCTGGATCCGAAATAGGAAAGCGCGCTCATCGAGTTCATCCGTGAGAACCGGGACATCTTTGCATGGAAACCTTCTGACATGCCAGGTGTACCAAGGGAACTCGCTGAGCACACCGTTAATATAGATCCTAAGTTTAAACCGGTCAGGCAGTTTCTTCGCCGCTTCAACGAAGAGAGGCGTAAGGCTATTGGTGAGGAGGTTGCCCAGCTTTTGGCAACGGGGTTTATCGTGGAGGTTTTTCACCCTGAGTGGCTAGCTAATCCGATGCTGGTACTTAAGAAAAATGGCACTTTGCGTATGTGTGTGGATTACACAGACTTGAACAAGGCCTGTCCAGCTGATCCCTTTTCTCTCCTGCGTATTGATCAGATTATTGATGCTACGGCGGGTTGTGACCATTTGTGTTTTCTGGATGCTTATTCTGGTTATCATCATATTAAAATGGAAGTTAAGGACCAGGAGAAGACAACTTTCATAAATCCCTTTGGAGCCTTCTGCTATGTGTCTATGCCTTCCGGGCTCAAGAGTGCCCAGGCGACTTATCAGCGCTGTGTTCAGAATTGTCTTCATAAACAGATTGGGCGCAATGTTCATGCTTACGTGGATGATATTGTGGTGAAATCTAGGAAGGAGGAAACATTGATAGAGGACCTGAGGGAGACTTTTGATAACCTCCGGGTCTATAAGATGATGCTTAATCCGGCTAAATGTGTCTTTGGTGTTCCGGTAGGCAAGCTCTTGGGTTTTCTGGTGTCCAACAGAGGCATTGAGGCTAACCCGGAAAAGATCTCAGCTATCACGTCCCTGGCTAAACCGGCATGTATCAATGATGTTCAGCATTTGGCGGGCCGGATTGCAGCTTTAAGCCAGTTTATCAGCCGCCTTGGGGAGAAGGCTATTCCTTTGTATCAGATGCTAAAGAAAACGGATGATTTCGTCTGGAGTGACGCGGCTGATAAAGCGTTTGAGGATTTGAAGAGACAGTTGGCCGAGCCGCGCGTCCTGCCGGCTCCGGTTGATAAAGAGACCTTATTGCTATATGTGGCTGGTAACGCCTGGGCTATTAGTGTGGCTATTGTGGTGGAGCGCAAGGAGGCCGGAAATGAGTATCCGGTTCAACGGCCGGTTTATTACATCAGTGAAGTGCTTATTGAATCAAAGCAGAGGTACCCGCATTGGTAGAAGTGGGTGTATGGAGTTTTCATGGCAAGCCGGAAGCTCAAGCATTATTTTCAAGGTCATCCTATCACAGTGGTTAGTTCAGCCCCTCTGGGAGATATCATCCAAAACAGAGAGGCGACTGGCCGGATTGCCAAGTGGGCTATTGAGCTTGGACCTCACGGGATAAAATATACGCCTCGCACAAAAATCAAATCACAAGCACTTGTGGATTTCATTAATGATTGGACAGAGTTGCATGCACCGGAGGAGAAGCCAGATAACACGTACTGGACTATTCATTTTGATGGGTCCAGACAATTGGAGGGCTCGGGGGCTGGAGTCATATTAACTTCCCCATGAGGTGATAAGTTTTGTTATGTTCTCCGCTTAATGTTCCCTTGTACTAACAATGCATCTGAATATGAGGCCTTGCTCCATGGCCTTCGGATGGCTAAGGAGATTAATTTAAGCCGAGTTAAGTGCTTCGGTGACTCGGACCTGGTGGCTCAGTAGGTATCTAGCACTTGGGATTCTAAGGATCCACTCATGGCTGCATATCGACAAGAGGTGGACATGGTGGCTGGTCACTTCAAGGGTTATCAAGTTGACCATATAGACCGGTGAAAGAATGAAGCGGCGGATGCTTTAAGTTGTTTAGGCTCTCAGTGTAAACCGGTGCCACCTAATGTCTTCCTCGACGTACTTCATAATCCGTCGGTCAAGATACCCATAGAGGAGGAGTTGGCTATTCCTAACCTGGAGGCCCAATTGGTAGCGGCTCTTCGTGTTATACCAGATTGGACAGTCCCATACCTAGCCTATATGAACCGGGGCGAGTTACCAGGCGATGAAACCTTGGCCCGGCAGATAATCCGGCGATCCAAGTCAATGACCATTATCAATGGGGAGTTACATCGTTATAGCGTGACGGGGGCGATTCAGCGTTGTGTGTCTCCTCAATAAGGTTGTGAGATTTTGCGAGAGATCCACGAAGGAGATTGTGGTCACCACGTCGGTTCAAAATCCTTGGTGGCTAAGGCTTTTCGTCATGGCTTCTATTGGTTGACGGCTCATGCTGATGCTGAGGATTTAGTAAAAAGGTGTGACGGTTGTCAGAAATTTGCACGCCGCGCTCATGTTCCGGCTCAGGAGTTGAGAATGATTCCAATCACTTGGCCGTTTGCAACTTAGGGGCTAGATATGGTTGGACCCTTTAAGAGGTCCAAGGACAAAAAGACCCACCTATTGGTGGCGGTTGATAAGTTTACCAAGTGGGTAGAGGCAGAGCCAATCAGTAAGTGTGATGCTGCCACGGCGGTCCAATTCATCAAAAAGGTGATATTCCGGTTTGGTTTTCCACACAACATTATAATTGATAATGGTACTAATCTGTCCAAGGGTGCTATGGAAGAATTTTGTCAACGTGAGCACATCCGGCTTGATGTGTCATCAGTGGCTCACCCCAATCTAATGGTCAAGCAGAGAGGTCAAATCAAGAAATTTTGAGAGGGATTAAACCCCGGCTTATGGTTCCTTTAAAGCGGACGCCGAGTTGTTGGGTGGAGGAGTTACCTTCCGTGTTATGGAGTATCAACACCACACCAAATAGATCTATGGGTTACACGCCTTTCTTCATGGTTTACGGAGCAGAGGCGGTTCTTCCTAGTGACATCCGTCATGACTCGCCCCGTGTGGCGGCTTACGTTGAAGCTGAGAATGAGAAAGCGCATCAAGACTCACTGGACCTGTTAGATGAGGAGCATGATCTAGCAGCGGCGCGTTCAGTGATTTATCAACAAGATCTCCGACGTTATCACAGCCGCCGGGTTAAGACCAGAACTTTTCAAGAAGGTGATCTAGTGCTCCGGCTCATCCAGGATCAGACTGATATGCACAAGTTATCCCCACCTTGGGAAGGACCTTTTGTGGTCAGCAAAAACCTGCACAACGGTTCATACTACCATATCGACGTTCGAGAGCACAAAGACTCACGCAAATCGGAGGAGGAGACCCAGCGGCTATGGAATATAGCTCTTCTTCGGCCTTATTATACTTGAGCCACAGGCTCTTCTTATGTACATATTTATGACAATATATATATTATAAACCGGAGCCTCGGCTAAAGCAGGGTCTCTTTTGTTTTTACATAATGTGTGGTTACATGGGGGATTCTACTTATAAAGCGGAGTTCTACTCACCCGGCTTATAATGCCACACATATATGAAGGAAATCACTAGGGGGCTTGGTCGTGTTCAAACTATAGCGTCCTCTTGATTGGCTTAAGGCCACAAAGGGAAATCACTAGGGGGCTTGGTTGTATTCATACCATGGCTACACCTCTTGATAGGCTAAAGGCCAAAAGGAAATTATGAGGACCAAAGAGAGTTTGTTGCAAAAGCACAACTCAAACATAGGTACCCACTGAGCATAGCTCAAATATTGCTTGGGGGCTCCTTGCCTCTCAAAGAACAAAGAGCTTGTAACCTTGCAATAGGCTATCAAGCCAGGCTTGGAAGCCAGGTGTATTCACCTAAAACCCCGGGTTATCCTGCCTCTTAAGTAAGCCACTCCGTCCAGGTAAACCTGGTATGACCCATTGAACATTTGACAAGTCAATCTCATAGACCCTGAACTTGTCAAAGTTAAAACGATGATTGGTTAAAGATTGAGGTCCATCTTAAAAGCCTTTCAAAAATGGTTTAACTCAGCGGCCTGGCAGCCCATGAAAAGCCTCGATTTAGGGCCTGGCAGCCCATGAAAAGCCTTGCATATTTTTCTTGTATTTGTTGCAAATGTTTTAACCTTTTTTGATAAGGGATTTATGAATATTTTCTGATAAACCGGTGTTTACTACAACCCGGCATGGATTTCAACGCTCAGTTGTCAGTACATGATCTGTTCTAAACCGGCAATAATTTGATCCAGTCTGGTTTTGACTAGAAGTCGCCAGAATTATATGAGTAAACCAGTGTTTCTCATAACCCGGTACGGTTTTGATATGAACCGGCAAGAATGAAAGGAGTCATCAATACTCCAGATTGGTGTTATCACCCTTATTAACCCAACAGTTGGATAGCCAACGAGATATATCACAGGTATCATCTATTTTATATCTGGTTATTACAGTCTTGGTTATACACCCAAGCCATATATATTTGGGCATCATGACCCTTCCAGTGGTAAACCACTAGGACACTTTCAAGTTCTTATATGCAGGAACACGTTAAATAAAAGCCGCAATGGACTATGCATATAATAGATCCCAAAGGCATGGCGAGTTATTAGTATCAAGCAGAATAAATATGCTCGATGGCATAGCAAGAGAGTGTTTGAACTAGCCTATTACAAGGTGATTTAAATGCCCACCAGGAATAATTGCTTCAATAACAAGTGGCAGACTACGACAGCTAAACCGGCCTCCGGTTCAAGATTCATCACCAGGACGACTTGAAGATTGCGGATCATCTTGAGTTGGTGTATCCTCCTCCTCTCTACCCAGTGGCTGGAAATCAATTGTTGTCCAATCGATTCCGGTTAACACTTGGAATACGACTTCTTCACTTATAAGAGGGGAAGGATCAATGTCAGGAGCATAAGTGTGCCTACGGATTGGCGGAACAAGATCCTCTACATCATGAATCGGTGCAGGATATCTTTTTTGATCAACATCATAAACCAGTTGATAATGAGATAGATCTGTGTCATCCGCCAATTTGTTTGCTATAGGCCGCATTTCCCTTATCAGCCTTCGGAGATCATCATTGTTGAAGTCTGTACCATCTTCCTTCATGCTGGGGTAGCCTTGGCCGATATCTGCCGGTTCAAGATCTGGAATCCATGCCTTGGCCTGGATTAGCGCAGTCAATGCACCTGACCTTGCAGCTGATTTTTTAAGTTTCTCCAGCCGGGCAGGCAACATGGACAACTTCTCGATGGTTTCTTTTATCAACGATGGAGGAGGCATGTTGTACGCAATAGTGCAGATAGCCCGTTGGGATCCGGAATACAATTGTTCTATCAAGGTATAGGCTGCTTTCACCTTCATCCGCATATCGGAGCCCAGATGGGTAATGCGGGTACCTGTAGCATTGCGAGCATTAGTAAACCGGTGACTGCTAAGGTAAAGGGGACTTGAAACATGCCAGATAAGGGCGCTTACCAAATACAGCAGAGGTCATAGCGTTTATTTGCCGCTTTAAACTGGTCAGTTCCTCAACCACCGGTTTAAGGACTGCTTCTACGTCTTTGGCTTTCTTGGCTAAAGCAGCCTTCTCGGCATCCCAATCTGCACGTTCCTTCTTAAATTTTCCTTCGGCTTCTCCATGGCTGTTAAGGCGGTGCTTAGTTCTTCCTTGGCTTTAGAAGCTTCCGCTTGCTGAGATTTGATGTTTTCTTGAAGATCAGCGATTTGAGAGTCCTTTTTGCTCAGCTCAGCCTATAAAGGAATGACATATCATCAGTGGGATGTATATATTTGAAGTACCAAGCACATAACAAGTTATGCACTTTGTACTTGGGGGCTAATGCTTATTTGCTTTGTTATCAGAAAATTTTTCAAGTCCCAAATACAATGCAAACATTATTTTTGGCACTTGGGGGCTAATGTACATTTGTTCAAATCGAAGCATTGGTTAAAATCCCGGTTCACTTTGGAAAGATAAACCGGCCCTTGGGGACTACATAGGCGACAAATACAGGCGTACAACGATAAGGTACCGGTTTATTTCAAGGGATCACCTGACATATGGAGGATAAGTATGCAAGGGTTGAGATATTACAAAGTCCCTACTTATGATTGCTATCATAAACCGGCCCTTGGGGGCTACTAGAGTTGGTATTTGCAATTGGACTTAAGAAAGGTAAATTATGTCATTACCTCATAGCGCTCCTTCATCAGATTCACCAAACCGGCTTCGTAATCACGGTTTGTGTGCAGACGGTTTAGAAAGCCAGAGTGGAGTTCTTGAGCACTGAAGTGGGCGTAGCTTGATAAATCGGTGCTCCACTTGCTTTTCTCCATGGCAGCACATTCTTCTTTGGCACTATATTTCGCCAATACAACAGGATGGCAAGGAGAGGTGTGGCCAATACTGGTAATGATAGCTGATACGTCTCCGTCATATCTATAATTTTTGATTGTTCCATGCCAATATTATTCAACTTTCATATACTTTTGGCAACTTTTTATACTATTTTTGGGACTAACATATTGATCCAGTGCCCAGTGCCAGTTCCTGTTTGTTGCATGTTTTTTGTTTCGCAGAATATCCATATCAAACGGAGTCCAAACGGAATAAAAACTGACGGGGATTTTTTTGGAATATATATGATTTTTGGGAAGAAGAATCCATGCGAGACGATGCTCGAGGGGCCCATGAGGTAGGGGGCGCGCCCCTGACCCTTGTGGCCACCCCGTAAGGCGGTTGGAGCCCTTCTTTCACCGCAAGAAAGCTAATTTCTGGATAGAGATCGTGTTAAAATTTCAGCCCAATCGGAGTTACGGATCTCCGGCAATATAAGAAACGGTGAAAGGGAAGAATCTGAGAACGCAGAAACAGAGAGAGACAGAGAGACAGATCCAATCTCGGAGGGGCTATCGCCCCTCCCGTACCATGGAGGCCATGGACCAGAGGGGAAACCCTTCTCCCATCTAGGGAGGAGGTCAAGGAAGAAGAAGAAGGAGGGGGGCTCTCTCCCCCTCGCTTCCGGTGGCACCGGAGTGCCACCGGGGGCCATCATCATCACCGCGATCTACACCAACACCTCCGCCATCTTCACCAACATCTCCATCACCTTCCCCCCTCTATCTACAGCGGTCCACTCTCCCGCAACCCATTGTACCCTCTACTTGAACATGGTGCTTTATGCTTCATATTATTATCCAATGATGTGTTGTCATCATATGATGTCTGAGTAGATTTTCGTTGTCCTATCGGTGGTTGATGAATTGATATGGTTGGGTTTTACCTTAATGAACATTAGTAGTTGCGGATGCTTGCTAATAGTTCCAATCATAAGTGCATAGAATTCCAAGTAAGGGATGACATGCTAGCAGTGGCCTCTCCCACATAATACTTGCTATCGGTCTAGTAAAGTAATCAATTGCTTAAGGGACAATTTCGCAACTCCTACCACCACTTATCCACACTCGCTATATTTACTTTATTGTTTCTTTATCTAAACAGCCCCTACTTTTTATTTACGTACTTTTTGTTATCTTGCAAACCTATCCAAAAACACCAACAAAGTACTTCTAGTTTCATACTTGTTCTAGGTAAAGCGAGCGTCAAGCGTGCGTAGAGTTGTATCGGTGGTCGATAGAACTTGAGGGAATATTTGTCCTACCTTTAGCTCCTTGTTGGGTTCGACACTCTTACTTATCGAAAACTGTTGCGATCCCCTATACTTGTGGGTTATCAAGACCTTTTTCTGGCGCTGTTGCCGAGGAGCAATAGCGTGGGGTGAATATTCTCATGTGTATGCTTGTTTTCTTTATCACTAAGTAATTTTTATTTGCTGTTCTTAGTTGTTTTCTATCTTTAGTTATGGGTAGGAAACGTAAAATACGAAAAAATTAGTTGTACCTACTAAACCAATGGTTGAAGAACCACTCAAAATCTATCACACTGCTGAAGCTTATTACTTGGATCATCTTCGATCCCTATGTGCTCGTGCTGAAACCCCAACTAGCTTAGTTGAGGGCAAATCTTTAGATGAGCATGCTTGTTATGTGCGACACCGAATATCTGAAAAAGGGAAAACTTTACTGGATCAAATTCGTCGTTTGCAATGCTATGCTTGGAATTTATGTGAAATATATGATTATACTTGTTGTTCTGAAGACCCTAAGAAACACCTTCCCTACCAATGTTTGTTTAGTGATAATGGAATCGTATCCTCTTATGCTAAGGGTGTTTATAGTTACCATGATGTTCAACAAATTGAAGAATTTGTTGCTTTTAAGGGTGCTTACGAAATTGCTTCTTTGATTGAAAAGTATGATGCTACTCTTTACAAATCTGAAATTTTTTCCATATTTAAATATTGCTATGATAATTATGCTTCTAATGCCTATGTTGAACCATATATTGAGTACTACTCCGATGTCCAAGAAGAGACTAATATTTTGCAGGAGTCTATGGAAGAAGAAATTGATGAAACTGTGAGCTCATTGGATGAAAAAGATGATGAGGAGAGAGAAGAACAAAAGGAGGAAGAGCGGATTAGCTACCCGTGCCCACCTTCTAATGAGAGTAACCCTCCAACTCATACATTGTTTAATTTCCCTTCGTGCTTACCGGAGGATGATTGCTATGATGATTGTTATGATCCCGTTGATTCTCTTGAAATATCCCTTTTTGATGATGCTTGTGGCCAAGATGCCAATATGAATTATGTTTATGGAGATGAACTTGCTATAGTTCCTTATGTTAAACATGAAATTGTTGCTATTGCACCCACGCCTGATAGTCCTATTATGTTTTTGAATTCTCCAAACTACACTATATCGGAGAAGTTTGCTCTTATTAAGGATTATATTGATGGGTTGCCTTTTACCATTGCACATGATGATTTTGATGAATATAATATGCATGTGCTTGCTGCTCCTACTTGCAATTATTATAAGAGAGGAACTATATCTCCACCTCTCTATGTTTCCAATATGATAGAATTGCAAGAAACTGTTTATACTATGCATTGGCCTTTACTATGTGTGCATGAATTGTTCTTTTATGACATGCCGATGCATAGGAAGAGAGTTAGACTTCGTCATTACATGATATATGTTACCTTGTGCTCACCACTAAATTACAAATCATTGTTAATTAAAATTGGCTTTGATATACCTTGGGATCCGGGTGGATCCATTACTTGAGCACTATATGCCTAGCTTAATGGCTTTAAAGAAAGCGCTGCCAGGGAGACAACCCGGAAGTTTTAGAGAGTCATTTATTTATTCTGAGTGCTTTTATATAGTTTAAAAACAACAAAAATAAAGAGGGGAACCCAAAACTTTTTCGAAAAGGAAAGTGAAAGTGAGAAAGACAAGCATTGTTGAAGTGGGAGAGCTCCTTGAACTTTGTTCATGCTCACGGAAACTTTGTGAATCTTGATTACAAAAACTTTTCAACAAAAATAATTATTCCCTTGTACAATTCCATTGTATTATAAAAATAATGTGCCAAGGTTTTCCTTTAGGATGTTTACATTTGCTTGATGGTTTGTACGGTGCAGAACAGAAACTTTGGCTGTAGTGCACGATTTTACATTTTTAGCTGGAACGTCAAATGGTTCTGATTCTTTTTGAACTGTCTTCCTATACAAATTTTTTATTTTTCCTAATTTTGGCAGAATTTTTCAAGTATCATAAGTATGGTTAATGTTCAGATTGCTACAGACTGTTCTGTTTTAGACAGAATCTGTTTTTGATGCATAGTTTGCTTGTTTTGATGAAACTATCAGTTTATATCAGTGGATTAAGCCATGAAAAATTTATATTAAAGTATACAAAATGCAAAAACAAAATATGAATTGGTTTGCAATAGTACTTATAGTAGTAATTTGCTTTATTATACTAACGGATCTTACCGAGTTTTCCGTTGAAGTTTTGTGTGGATGAAGTGTTCGATGATTGAGAAGGTCTCGATGTGAGAAGAAGGAAGAGAGGCAAGAGCTCAAGCTTGGGGATGCCCGAGGCACCCAAAGTAAATATTCAAGGAGACTCAAGCATCTAAGCTTAGGGATGCAGGGGAGGCATCCCCTCTTTCTTCAACAAATATCGGTATGTTTTCGGATTCATTTCGTTCATGCGATATGTGCAAGTCTTGGAGCGTCTTTTGCATTTAGGTTTTTATTTTTCTTTTTATGCACCATGCTGGTATGAGATAGTCCTTGGTTGATTTATAGAATGCTCATTGCACTTCACTTATATCTTTTGAGTATGGCTTTATAGAATGCTTCATGTGCTTCACTTATATCATTTGAAGTTTGGATTGCCTGTTTCTCTTTACATAGACAACCGCCATTTGTAGAATGCTCTTTTGCTTCACTTATATTTGTTAGAGCACGGGCATATATTTTGTAGAAAGAATTAAACTCTCTTGCTTCACTTATATCTATTTAGAGAGATGGCAAGAACTGGTCATTCACATGGTTAGTCATAAAATCCTACATAAACTTGTAGATCACTGAATATGATATGTTTGATTCCTTGCAATAGTTTTGCGATATAAAGGCGGTGACATTAGAGTCATGCTAGTCGATTAATTGTGAAATTGAGAAATACTTGTGTTGAGGTTTGCAAGTCCCGTAGCATGCATGTATGGTGAACCGTTATGTAACGAAGTCGGAGCATGAGGTGTTTATTGATTGTCTTCCTTATGAGTGGCGGTCGGGGACGAGCGATGGTCTTTTCCTACCAATCTATCCCCCTAGGAGCATGCGCGTAGTACTTTGTTTCGATGACTAATAGATTTTTGCAATAAGTATGTGAGTTCTTTATGACTAATGTTGAGTCCATGGATTATACGCACTCTCACCCTTCCACCATTGCTAGCCTCTCTAGTACTGTGCAACTTTCGCCGGTACCATAAACCCACCATTACCTTCCTCAAAACAGCCACCATACCTACCTATCATGGCATTTCCATAGTCATTCCGAGATATATTGCCATGCAACTTTCATCATCATCATATACATGACTTGAGCATTCATTGTCATATTGCTTTGCATGATCGTAAGATAGCTAGCATGATGTTTTCATGGCTTGTCCGTTTTTTGATGTCATTGCTACGCTAGATCATTGCACATCCCGGTACACCGCCAGAGGCATTCATATAGAGTCATATCTTTGTTCTAGTATCGATTTGTAATATTGAGTTGTAAGTAAATAAAAGTGTGATGATCATCATTATTAGAGCATTGCCCAAAAAAGGGGGAGAGGCCAAAGAAGCCTAAATAAAAAAAGGGGGCCAAAGAAGCCCGCAAAAAAGGGGCAATGTTACTATCCTTTTACCACACTTGTGCTTCAAAGTAGCACCATGTTCTTCATATAGAGAGTCTCTTGAGTTATCACTTTCATATACTAGTGGGAATTTTCAACGATGGGCTTCCTCAAATGCCCTAGGTCTTCATGAGCAAGCAAGTTGGATGCACACCCACTTAGTTTCAGTTTGAGCTTTCATATACTTATAGCTCTAGTGCATCCGTTGCATGGCAATCCCTACTCACTCACATTGATATCTATTAATGGGCATCTCCATAGCCCGTTGATACGCCTAGTTGATGTGAGACTATCTTCTCCTTTTTGTCTCTTCCACCATCATATTCTATTTCACCTATAGTGCTATGTCCTTGGCTCACGCTCATGTATTGCGTGAAAGTTGAAAAGGTTTGAGAACGTCAAAAGTATGAAACAATTGCTTGGCTTGTCATCGGGGTTGTGCATGATGTGAATATTTTGTGTGGTGAAGATGGAGCATAGCCAAACTATATGATTTTGTAGGGATGAGCTTTCTTTGGCTATGTTATTTCAATAAGACATAATTGCTTGGTTGGTATGCTTGAAGTATTATTATTTTTATGTCAAAGGATAGACTATTGCTTTGAATCACTCGTGTCTTAATATTCATGTCATGATTAGACATATGATCAAGATTATGCTAGGTAGCATTCCACATTAAAAATTATCTTTTTTATCATTTACCTACTCGAGGACAAGCGGGAATTAAGCTTGGGGATGCTGATACGTCTCCGTCATATCTATAATTTTTGATTGTTCCATGCCAATATTATTCAACTTTCATATACTTTTGGCAACTTTTTATACTATTTTTGGGACTAACATATTGATCCAGTGCCCAGTGCCAGTTCCTGTTTGTTGCATGTTTTTTGTTTCGCAAAATATCCATATCAAACGGAGTCCAAACGGAATAAAAACTGACGGGGATTTTTTTGGAATATATATGATTTTTGGGAAGAAGAATCCATGCGAGACGATGCTCGAGGGGCCCATGAAGTAGGGGGCGCGCCCCTGACCCTTGTGGCCACCCCGTAAGGCGGTTGGAGCCCTTCTTTCGCCGCAAGAAAGCTAATTTCTGGATAGAGATCGTGTTAAAATTTCAGCCCAATCGGAGTTACGGATCTCCGGCAATATAAGAAACGGTGAAAGGGAAGAATCTGAGAACGCAGAAACAGAGAGAGACAGAGAGACAGATCCAATCTCGGAGGGTCTCTCGCCCCTCCCATGCCATGGAGGCCATGGACCAGAGGGGAAACCCTTCTCCCATCTAGGGAGGAGGTCAAGGAAGAATAAGAAGGAGGGGGGCTCTCTCCCCCTCACTTCCGGTGGCACCGGAGTGCCACCGGGGGCCATCATCATCACCGCGATCTACACCAACACCTCCGCCATCTTCACCAACATCTCCATCACCTTCCCCCCTCTATCTACAGCGGTCCACTCTCCCGCAACCCGTTGTACCCTCTACTTGAACATGGTGCTTTATGCTTCATATTATTATCCAATGATGTGTTGCCATCCTATGATGTCTGAGTAGATTTTCGTTGTCCTATCGGTGGTTGATGAATTGCTATGGTTGGGTTTTACCTTAATGAACATTAGTAGTTGCGGATGCTTGCTAATAGTTCCAATCATAAGTGCATAGAATTCCAAGTAAGGGATGACATGCTAGCAGTGGCCTCTCCCACATAATACTTGCTATCGGTCTAGTAAAGTAGTCAATTGCTTAAGGGACAATTTCACAACTCCTACCACCACTTATCCACACTCGCTATATTTACTTTATTGTTTCTTTATCTAAACAGCACCTACTTTTTATTACGTACTCTTTATTATCTTGCAAATCTATCCAAAAACACCTACAAAGTACTTCTAGTTTCATACTTGTTCTAGGTAAAGCGAATGTCAAGCGTGCGTAGAGTTGTATCGGTGGTGGATAGAACTTGAGGGAATATTTGTTCTACCTTTAGCTCCTTGTTGGGTTCGACACTCTTACTTATCGAAAACTGTTGCGATCCCCTATACTTGTGGGTTATCAATAGCCTCATCTTCTTTATCTCCAGCAGCCTTTTCTGGAGTTGATGGAGTGTCAGTAGTCTTCACTGGACTAGAAGGTCCGTCATCAGCCCGGATTGGACTTGCCGGTTTATCATCTGGCACAGCGGTATCAACTTGTGCTTGTTCATGAACATTATGATCTTGAGGGGGCGGTTCATCAAATGTGGCCTCAGTATTTGGATCTTCCGGTTCCGTAGTCAGCTCCGGTTCAATCACCACATGATCATCAGACGGGTTATTCACCCGGTCCTTCTTACTGGGTCTGGCCTTGGCTCTAAAAAATAACAGATGCAAAGGTTAGCATAGCATATAAAGTGTGAAACATCAAAAGATTGGGTTGAAATACTTACCCAGCCACGGTTTTAAGAGGAGGGAGTTGTGTGGCCGTGGATTCGCCAGATGAAGAAGGAGGTGTCACCTGATAATTCGAATCAGACGGATTAAGAGGTTGTTGGAAAAAGGCTGCCTTGGGATAAGAAGTGTCAGAAGTCGGTTTGACCTCGGCTCGGTGTTTTTGAACCGGGGTGCTCGGTAAACCAGTCGAGGTGACCGTCTGGCCGTTGTGCCATGTTGTGCGGCGAGCCTCGTGCTGCTGCTTCTTCAAAAGAAATTTTGGGTCCATGTGAGCAAGAGGGTGAGAAAATCTTAATTTCCAGACTGCTTGACGGATTTTTTTGTTGGCAGAGATTCTGAACCGGAGGAAAGGATAATTACCTCTGCATCGTCAGCTTGGCTTCCCTCAACGTCCTCCTGATAAATATCATTGTCAATGAGATGCATGAAAAGTGAACCAAGTGAATCAAGTTCTACCTCTACTTCCGGTTCATCCGGGTCGTCATCAAGTTCTAAACCGATGGGTTCAGGACGAGAAGGCTTCAACGCTTTCTCCTGAGGTTTCTTTTTCCAGAACGGATCATCACCCTATTTAAAAATGGGCAGATGGTATTCAAAGATTGCACAATCAAAAAATATCAGGTGTAAAGCGGAAGCACAAACAATACTTACAGCGGGCGGTTTGTTTTGCGTGTAAAAGGGGCTTAACCCGGTCTTGCTGCAGACAGCTTCCGGTTCATTCAACATTTTCTTGACAGACTCAGTGACTTCCTCATCTGTTAGCTGAATATTGATATGACATTGGGAGTCTTGTACGTCACCAGTATACTCACACATTAAGCCGGAGCGGTGACTTAACGGCAAAATGCTCCAGGATATCCAGCAATGGACGAAGTCCACGCCTGTTAAACCGTTGGCCATGAAAGCTCTAAGTTTAGCGAGTTGTGGGGCGTATGAGGTCCGTTCCTTGGCACTTAGTCATTGCGGAAGTGGATAAGTATTAGCGAGCCGGTGAGCACAATAACCCGGCAGAGGGTTCTCATCTTCAGGAGAGGTGTCTCTGCAATAGAACCAAGTTTGGTTCCACTCCTTTGGGTGACTGTGAAGTTTGGCATGAGGAAACTCAACATCTTTCCTTTTCTGAATAGAGACGCTGCCAAGTTCAATATTGGGTTCGTCTACAAATTCAGTGCGACGGTTTAAATGGAAGAAATCCCGGAACAGCTCGACAGTTGGTTCTTCTTGTAGATACACTTCACAAAAAACCTGAAAGTTGCGGATGTTGGATACGGAGTTGGGTCCAATATCCTGAGGGTGGATCTGAAAGCTGGCAAGTACATGCCAGAAAAACTTAGATCCAGGCGGTTTAAAACCACAGCCTATATGATCAGCAAACACCACTACTTCACCCTCTCCAGGGGTAGGAGGGTTTTCCGGCCCAGGAACTCGCCACCGGATCTCATTCTTCTTCGGTAAGGTACCAATTTTGACCATTCCCTTCAGTTGCTCCTCAGTAACCCGGGAAGGGACCCAGTTATAGGAGTAGAACTGTTTGGCCATTGCAAGTGAAGAGCTGGGACGAAAATAATGCCGGTTTATGATTCATTAATGGTGATGCATAAGGTACAACAGGTTGAGGGAAAAGGAATCCAAGCATGTGAAATTGATAAATCAGAGGAAGTTATAAACCACCTACGACAGAGTGTATATGAATGGTAAAGCAATGAACAGAAGCAGAGGTATGTGCATATTGTTAAACCGGAGTATAAATGAATTGGCGGTTTAAAAGGGGGCTAATGGTACCTGCCGGATTATCATACTTCAAAAAGTTAAACCGCCTATATTGGTGTGAGGAGTACAGATCTAAAAATACCTAAGGGGAAACAGGTTTCACAGATTTATATGAAAATTCCAGATCTGAGGTGTGACAGAAACTGGAATATATTCAGGTTTAAACTTCAGGTGCTTAAACAGTTCAGCAGATCCAGATAAGTTGTTCTCTATATAAAGGGGGAGTCTAATGAGGAAAATAAGATTATGGCTACGGTCGCACAAGAATAACAGGTTCAAACTAGCCTTTGATGCTACAGAAAAGAAAAATCTAGGGTGGAAGGAAAGAAGGATTACCAGTGTCATAGGAATGGCGGAGAGATGCCGCGGCTTTCTGGTTCGATCAGTGTGATGCAGCGGCCAACGATGAGGTAGGGGCGAAGTTCGACGATGGCGGCGGCGCTCAGGTGCAGGGACGTCACGAGGAGGAAGAAGAGACGAAGAGGTAGTGGAGGAAAAAAGAAAAAGGGGCCTCGGCCCTATTTATAAGGCGAAGAGATAAGCGACAGGCACGGGAATCGAGGAGCTCAAAAATGGATATTTAATAAAATTGTTGCTTTGATGGTTGGATGCTCATTAATAAAAGTCATCTTCGGCTTCAATGAATAGATGACATCACAGCGATTTACCACAAATCCGGAGGATGACGTTAGGGCGGTTTACAAGATCCGTGCGAAGGTGTAAGAGGAGGAATTTTTCTAAGTGTTGAAGATTGATATGAATAAATTCAAATCAATCTAGGGCCTAATGTTGGGGATATTACTACTGGACGTAAACCGGCCAGGAGTGGCCGGGTTAACTCTATAAGAATTAGAAGCCCAGAAGATAAAGGATGATGGCACTTTATGAAGGCCCAAGGCCCTAAGGAGGGTTAAGGCCTGTAGACATAAACCGATATTGTCATGTAACTTGTATTGCAACATAGGAGGAATAGAGACCGAGTTGGACACAATGATGATCCGGCCTCAGGACTCTGTAAACCGGTGGGCGTCGACCTGTGTATATAAAGGGACGACCTGGCGGTGGTTTAGGGACAACACATAACAACTCGAGAGCTAGGAAAAGTGGATTCGCTCCCTGGTCATCGAAACCCTAGAAATTCCATCACAACTGGAGTAGGCTTTACCTTCATCGTAAGGGGCCGAACCAGTATAAACTCTTGCGTCCCTTGTACGCTTTAACCCCTTTAAGCTAACCCATAGCGATGGCTCCACGACTAAGTCCTTTCACAAGGACATCTGCCATGAAAAAACCACGACAACACTGCAAAAGAATATTACATCGGATAGAACTCCAAGAAAATTGAGGAGAACATTGTATTGAAGATCAAAGAGAGAGAAGAAGACATCTAGCTACTAGCTATAGACCCGTAGGTCTATGGTAAACTACTCATGCTTCATCGGAAGGACAGCAAGGTTGATGTAGAGGCCCTCCGTGACCGAATCCCCCTTCGACAGATAGCCGAAAAAGGCCCCAAGATGGGATCTCACGGGAGCAGAGGCTTGCAGTGACGGAAAAGTATTTTGGTGGATTCCTCTGATGGTTTGGGAATATTTGGGAAGTTATAGTGCAAATATTAGAGTTGGTGGACTCCAGAGGGGCCCACAAGCCCTCAGGGCGCGCCTAGCAGGCTTGTGGCCTCCTTGGGAACCTTCTGCCCCCCTCTCCAAGTCCTCTGGATGTCTTCTGGTCCAAGAAAAATCATCGCGAAAGTTTTATTCCATTTGGACTCCGTTTGATATTCCTTTTCTCTAAAACTCAAAAACAAGGAAAACATTGAAACTAGCTCTGGGCTCTAGCTTAATAAGTTAGTCCCAAAAATAATATAAAATAGCATATTAATGCATGTAAAACATCCAAAACAGATAATATAATAGCATGGAACAATCAGAAATTATAGATATGTTCGAGACGTATCAATCAACACTCTCGAGGTGGCTGATACGTCTCCAACGTATCTATAATTTTTTATTGTTCCATGCTATTATATTATTTGTTTTGGATGTTAATGGGCTTATTTATAAACTTTTATATTATTTTTGGGACTAACCTACTAACCCAAGGCCCATTGCAAATTGCTGTTTTTTGCCTATTTTAGTGTTTCGAGGAAAAGGAATATCAAACGGAATCCAAACGGAATGAAACCTTCGGGAGAGTTATTTTTGGAACAAACGTGATCCAAGGGACTTGGAGTAGACATCAAGAAATAAACGAGGTGGCCACGAGGCAGGAGGGCGTGCCTGCCCCCTGGGCGCACCCCCCACCCTCGTGGGCCCCTCGCAGCTCCACCGACCTACTTCTTCCTCCTATATATATATATATATATATATATATATATATATATATATATATATATATATATATATATATATATCCATATACCCCAAAAACATCCAGGAGCACCGCCGCAACCTTCTGTACCCGTGAGATCCCATCTTGGGGCCTTTTCTGGAGCTCCGCCGGAGAGGGAATCAATCACGGAGGGCATCTACATCAACACCATAGCCTCTCTGATGATGTGTGAGTATTTTACCACTGACCTTCGGGTCCATAGTTATTAGCTAGATGTCTTCTTCTCTCTCTTTGGATCTCAATACAATGTTCTCCTCGATCTTCTTGGAGATCTATTTGATGTAACTCTTTTTGCGGTGTGTTTCTCGAGATCCGATGAATTGTGGGTTTATGATCAAGTTTATCTATGAACAATATTTGATTCTTCTCTGAAATCTTTTATGTATGATTGGTTATCTTTGCAAGTCTCTTTGAATTATCAGCTTGGTTTGGCCTACTAGATTGATCTTTCTTGCAATGGGAGAAGTGCTTAGCTTTGGGTTCAATCTTGCGGTGTCCTTTCCCAATGACAGCAGGGGCAGCAAGGCACGTATTGTATTGTTGCTATCGAGGATAAAAAGATGGGGTTTATATCATATTGCTTGAGTTTATCCCTCTACATCATGTCATCTTACCTAATGCATTACTCTGTTCTTATGAACTTAATACTCTATATGCATGCTGGATAGCGGTTGATGTGTGGAGTAATAGTAATAGATGCAGAATTGTTTCGGTCTATTTGTCGCGGATGTGATGCCTATATACATGATCATGCCTAGATATTCTCATAATTATGCACTTTTCTATCAATTGCTCGACAATAATTTGTTCACCCACCGTAATACTTATGCTATCTTGAGAGAAGCCACTAGTGAAACCTATGGCCCACGGGTCTATATTTTATCATATAAGTTTCCAATCTATTTTATTTTGCAATCTTTACTTTCAATCTATATCATAAAAATACCAAAAATACTTATCTTGTTATTATTATCTCTATCAGATCTCACTCTCGTAAGTGACCGTGAAGGTCTTGACAACCCCTTTATCATGTTGGTTGCGAGGTTCTTATTTGTTTGTGTAGGTACAAGGGACTTGTGTGTAGTCTCCTACTGGATTGATACCTTGGTTCTCAAAAACTAAGGGAAATACTTGTGCTACTTTGCTGCATCACCCTTTCCTCTTCAAGGGAAAACCAAAGCAGTGCTCAAGAGGTAGCAAGAAGGATTTCTGGTGCCGTTGCCGGGGAGATCTACCACAAGTCAAGACATACCAAGTACCCATCACAAACTCTTATCCCTCGCATTACATTATTTGCCATTTGCCTCTCGTTTTCCTCTCCCCCACTTCACCCTTGCCGTTTTATTTGCCCTCCTTTTCCATTCGTCTCTTTTTCGCTTGCTTCTTGTGTTGCCGTGTGTCGTCATGGCTAATCCTTCTATCATTGTTAGTACTCCCGATCATGAAGTTCTTAATTTTAAACAAAGGGAGGGAGAAAATCTAAAAGATGCTTGGCATAGAATTTGCAATGCTCAGAATAGATCTACTAGGAAGCAATCCACTTCCGTTCTTCTTCGCAATTTTTATCTAGGCATAACTCCTTGGAATAGATATATTCTTGACACCATTACCGGAGGGAATTAGGTTAATGGAACTATTTTAACTTTGGAGCATGTGATGCAAAGGCTTGAAATTATTGAAAATAAAGTTGCCTCTGTAGAGTTGATTGAAAATTTGGATAAAAAGATCCACAACCAAATCACTCAATATGGATCTAAGGTAGGGGTTACTCTGAATTTTTTTAAGGAAAAAGAACCTATAGTTAATGAAAGAATAGATCAAGATTCCACAAGAATTGGTAAACTTGAGGATATTATTACTAATTTAGGGTCTACCTTTTCATCCGTTAAAAATACTCCAAATCCTCCTACAACCAAGATTGCCAAATCCAAATCCTCCTACAACCAAGATTGCCAAATTAATTTATGTTCCTAAAAATAAGGGTGAATCTTCTAGTAAGGAAAATGCGGATCTCAAATCAATAAGTGTTCACCCTAACTTCTTCAATATCATTAAGGAACCTTTTGCTACAAATGAATTTCTTGATTTCTTGCCTAGGAATTTGATCGTTAATAAAAATAAGGAAACTTCCAAGGGTTATAAGTGTTCCATTGAAGAATTGCCTACCAAAGATGATAATACCTAGATCTATTCTTGTTTTTATGCCTAGCTAGGGGCGTTAAACGATAGCGCTTGTTGGGACGCAACCCAATTTTTTTTCTGTTTCTTGCTTTTTGGTTCTGTTTAGTAATAATTAATTCATCTAGCCTATGTTTAGATGTGGTTTTATGCTTTTAATTAGTGTTTGTGCCAAGTAGAACCTTTGGGAAGACTTGGGGGAAGTTTTAGGGATATTGCTGTAAAAAACAGAAACTTTAGTGCTCACGAGATTTGCTGCCATTTTTTACTGGAGAGTGAGATTAGGTTGATTATTTTTGCATATGATTAATAGACAAATTCCTCACGTACAAAAATTTATTTCAGAATTTTTGGGGTTACAGAAGTATCCAAAACCTACAGATTACTACAGAATGTTCTGTTTTTGACAGATTCTGTTTTTCGTGTGTTGTTTGCTTATTTTGATGAATCTATGGCTAGTATCGGAGTGTATGAACCATAGAGAAGTTGGAATACAGTATGTTTAACACCAATATAAATAAAGAATGAGTTCATTACAGTACCTTAAGTGGTGGTTTGTTTTCTTATACTAACGGAGCTCATGAGATTTTCTGTTGAGTTTTGTGTTGTGAAGTTTTCAAGTTTTGGGTAAAGATTTGATGGATTTTGGAATAAGGAGTGGCAAGAGCCTAAGCTTGGGGATGCCCAAGTAACCCCAAGGTAAAATTAAAGTACAACAAAAAGCCTAATCCTGGGGATGCCCCGGAAGGCATCCCCTCTTTCGTCTTCTTCCATCGGTAACTTTACTTGAGGCTATATTTTTATTCACCACATGATATGTGTTTTGCTTAGAGCATATTGTATGATTTGAGTCTTTGATTTATAGTTTACCACAATCATCCTTGCTGTACACACCTTTTGGTAGAAACACACATGAATCAGAATTTATTAGAATACTCTATGTGCTTCACTAATATATTTTGAGCATGATAATTTTGCTCTAGTGCTTCACTTATATTTTTTAGAGCACGGTGGTGGTTTTATTTTATAGAAATTATTGATCTCTCATGCTTCACTTATATTATTTTGAGAGTCCTTTAGTGTAGCATGGTAATTTGCCTTAGTTATAAAATTAGTCCTAATATGATAGGCATCCAGGATGGGTATAATAAAAACTATCATAAAAAATGCATTGAATACTATGAGAAGTTTGATACTTGATGATTGTTTTGAGATATAAAGATGGTGATATTAGAGTAATGCTAGTTGATTAGTTGTGAATTTGAGAAATACTTGTGTTAAAGTTTGTGATTCACGTAGCATGCACGTATGGTGAACCGTTATGTGATGAAGTCGGAGCATGATTTATTTATTGATTGTCCTCCTTATGAGTGGCGGGCGGGGACGAGCGATGGTATTTTCCTACCAATCTATACCCCTAGGAGCATGCGCGTAGTACTTGTTTCGACAACTAATAGATTTTTTCAGTAAGTATATGAGTTATTTATGACTAATGTTGAGTCCATGGATTATACGCACTCTCACCCTTCCACCATTGCTAGCCTTTCTAGTAGCGTGCAACTTTCGCCGATACCATAAACCCACCATATACTTTCCTCAAAACAGTCACCATACCTACCTATTATGGCATTTCCATAGCCATTCTAAGATATATTGCCATGCAACTTACCACCATTCCGTCATTTATGACACGCTTCATCATTGTATATTGCTTTGCATGATCATGTAGTTGACATCGTATTTGTGGCAAAGCCATCGTTCATAATTATTTCATACATGTCACTCTTGATTCACTGCACATCTCGGTACACTGCCGGAGGCATTTATATAGAGTCATATTTTGTTCTAAGTATCGAGTTGTAATTTTTGAGTTGTAAGTAAATAAAAGTGTGATGATCATCATTATTAGAGCATTGTCCCAAGTGAGGAAAGGATGATGGAGACTATGATTCCCCCACAAGTCAGGATGAGACTCCGGACGAAAAAAAGAGGCCATAAAAAGGAGAAGGCCCAAATAAAAAAAGAAAAAGAAAAAAAAAAGAAATGAGAGAAAAAGAGAGAAGGGACAATGCTACTATCCTTTTACCACACTTGTGCTTCAAAGTAGCACCATGATCTTCATGACAGAGAGTCTCCTATTTTGTCACCTTCATATACTAGTGGGAATTTTACATTATAGAACTTGGCTTGTATATTTCAATGATGGGCTTCCTCAAAATGCCCTAGGTCTTCGTGAGAAAGTGAGTTGGATGCACACCCACTTAGTTTCTTTTTGAGCTTTCATACACTTATAGCTCTAGTGCATCCGTTGCATGGCAATCCCTACCCACTCACATTGATATCTATTGATGGGCATCTCCATAGCCTGTTGATACGCCTAGTTGATGTGAGACTATCTTCTTCCTTTGTGTCTTATCAACAACCACCGTTCTATTCCACATATAGTGCTATGTCCATGGCTCACGCTCATATATTGTGTGAAGATTGAAAATTTTTGAGAACATAAAAAGTATGAAACAATTTCTTGGCTTGTCATCGGGGTTGTGCATGATTTAAATACTTTGTGTGGTGAAGATAGAGCATAGCCAAACTATATGATTTTGTAGGGATAACTTTCTTTGGCCATGTTATTTTGAGAAGACATGATTGCTTTGTTAGTATGCTTGAAGTATTATTATTTTTATGTCAATATTAAACTTTTGTCTTGAATCTTTCGGATCTGAACATTCATGCCACAATAAAAAAAATTACATTGAGAATTATGCTAGGCAACATTCCTGTAACGCCCCGAGACCGATGTGCCAGGTGTCCTCCGCTTATTCGCTGTCGTTGCCTTGTCTTTGCTTGCGTGTCATGCATTGCATATCATGTCATCATGCGCATTTCATTTGCATATATGTTCATCTCATGCATCCGAGCATTTTCCCCGTTGTCCGTTTTGCAATCCGGCGCTCCTATGTCACCCGGTGTCCCCTTTTACCTCTTTTCATGTGCGGGTGTTAAACGTTTTCGGATTGGGCCGAGACTTCTCATGAGGCCTTGGTTTACTACCGTAGACCGCCTGTCAAGTTTCGTGCCATTTGGACTTCGTTTGATACTCCAATGGTTAACCGAGGGACCGAAAAGGCCTCGTGTGTGTTGCAGCCCAACACCCTTCCAAAGTGTCCCAAAACCCACCTAAACCCCCTCCACCATCTCGGTCGTTGGATCACGATCGCGTGGCCGCAAACCACACCTCATTTGGACTCTCCTAACTCCCTCTACCTCTATAAATAGATCCCTCCATTTCATTTTCGGGTCTTTTCCCCCGAAATCCTAGCCTCCCTCTTCCTCACGCCCAGACAAAACCTCCACCGCGCCCGAACGTGTCTGACCTGACAGCGCCACCGCCCAGCGCCAATGACGCGCTGCCACGTGTCCCGCCGAGACCTCTCCCCGAGGCCCATCGCGCGCCCCACCGCCTGGGAACCTACCGCGCCGCCCATCCCGCGCGTCGGCCGCCTCCGAGCGCCGCCGCCCCGCCAAGCGCTCC
>NC_041390.1:111591448-111613938 GCF_002162155.2 Triticum dicoccoides
CGGCTGCCTCGCCCGCCGGCCTCCGCCACCAACCTCGCTGCGGTGCGCCGCCCCCGCGCCCGATCCGTGCTCCGGCGACCTCCTCGCGATGCCAAGACCCTCCTCCGGCGAACCCCGATGAGATACTCTGGCCGGATCCATCAACCACGACGAGCTGCTACAGTAACTTCGGCGATCTCCTCGGTCCGCATGCTGGATCTGGATCTGGAATTCGGAGGTTGACTTTTGCCTCCCTAACCCTAATTTTTATGCGATCTTTGACATGCTATAACTCTGTATCCGTAGCTCTGATTCGCACGTGTAGCATATCAAAATGTTCGCCTCGACGAGTACATCATTTCATCTCATTGCATCATTTTCATTTGAGCTCATCTTGAGGCACGAAATGTTGTTGGAAGAGGGCTATGTGATGTAATTGTCAGATCTGTTTCAACAAATAGATATGTGTCATTTTTGCCATGATTAATGTGTGCATGATATGCTCCTGAGCTCTACATGAGTTTTGTTATATGCCATGCCATCTTTACAAAGGTGCTTACCATGTATTTTTGTGATATGTGTGGTGACTAGCACAAGCCTGCAAAGTAGTGTAATCGGTAATGCTGAATTCAGGGACTTAGAATCTCACCAAGTCCTTGTCCGGATTTTGTCGTTATGCCATATGTTCATGTTGTTTCCTAGTGATCCATGCCTCTTTTGAGGATGATTAGTAAGGATGATTTGTTAACATTGTGGTGCTCTGTCCATCCATGTCTTTGTTTGCATTTATGGAGCACCCTAGCTTGAGTCAATCAAGCTCTACTTTTGTTATATCGTGAATCCTGGCAGATTGTTGACTTGTTAGCGATTTTGCCGAGGATGTTGCTATTGATCTGTGCATGCTATGTTGTTGTTCTTGCCATGTCTAGCTTCTATGCCATGTATTCTAGATGGGTGTATGATTAGTTTGTCATGCCATGCTCTGTAGCGACTGCATCGAGCTTGTAAATATGCCTACTCGTTAACTGTTTTGCATGCTCCAGTTTTTCACTAAGTCTGAGATCTGTTTATGTTTTTGCTATGTTCACATGCTTGCAATTGTACTTTCTGATCCCTTTTGGCTCAAGGTCACTAAGGGACTTTTGTTAAGTGCTTTGAGTAGATTCATGCCATGCCTTGCTTTGCCATGTTAAGTTCATGTAGCATGTAGTTTTCATGCTCTAAAGTGTGCTTCCTGATGATAAATTCCAGACTTGTGTTAATGTCACTAAGTCTGAAACCTGTTATCATTTGATCTTTTGCCATGCTTGTTTGAACCTGTTAATGAGTGAATTAGCCATAGCTCAGTGTTCATATTTTGTTAAGAATCTTAAGTGGATCCCTGCCATGTATTTTGTTGCCATGTTTGAGTGATGTAACATATTTAACTTGTTGCATTTAGATGGCTACTTGCTGTTTATCGCAGACCGGTGCCATATTTGTTTTGCTTGTCATTTCCAAACCGTGCATCTGATTCCGGTGATCTTTATATCGATTTCAACCGAAATCATCTCACCTTTCCAGTGGCACTCTTGGATTTCCAAGTTGGGGCCAAGTTCAATCATTCCTTTGCAAATCCTGCATATGCATCGCATACCGCATCCCGCATAACATACCATGTTCATGTGTTGGTTGTTTACTATGTTTTGTGCTTCTTTCCGGTGTTTGCTTCTTCGGGTTGGTTCCGATAACATCGCGTTTGTGAGGACCTGTTCGACTACGTCCGTTTGTCTTCTTCATGGACTCGTTCTTCTTCCTTGCGGGATTTCAGACAAGATGACCATACCCTCGAAATCACTTCTATCTTTGCTTGCCAGTTGCTCGCTCTTTTGCTATGCCTATGCTGCGATACCTACCACTTGCTTATCATGCCTCCCATATTGTTGAACCAAGCCTCTAACCCACCTTGTCCTAGCAAACCGTTGTTTGGCTATGTTACCGCTTTGCTCAGCCCCTCTTATAGCGTTGTTAGTTGCAGGTGAAGATTGGAGCTTGTTCCATGTTGGAACATGGATATTTTGTTGGGATATCACAATATCTCTTATTTAATTAATGCATCTATATACTTGGTAAAGGGTGGAAGGCTCGGCCTTATGCCTAGTGTTTTGTTCCACTCTTGCCGCCCTAATTGCCGTCATATCGGTGTTATGTTCCTGGATTTTGCATTCCTTACGCGGTTGGGTTATAATGGGAACCCCTTGACAGTTCGCCTTGAATAAAACTCCTCCAACAAGGCCCAACCTTGGTTTTACCATTTGCCACCTAGCCTTTTTCCCTTGGGAGTCGCGCATCCCGAGGGTCATCTTTATTTTAACACCCCCCCCCCCCGGGCCAGTGCTTGTCTAAGTGTTGGTCCAAACTAGAGCCCCTTGCAGCGCCACCTCGGGGAAACTCGAGGGCTGGTTTTAGTTGTACGAATTGCTTATCCGGTGTTGCCCTGAGAACGAGATATGTGCAGCTCCTATCGGGATGTCGGCGCATCGGGTGGTCTTGCTGGACTTGTTTTACCATTGTCGAGGATGTCTTGTAATTGGGATTCCGAGTCTGATCGGGTCTTCCCGCTAGAAGGAATATCCTTCGTTGACCGTGAGAGCTTGTGATGGGCTAAGTTGGGACACCCCTGTAGGGATTTGAACTTTCGAAAGCCGTGCCCGCGGTTATGGGCAGATGGGAATTTGTTAATGTCCGGTTGTAGAAAACCTGAAGTTGACCTTAATTAAAATACATCAACCACGTGTGTAACCGTGATGGTCTCTTCTCGGTGGAGTCCGGGAAGTGAACACAGTGTCGGAGTTATGCTTGACGTAGGTTGTTCTAGGATCACTTCTTGATCATACTTTTATCGACCGTGCTTTGCCTTCTCTTCTCGCTCTCATTTGCGTATGTTAGTCGCTTGCTGCAGCTCCACCTCATACCTTTTACCTTACCCATAAGCTTAAATAGTCTTGATCGCGAGGGTGTGAGATTGCTGAGTCCCCGTGACTCACAGATACTTCCAAAACCAGCTTGCAGGTGCCGTTGAACCGTGCAGATGACGCAACCAAGCTCAAGGAAAAGCTCGATGAAGATCTTGTCATGTGTGTTGTTTCATTCTAGTTGTTCAGTAGTGGAGCCCAGTTGGGGTCGATCGGCGATCTGTGTAGCATTTGGGGTAGTCTTCTTTCATTTTGGTTCTGTAGCCGGACCTTGATTGTATCTGGATGATGTAATGCTTTATTCATGTAATTGTGTGAAGTGGCGATTGTAAGCCAACTATGTATCTCTTTCCCTTATGTATTACATGGGTTGTGTGAAGATTACCTCACTTGCGACATTGCTTTCAATGCGGTTATGCCTCTAAGTTGTGCTTCAACATGTAGGAGATATAGCCGCATCGAGGGCGTTACAAGTTGGTATCAGAGCCTTCCCCGACCTTAGGAGCCCCCTGCTTGATCGAATCGTTGGCGTTGTGGAGTCTAGAAAGATGTTTTGAGTCATTTAGGAATTATATATCAGAGAGTTAGGAATTCTTTTTACTCCCCAGTCCCTTCATCGCTCTGGTGAGGCATCCTGACGTAGAGTTTTGACTCTTCTCTTCTCAAATTTCACTAAAAAAAATTAGGATCATGCGGGTATCTTGGAATCATTCCGATGGTTTTGTGACGAGAACATTGTTCTTGGTGCCTCCTGACATTTAGGGGTTGTGGCAGTGTCCCGGGGAGTTGAGCTCCGAGGTGTTGTCGTCACAATTTTATCGTTGCAGTTCTGGAATACCTGAGTTTAGTTTCGCCGACATCGAAAATCTCTTTTATGCAGTTGTTGGTGAGATAACCTCGACGCCACCCAGTACTGGGGCAGGAGTTCGGGAGTATTGCCATAGCTCGTATAACGGATGCTTTTCGAAGGTTGAGGTAAACGATTTCTGAAGGTTTCTTGGTTATGTGTTGAAGGATGGATATAGCCGGATGTAGGATTTGCTAGTTTGGGTGAGATATTATGCTTCCCCTGTATCCCCAACACCTGATTGCATAACTGGAAAATTTCGGGAGTTTATAAGTGGGAATTCAAGTAGCTCTTAGGATATCTTTCCGACAGATGTATGATTTGAAATTGGGGTTCGACGTCTAGTGGTCCGCCTATTCACGGTTGGTTTTACAGTGGTCTCGTTGTGTCTTAAAGAGTCCTTGGCTATGCCGACTCGGGGACGCTTCGTATGTCATGTGCACTGCCTTGTACATGATGGTGTTGTACGATCGAGCCCGTGTAGGCCCCACCACGAAAACATCGGACGAAATCTCTATCATATGTTTGTTCTGGCTTATTTTGCAAGCCAATCCTTTGTTTTGTTTTGAGTTGTGGTATTCGAGTTGCTTCGAAGTCAAATGTTGATTCCATACCTTCTCTAATGTTGTTCTCATACTCCTATGTGAATACTAATCCTTCTGGATAATCGAGATTGTCATGACAACCTTTTTCAACTGGCGTGTTTCTCTTCAAATGGATCCGATTGTTTTCAACATTAGCAAGATCAATTATCAGCTTTCGTCAGCGGTGTTTGTTTCATCCGTCTCCAAGTTGCCTTTGTTTTTCCCGCCCACCCACCCCATTTTTCTTCAAGGACTCGGAGTTCTTTATCACTATCCATTTTATTGGTGGAAGTCTCTCCATTCTTTCATGTTCTTACCCGGTGGTTCTATTGAAGATGCTCTACTCGTTCATCATTCTTCGCTCTCTTTCTTCTCCGGTGGAACCAATTCAAGCTTGGTTGATCATATCCTTTCCTCGTTTCAAATACCATCTCATACCGGTGCACCTCTTAATCATTCACCTCCTGCTATAAATTTGTTCCAGAGTGCCGAAGATAGCTCCGAAGATTCGTGTTTCCACTCTACATTCGTTCAAGCTCTTTCAAGGATGTTATATCATTCAAGTCATTTAATTCAACTGGTGCAACCTCTCTTTTAAATCATTTCAACGGTGTTTCTTTTGAGTGGGCCCTAACCAACAGGTCTTTCCCAGGATCTTACCTGACTCTTCTTATTTTTACCGAAGCTATCCTCAAATTTCTTTTCGAAGTTTGACGTAAGAATGATTTTTCTTTAGTCAGATGTGTTTCTCCAAGATCTTTCAAATTCTTTTCATAGTTGGCTCAACCTCTTCGCTTTTGATTCTTCTGGAGTGTCTCAATAATTCATGGTGGTGTTTCTCGTCGTCATTCTCGGATTTTGAAGATCGAAGAAGAGTTTACCTTCATATCTTATCCGTTCTCTCAGAGATTCGTGATTCCAGTCGAGCCATCCTCTTATATTTGTTTTTGATTGTCAGAATTCTTTTCACCCATCCGGAGCAATTCAAGATTCTTCTCAGTTTGTTTCCCCAAAGGCCATCATTTTGGGTTTCATTTCATTCTCAGCTTTCACATCTCTTTCTCCAAAACTAACCGGTGCATCATTCAAGTATATTCTCTAATCGGTCTGTGATCTATTCGTTTCACTTGTATCTAAATTCTCTCAAGCATCTGCGTTTATTCGCAAATCCTTCCCGATGTTTCTTCATGTTTTATTCATTTTTAAATTCTTACGGTGGTTCTTCCAACATTCTTCTTCCTTCGTTTATCATATCAATTTATTCGTGTTTCAATTCAAATGGTGGTTCGTTCAAGACTTCTCTTCCTTCTTTACCATATCAATTTATTCGATGTTCCAACCTACCGACGATTCATTGAAGACCTTCCCAAGTTGACGCTATATATATCTTAATTCTTTCTACGAGAATAAGTAGTATGCCAAATTCGTTGCTTGTCATCAATTAAATTGGTGAAGGATAAGCATAATGTAATTCCTCTTGTTGTTTCATCCAAATGATTAATTCCTTATTCCGGAGGTTCATCAAAATTCTTGATTTCATTTGCTCATCTTTTCTTTTCTTCCGGAGTTCCAAGTTTCCACTTTATCTCGTCGCAAAGCTTCATCTAAATCATCGCAAGGCTTCACCTTGTGTTTTCAACTTCTCCTTCCTTTCTTTTGATCATCCTTTTGATACCGGAATTCTTCATGGAGGTTCTACATGTTGGTTCATAAAGGATTTAATTCCGTCTAGAAGTTTTTAATTGAGATTCTTTTCTGAGGAGCTCAATCATTCTTCACCTTGCAATCCGGAGTGCAATTATTTCTTCCGTATAATTGGAGGTGGTATTATGTCATTCTTGATAATTTGAGTTCATGTTTCATGAATCACATGTTGTTAAGAATGAGGTATTTTAAATCCATCAATCTCTTCTTTGGAGCTATCTTGGGTTATATTTCACCTAAAGCTTTCCCTAAGGATGGTTGCTATCTATGGTGCTTATAAAGGACCCAAGTTCTTCTTTATCCTCCCGGTGAAATACTTTCTCGTCTCCTTGTTCATATCAATCCAATTCTTTTCCAGTGAGTGGCAGGTTGTCACCTCATAATTTGAGATGTATTTCACAAGACCATATCAAGCTTATCCTTTCGTTGTTAGTTTCCAACAACTCCGTTTGACCCTTCTCCTAAAGATGCCTTTTCAAGCTCTTTTGTGGTAGAAGTTGGCATTTTCTTCTCCATTCTCCTATTTCAATTATCCATCTTCTATTCTTTTGTTCCGGAGGCGTTGTGATGTTGCTCTTTTCAATCATCATCTCGAAGTATGAAGATCATGTACTTGTCATGCTTATCCATTTAACCGGAGTGTTGTGCCCTCTACTCAAGTTCCCTCATCTTATCAAGTTCTTATTCAATCCCTTTCCTTTTCAATCAAAGTTCTGCCCGAGATTATTCTTCTTTGATCTTTGTTTATCTCATTTCAAACAGAGTGGTGTCGATTCCTTCTTGTCCTTTGCGCTCGTCATTCTTAGCTTTGTAATCTCAAGTTTTCTGTAATGTTCCTTGTTCCTCTTTTCCAACGGAGTGTTTTCAGCTTCGTTCATTCTCGTTGTATTCTCTCTTTCAATTTGTTCAACCTCTCCAGGCTCGTGGTTTCACTCGTTTGTCAAAGAAGCAACTTAGTTTTACCTCTTCTCTTTCTCTTCCGTTTTCCCTCCAGTGCCATTCTAGATCTCGGGACGAGATCCTCTCGTAGTGGTGGAGTGTTGTAACGCCTCGAGATCGATGTGCCAGGTGTCCTCCGCTTATTCGCTGTCATTGCCTTGTCTTTGCTTGCGTGTCATGCATTGCATATCATGTCATCATGTGCATTTCATTTGCATACATGTTCGTCTCATGCATCCGAGCATTTTCCCCGTTGTCCATTTTGCAATCCGGCGCTCCTATGTCACCCGGTGTCCCCTTTTACCTCTTTTCGTGTGCGGGTGTTAAACGTTTTTGGATTAGACCGAGACTTGTCATGCGGCCTTGGTTTACTACCGGTAGACCGCCTGTCAAGTTTCATGCCATTTGGACTTCGTTTGATACTCCAATGGTTAACCGAGGGACCGAAAAGGCCTCGTGTGTGTTGCAGCCCAACACCCTTCCAAAGTGTCCCAAAACCCACCTAAACACCCTCCATCATCTTGATCGTTCGATCACGATCGCGTGGCTGCAAACCGCACCTCATTTGGACTCTCCTAACTCCCTCTACCTCTATAAATAGATCCCTCCATTTCATTTTCGGGTCTTTTCCCCCGAAACCCTAGCCTCCCTCTTCCTCGCGCCCGGACGAAACCTCCACCGCGCCCGGACGTGTTCGACCTGACTGCGCCGCCGCCTAGCGCCAATGACGCGCTGCCACATGTCCCGCCGGGACCTCTCCCCGCCGCCGGCCCGGGAGGCCCGAACCGGGCCCCCGAGGCCCATCACGCGCCCCGCCGCCTGGGAACCTACCGCGCCGCCCATCCCGCGCGCCGGCCGCCTCCGAGCGCCGCCGCCCCGCCAAGTGCTCCGCCACCGCGCCGCCAGCTCGCGCCTTGCCGCCTGCCTCGCCCGCCGGCTGCCGCCGCCGACCTCGCCGCGGTGCGCCGGCCCGCGCCCGATCCGTGCTCCGGCGACCTCCCCGCGACGCCAAGACCCTCCTCCGGCGAACCCCGATGAGCTACTCCGACCGGACCCATCAACCACGACGAGCTGCTACAGTAACTCCGGCGATCTCCTCGGTCCGCGTGCTAGATCTGGATCTGGAATTCGGAGGTTGACTTTTGCCTCACTGACCCTAATTTTTATGCGATCTTTGACATGCTATAACTCTATATCCGTAGCTTCGATTCGCGCGTATAGCATATCAAAATGTTCATCTCGACGAGTACATCATTTAATCTCATTGCATCATTTTCATTTGAGCTCATATTGATGCCCAAAATGTTGTTGGAAGAGGGCTATGTGATGTGATTGTCAGATCTGTTTCAGCAAATAGATATTTGTCATTTTTGCCATGATTAATGTGTGCATGATATGCTCCTGAGCTCTACATGAGTTTTGTTATATGCCATGCCATCTTTATAGAGGTGCTTACCATGTATTTTGGTGATATGTGTGGTGACTAGCACAAGCCTGCAAAGTAGTGTAATCGGTAATGCTGAATTCAGGGACTTAGAATCTCACCAAGTCCTTTTCCTGATTTTGTCGTTATGCCATTATGTTCATGTTGTTTTCTAGTGATCCATGCCTCTTTTGAGGATGATCACTAAGGATGATTTGTTACCATTGTGGTGCTCTATTCATCCATGCCTTTGTTTGCATTTATGGAGCACCCTAGCTTGAGTCAATCGAGCTCTACTTTTGCTATATCGTGAATCCTGGCAGATTGTTGACTTGTTAGTGATTTTGCCGAGGATGTTGCTACTGATCCGTGCATGCTATGTTGTTGTTCTTGCCATTTCTAGCTTCTATGTCATGTATTGTTGATGGGTGTATGCTTAGTTTGTCATGCCATGCTCTGTAGCGAGTGCATAGAGCTTGTAAGCATGCCTACTCGTTAACTGTTTTGCATGCTCCAGTTTTTCACTAAGTCTGAGATCTATTTATGTTTTTGCCATGTTCACATGCTTGCAATTGTATTTTCTGATCCCTTTTGGCTCAAGGTCACTAAGGGACTTTTGTTATGTGATTTGAGTAGCTTCATGCCATGCCTTGCTTTGCCATGTTAAGTTCCTGTAGCATGTAGTTTTCATGCTCTAAAATGTGCTTCCTGATGATAAATTCCAGACTTGTGTTAATGTCACTAAGTCTGAAACCTGTTATCATTTGATCTTTTGCCATGCTTGTTTGAACCTGTTAATGAGTGAATTAGCCGTAGCTCAGTGTTCACCTTTTGTTAAGAATCTTAAGTGGATCCCTGCCATGTATTTTGTTGCCATGTTTGAGTGATGTAACATATTTAACTTGTTGCATTTAGATGGCTACTTGCTGTTTATCGCAGACCGGTGCCATATTTGTTTTGCTTGCCATTTCCAAACCGTGCATCCGATTCCGGTGATCTTTATATCGATTTCAACCGAAATCATCTCACCTTTCCAGTGGCACTCTTGGATTTCCAAGTTGAGGCCAGGTTCAATCATTCCTTTGCAAATCCTGCATATGCATCGCATACCGCATCCCGCATAACATACCATGTTCATGTGTTGGTTGTTTACTATGTTGTGTGCTTCTTTCCGGTGTTTGCTTCTTCGGGTTGGTTCCGATAACATCGCGTTTGTGAGGACCCGTTCGACTACGTCCGTTTGTCTTCTTCATGGACTCGTTCTTCTTCCTTGCGGGATTTCAGGCAAGATGACCATACCCTCGAAATCACTTCTATCTTTGCTTGCCAGTTGCTCGCTCTTTTGCTATGCCTATGCTGCGATACCTACCACTTGCTTATCATGCCTCCCATATTGTTGAACCAAGCCTCTAACCCACCTTGTCCTAGCAAACCGTTGTTTGGCTATGTTACCGCTTTGCTCAGCCCCTCTTATAGCGTTGTTAGTTGCAGGTGAAGATTGGAGCTTGTTCCATGTTGGAACATGGATATTTTGTTGGGATATCATAATATCTCTTATTTAATTAATGCATCTATACACTTGGTAAAGGGTGGAAGGCTCGGCCTTATGCCTGGTGTTTTGTTCCACTCTTGCCGCCCTAGTTTCCGTCATATCGGTGTTATGTTCCCGGATTTTGCATTCCTTACGTGGTTGGGTTATAATGGGAACCCCTTGATAGTTCTCCTTGAATAAAACTACTCCAGCAAGGCCCAACCTTGGTTTTACCATTCGCCACCTAGCCTTTTTCCCTTGGGAGTCGCGCATCTCGAGGGTCATCTTTATTTTAACCACCCCCCCCCCCGGGCCAGTGCTTGTCTAAGTGTTGGTCCAAACTAGAGCCCCTTGCAGCGCCACCTCGGGGAAACTCGAGGGCTGGTTTTAGTTGTATGGATTGCTTATCCGGTGTTGCCCTGAGAACGAGATATGTGCAGCTCCTATCGGGATGTCGGCGCATCGGGTGGTCTTGCTGGACTTGTTTTACCATTGTCGAGGATGTCTTGTAACCGGGATTCCGAGTCTGATCGGGTCTTCCCGCTAGAAGGAATGTTCTTTGTTGACCGTGAGAGCTTGTGATGGGCTAAGTTGGGACACCCCTGCAGGGATTTGAACTTTCAAAAGCCGTGCCCGCGGTTATGGGAAGATGGGAATTTGTTAATGTCCGGTTGTAGAAAACCTGAAGTTGACCTTAATTAAAATACATCAACCGCGTGTGTAACCATGATGGTCTCTTTTCGGCGGAGTCCGGGAAGTGAACACGGTGTCGGAGTTATTCTTGACGTATGTTGTTCTAGGATCACTTCTTGATCATACTTTTATCGACTGTGCTTTTCCTTCTCTTCTCGCTCTCATTTGCGTATGTTAGCCACCATATATGCTAGTCGCTTGCTGCAGCTCCACCTCATACCTTTTACCTTACCCATAAGCTTAAATAGTCTTGATCGCGAGGGTGTGAGATTGCTGAGTCCCCGTGACTCACAGATACTTCCACAACCAGCTTGCAGGTGCCGTTGAACCGTGAAGATGACGCAACCAAGCTCAAGGAGGAGCTCGATGAAGATCTTATCATGTGTGTTGTTTCATTCTAGTTGTTCAGTAGTGGAGCCCAGTTGGGGTCGATCGGGGATCTGTGTAGCATTTGGGGTAGTCTTCTTTCATTTTGGTTCCGTAGCCGGACCTTGATTGTATCTGGATGACGTAATGCTTTATTCATGTAATTGTGTGAAGTGGTGATTGTAAGCCAACTATGTATCTCTTTCCCTTATGTATTACATGGGTTGTGTGAAGATTACCTCACTTGCGACATTGCTTTCAATGCGGTTGCCTCTAAGTCGTGCTTCGACACGTAGGAGATATAGCCGCATCGAGGGCGTTACAATTCCGCATCAAAAATTCTGTTTTTATCATTCACCTCCTCGAGGACGAGCAGGAATTAAGCTTGGGGATGCTTGATACGTCTCCAACGTATCTATAATTTTTGATTGTTCCATGCTATTATATTATCTGTTTTGGATGTTAATGGGCTTATTTATACACTTTTATATTATTTTGGGGACTAACCTACTAACCCAAGGCCCAGTGCGAATTGCTGTTTTTTTGCCTATTTCAGTGTTTCGCAGAAAAGGAATATCAAACGGAATGAAACCTTCGGGAGAGTTATTTTTGGAACAAACGTGATCCAGGGGACTTGGAGTAGACGTCAAGAAAGAAACGAGGTGGCCACGAGGCAGTAGGGCGCGCCCCCCACCCTCGTGGGCCCGTCGCAGCTCCACCGACCTACTTCTTCCTCCTATATATATCCATATACCTGAAAACATCCAGGAGCACCACGAAACCCTATTTCCACCGCCGCAACCTTCTATACCCGTGAGATCCCATCTTGGGGCCTTTTCCGGAGCTCCGCCGGAGGGGGAATCGATCACGGAGGGCTTCTACATCAACACCATAGCCTCTCCGGTGATGTGTGAGTATTTTACCACTGACATTCGGGTCCATAGTTATTAGCTAGATGGCTTCTTCTCTCTCTTTGGATCTCAATACAATGTTCTCCTCGATCTTCTTGGAGATCTATTTGATGTAACTCTTTTTGCGGTGTGTTTCTCGAGATCCGATGAATTGTGGGTTTATGATCAAGTTTATCTATGAACAATATTAGATTCTTCTCCGAAATCTTTTATGTATGATTGGTTATCTTTGCACGTCTCTTCGAATTATCAGTTTGGTTTGGCCTACTAGATTGATCTTTCTTGCAATGGGAGAAGTGCTTAGCTTTGGGTTCAATCTTGCGGTGTCCTTTCCCAGTGACAGCAGGGGAAGCAAGGCACGTATTGTATTGTTGTCATCGAGGATAAAATGATGGGGTTTATATCATATTGCTTGAGTTTATCCCTCTACATCATGTCATCTTGCCTAATGCGTTGCTCTGTAATTATGAACTTAATACTCTAGATGCTTGCTGGATAGTGGTCGATGTGTGGAGTAATAGTAGTAGATGCAGAATCGTTTCGGTCTACTTGTCGCGGACGTGACGCCTATATACATGATCATGCCTAGATATTCTCATAATTATGCACTTTTCTATCAATTGCTCGACAGTAATTTGTTCACCCACCATAGTACTTATGCTATCTTGAGAGAAGCCACTAGTGAAACCTATGGCCCACGGGTCTATATTTTATCATATAAGTTTCAAATCTATTTTATTTTGCAATCTTTACTTTCAATCTATATCATCAAAATACCAAAAATATTTATCTTGTTATTATTATCTCTATCAGATCTCACTCTCGTAAGCGACCGTGAAGGGCTTGACAACCCCTTTATCGCGTTGGTTGTGAGGTTCTTATTTGTTTGTGTAGGTACGATGGACTTGCGTGTAGTATCCTACTGGATTGATACCTTGGTTCTCAAAAACTGAGGGAAATACTTACGCTACTTTGATGCATCACCCTTTCCTCTTCAAGGGAAAATCAACGCTGTGCTCAAGAGGTAGCGGTGGCGGTGGACAGCAGAGCCGCAACCTAATCCCAGAATCTGACTGGGAAGCGAAGATGTTGGAGAAGATCCATGAGAAAGTCCGAGCACATAGAGTCAAACGCATTCTTGATATCAAGCTTGAACAGAAGAGTCGGGCTATTTTTTTATGCAATTTTCTCACCAAGTTTCTGACATACATGAATTTATCGTGGATACTTCTCTTTTTTTATGAAGGCGCTCTGGGCATTTGAGACAAGATCATGCATATGGGATGCCATCCGGGTAGCCATCATCTTGCAATTATCTTCGCAATAGTTTGGATGAGGCTAATGGGGCGAAAGTCCGAGATGGATTCAGCCCCATCCTTCTTAGGAATGAGAGCAATGCTCGCCGAGTTGAGCCAGTGTAAATTCTCAGGGTGTAAGTTGGAGAAGTGGTTGGCCACGAGCATGATGTCACCTTTTATGATTTCCCAACATTCCTTGAAGAAGGCCAGAAAAGCCATCGGGCCCAGGAGCTTTATCGCCGGGGAGATCAAAAATTGCCTTTTTCACCTCTTCCTCCGTGAAGGTCACTCCAAGGTCCATGAGGTCGCACTCAAGGACTGGGATATTGCCCCAGTTGAAATCGGTGTGACGCGGCAGACTGCGTTTTTTGACCTTCGTGAAATGATCTTGAATGATAGATTTCTTATGGCCATGGTAATCCATCCATTGTTGTGCTTGAGGCAGTGGATGAAGTTCTTCCTTCTTTTGTGATTGACCCGAAGGTGGAAACAACGAGTGTTGGCATCTCCATATTTTAGGTTGGTAATTCACGAGCTTTGTCGCTTCCGTGCATGCTCCATAATGGCCAGGACCACCACCTTCCATTTGAGGTGTTTCCGTGGATCTCCCTCGTCAGTGCTGAGGGGCCGAAGTTCTTGAGCCACATCCAAACGAAGAATGACTTCCAGAGCCATGTGGATTTGCACCTTAGAGTGTGTGAAGATCGTCTTGCTCCATCTCCTCATTTTTTACTAGTTTCTTTTAACTTGTGAAAAAGGATGTGGTAAGGACTAGTGTGATTAATATCCTTATTCCAAGCTTTCCTAGACAACCTCTTTGAACCCAGACATTTTGATCTAAAAGCTTCAAAGCGGAAGGACTTTTATCTCTTCGGGCCATTATCATTTGCGAGGAGGAGGGGCAGTGATCGGACAGTGATGACGAGAGCGCGTGGAGAAGGTGAGTGCCAAAATTGAGGTCCCAATCTTCATTACAAAAGAAAGAGTCGAGCTTGCTTAAGGTTGGGTCACTCCGCTCATTACTCCAAGTGAATTTTCTGTTTTGCAAATGAATCTATTTGAGTTCACAAGTATTTGGTGCATTGCAGAAGCGGACAAGTCGGCTCCGGTCAACATTTGCTCTATTCACTACTGCAGGATGCTGCTAATGCGACACTACGATCAGAGACCCTTCGAGAAACTGTGTGTGATGCAATAATCGCAAACGGCGGTGTATGAAAACCGTCAAAAATGTATAAAATGTTCATGATGATGAATGCATCAAACACGGTTCATATTTTAGTTGCGTGGCGATGAAGGGCATACGGTTCAGTTCAATTAGCTGTTTGCAATGAGGAGGAACAAAAGAAACGGGCAGCCAGATGAAGGCGTGTGTGATACACAGCATACAGTTTACACGGATGAACTGTTTGTGATTAGGCAACACAAAAGAAACGGGCAGCCAGATGAAGGTGTGTGCGATATACAGCATACGGTTCACTCGGATGAACTGTTTTTGATTAGGCAACACAAAAGAAACGGTCAGCCAGATCAAGGTGTGTGTGATATACGCATGCGGTTCACTCGGCCCTTGTCATCAGTGTATGACCTCTGTGGCAACCGTTCGCTCCCCAGGTGCCTCTTCGTGTACCGTGGCAACCGTCCACCGCCTCTTCGCCTTTCCCTCTCGATTTGGAACTGCTGTCGCACGCTCTTCCTCCCTCCATTTGCCTTCACCCTTCCTTTTGCCATTGTCCGATCATCTTCTCCATGAAGGGAATAGGCCGGAAACGACCCCGTTATTCTTGCCCCAATCTGACAGATGACGTGGTGGAGGAACTCATTGGTCGGTTCGACGTCATCACCTCGGCTAGCATGGAAGGTTCGTTCAATACCATTCTCGACTCAACTAATAATATTATTACAAGCAACCCAAGGGTCCAGGAGCGGTTTGATCTCCCCTATCTTGTTCGTCGTGACCCTGCTGACTGGCGTGGGGACGACGGAAGCCTCGCCTTATGCAAGTTGATGCCGCTTGATAATGATACATGTTAAGATGCCATCGCTTGAGGGAAAGGCTTGGGTAGGTGCAAATGAAGATTGGGTTGTTTATATTGGGTACAACTATGAGTGGGAACTTGTGAATGTGTACACTCGTCACCGGGTTTCACTTCCAAAAATCTCAGACTGCCCAGAGGTTGAGCACATAGATGATCTATGTGAGTTCAAATACGATCATGGTAACTGTCGTCTACAGAAGATAGCAATTTGTCGAGCTTGAGATTACACGAACTATAAAGTTGTTTCTATCTTTGACAAGCTTGTTGCCTTCCTTACTTCCACGCCTCGATGGATATTGCTCAAAAATCAATTTCTGTACACGGATGAGTACTGTGATGCAATTCAATACAAGGGTCTTGTGTTTGCTGCCACCACTCGTGGCACTGTTTTTGCATGGAATCATCATGCTTTCGGTACGTTTGTCTTCCACCGTAATTATAATTGTTTCATCCACATGCATGCGGGTTAGCTGGTTTCCCTTTACTAATTAATTAACCTTCTTGTGTTTCCAAGGTCCTGTGACATTCCACCACCTATACTTGAAAATTTTTATAACCAAGGGGGAGATGACGATGCTGATGATCACGAGCATGAGGACGAGCAGGACCCATATACTCAGTGGCGCCTGGCAACTTATTCGGATGGATCACCTCTTCTTGTCTGTATAAAGGGCACTGCTGATGTTACTAAGGAAGCAGGTGTTGTCTCGCATGGTCACACTCTCCGGACCTATTCCAACATCCGTTGCAGGGTATTCGGGATGGATACTAGTGTACTAGCGCCAACACCTTCTCCCTGGTTCAGCATTGAAAGTCTTGGAGGAAACTCGCTCTTCCTTGGACAAAACTATCCAATGATGGTGAAAGGCGATCCAGCTGTTGCTGACACAACGTTACTACCATTTATGAGAAGCAACTGTATCTATACCAAGGTCATTGCTATGCTTCCCTACCATTGCACTATGGGTCCTGACATAGCCCGCTTCAGCTGGATGATCAGTCATGCGTTGGTCTCGAGATTGACAGTAGTTGGCCCTTCCTAGAGAATCACTTTTGGTTCAAAGCAAGCGTTTCCAACGTCGACGAGTGGTTTGGCTGAAGTTCATTTCATCGCTTTGTTATTTGTTGTGTGAGAAAAACTTTACTTTACTATAATGTTTTGTTGGAAATGATCTATAATACAACGTGTATCCTCGTTGTCGTTGTGGGTTGATGACTTATTGTATGTAATCAATGGTACATTTGCATATGCGTCCATCAACTCACACCTGCTAGTGGTGTCCATATGAACAATGCTAGTGATTTTAGTTGCAAAAATTAGATAGTGCTAGTGATTTTTAGCTGCATATTTTGACAAATCGCAGTGTTACAAGGTTAACAAATGGCAATGTTACTAGATAAAAAAAATGTCAATCTTTCTAGTTTGACAAATGGCAACATACCCAAAATGACAGATATGCAAATCTTACCCAACTGTTTGTACGTGGTTGCACACGGGTCATGCAAAACAACCATTTGCATTGAAGGATGTAGAAATCCTGCTCGGCACATTTTCCCTTGGCTTCTTGGGCAAGCTGTCGGTTGGCATACGAGTGTTCTAACTAAAACGTTTGTGATGAGTGTTTTATATTTAAAAACCATTGACGTTTTTTCAAAAGAAAATCGTTTGATAGAAACAAAGCAAACATCAGCCTAGCATTCAACATTCAGCTCACACATGGTGGAGCGAGATGAACCTAACAGAGCTAGCACAAAAGCCTCGCCAGGGCAGTGATACGTCTCCAACGTATCTATAATTTATGAAGTATTCATGCTATTATATTATCTGTTTTGGATGTTTATGGGCTTTACTAAACACTTTTATATTATTTTTGGGACTAACCTATTATTCGGAGGCCCAACCCAAATTGTTGTTTTCTTGCCTATTTCAGTGCTTCGGAGAAAAGGACTATCAAATGGAGTCCAAACGGAATGAAACCTTTGGGAGAGTTATTTTTGGAACGGAAGCAATCCAGGAGACTTGGAGTAGACGTCAGGGAAGCTTTGAGGAAGCCACGAGGCAGGGAGGCGTGCCCTACCGTCCTGGGCGCGCCCCCCACCCTCGTGGGCCCCTCGTGACTCCCCTGACTGACTTCTTTCGCCTATATATGTCCATATACCCTAAAAACATCGGGGAACAGAATAGATCGGTTTATACTAACTTATCTCACTAGTCTGTGTTGAGTTTTGTGTGGATGAAGCTTTTGAGATTTAGGGAGACCGTGATATGAGAGGAATTAAGGAGACACAAAAGCTCAAGCTTGGGGATTCCCAAGGCATCCCAAGATAATATTTCAATAAGTCTCCAGCGTCTAAGCTTGGGGATGCCCCGGTTGGCATCCCACCTTTCTTCTTCAACAACTATCGGTTAGTATCGGTTGATCCTAAGTTTTTGCTTCTTCACATGATGTTTGCTATTCTTAGATGTCATTTTATTTTGTTTTGCTTGCTGTTTGAATAAAGTATCAAGATCTTAAATTATTAGATGGGAGAGTCTTCACATAGCTAAATAATTATTTAACTACTCATTGATCTTCACTTATATCTTTCGGAGTAGTTTGTTATTCATTCACGTGCTTCACATATGTCCTATGAGTAAATGGTTGAATGAATTGAATATAATAAATTTGAAATTATATATGTTTCATATGCTTATCCCATGGGGAGTAATGACTTCACATATAAGAAGTAGAGGTGGTAAATTTATTGAAGGTTAGCAAACATTGTATTGGTCACTTGAACAATTCATGAAAGAATATTGAGGGTAGAGAGATTTCACTCATTAAAATATGACATGTTAAAAGGTTGATGTTGGACAAGGAAGACAACGTAATGGGTTATGTTTTCTTATATCTGAAATAAAGTATATTGTCATGGATCATTCAACATGCTGAGCTTGCCTTTCCCCCTCATGCTAGCCAAATTCTTTGCACCAAGTAGAGATACTACTTGTGCTTCCAAACATCCCTTAAACCAGTATTGCCATGAGAGTCCACCATACCTACCTATGGATTGAGTAAGATCCTTCAAGCAAGTTGTCATCGGTGCATGCAATAAAAATTGCTCTCTAAATATATATGATCTATTGGTGTGGAGAAAATAAGCTTTATATGATCTTGTGACGTGGAAGCAATAAAAGCGACGGACTGCATAATAAAGGTCCCTATCACAAGTGGCAATATAAAGTGACGTTCTTTCACATTAAGATTTTGTGCATCCAACTATAAAAGCGCATGACAACCTCTGCTTCCCTCTTCGAAGGGCCTATCTTTTATTCTTGTCTTTGTCAGGACCCCGACTCGATGTCACATCGATCTAGCTAGTAACACCTCATATCACTTTGCGGCCTCACGCACGGTATCCCCACGGGTGTCGTCTTACCTTTTCCCGGGACCGTTTGCGCCTTTTGGCTCACGTATATGATAGTGTCGCTAGCATCCATATGATAAAGAGCCCGGGCTGACATGACTAGTCGTAAACCCAAAGTGGCACAGACTTACAGGGACAGGCATCCATGACCCAGCTTCGAACGTGTCGGTCATCAGCAAGTGGGTCCGGGCTGTAGCACTGGGCTAGCAGGACTCCGGTAAACCGGGCTGTAGCGGGCTAACAGGACTCCGGTACTCAAAGCGTGACATTTCCCCGAAGGGACAGACACAGGAATGAAGAAGGACACATGCCGGCCAGCCTAAGTGTTCCAGAGCAGTAGCAAGCTACCATGGCTCAGCGGTAACACTAGGAGACATTTCCCGGTAAGAGAGGCTACTAAAGATAAACAACTAGATAGTCAGATCCCACACATACCAAGCATTTCAATCATACACACAATATGCTCGATATGTGCAAATACAATGAAGCATCACAACATGACTCTATGACACAAGTACTTTATCTAAGGCTCAGTGAGCCATACATAACATACACAAAGGTACGGGTCTCACGACCCCACATACAAGTCATACAGTCATACAAACCAGCAGCGGAAGTAACTTGTCTGAGTACAGACAACTAGTAAAACAAAAGAGGCTTGGAAAGCCTAGCTATACTACGTGGTCCTTCACAAGCTCAGGGTCACCACCTGGGTCTTTAGCCTACTCGTTGATGTCAACGTCTACATAGAACCCATCAGAAGGGGTTGCAGCGTCTTCTGTAAAAATGTAGATTATAGCAACATGAGTACAAAGGTACTCAGCAAGACTTACATCAGATCCTACATACATGCATAGTATCAAGAAGGGTTGGTGGAGTTATTGCAGCAAGCCAGCTTTGACTCTTGGCTAGGCTATCCTACGATACTCCAACTTGAAATGGTTTTGCACACACGAGTCCACTACTCACCACTTCAATACACTACCGAGGATCCACCTCCGTCTTCCTACGGAAGAGCCATCCTCGGCACTCACACTTGTCTTGAGGCTTTTAGTAGTTTCCATTTACTTGTCTATGAACTGTATAGGCAACCAAGTAGTCCTTTACCGCGGACGCGGCTATTCGAATAGATCATGTTAACCCTGCAGGGGGTACTTCTTCATACACGCTCTCACCACTTACCGTCGTTTACACGACATGTACTCGGCAACCTTCAAGCGGAAGCCCAACGTGGGTGTCGGCCACGACCTACCTAATCACCTAAGCCTCCAGTCCAGGTTTATCGCCTATCCAGGTTCCATCCGCAGGGAGTCCGGCCGAGGTTTCCCATACGGCCCCGAACGATGTGAACAGGGTTCCCGAGATACCTAACGGGTATTCGGTACACCCGGCCACGTACCTACCGCATCACAGCCCACCCCTACGGTCAGCGCTGTCCACGGCCTCCAGTAGGCTACAAACACCAGAAACTACTTGCAACTCCTGGACGGAGAACTAGGGTGAATAAGAAGCCGAGAGGGTCCATTGGTTTCAGGCCCAATGCATGGTAGTAGCTGATTCTTAAATCACACATACATATCTCAGTGCTTAAGGTCGGCTTCAATGAAACAACCCACCATGTACTCCTACATGGCCTTTCATCGATACCTTTACCAAATCGTGTTCACCACACCACTCTCATTACCGACATAAACATTTCACTCCAGCCCATCACCCAGATGAACCAGACCTGACACGACTCTAAGCATAGCAGGCATAGCAAGGTAGGAACAACACATACATATGGCTCAAGCAACTCCTACACATGCTAGTGGGTTTCATCTAGTTACTGTGGCAATGACAGGTCATGCAGAGGAAATGGGTTCAACTACCGTAGCACACAGCAGTTTGAATCGCGTTGTCTTAATGCAGTAAAAGAGAGCAGGAGCGAGAACATGGGATTGTATCGATATGATCAAATGGTTGGTTGCTTGCCTGATGGTTCGATGCACTGATACGGTTCTTCGTTAGGGTAATCACGGTACTCCTCGGGGACAGAACCTGTCGCAGAGAGCACCGATACACAAACATCACCAAACAATGTGCAACAATATGATGCATGCATGAAACATGGCAATATGAGTGTATTGGGCTAATGCAACTAAAACCAGAAGGGTTTGAACAAATTTGAATCAAGGATTCAAATTTCAAATTCAAATATGGCCTTTTAAAGTGCTTTTCCTTGTTCTGCTTAAAACATCAATTTAACTTGTTTGATCATGCATGAAAATAGTACAGATGGATAGATTGGATTTTTTTGATCATTTTTCATATATAATTTGTCCAATTTGGAGTTACAGAATAAAAGTTATGAATTTTTGAAGTTTAAATAATATTCTGGAATTTCCTGATTTAAATTAAATCCAGAAATTATAATTATTGCGCCAGCATGACGTCAGCATGACGTCGGTGGTCAACTGCGGCTGGCTGGAGTCAAACCTGACGTGTGGGGCCCACACGTCAGTGACAGGGGGGTTAAACAGGGTTAAATTAATTCTAATTATTAATTAGTGGCGCTGGGGCCCACTGGTCAGTGTCAGGGGTTAACTAACAGTGGTTAGCGCTAACCTAACCATCTGACCGACAGGGCCCACGCGTCAGTGACCCTGGGGGGTCAAACCTCAGGTCGGACAGGTCAAACCCCACCGGCGACATGACGCCGGCGAGGCCCGAGACGGCGGCGAAAGTGCTTTTTGCCATTCCGGCAACCAAATGGACGGCGGAAGGCATCTACGTGTTGCTGAGGTTGAGCTGCGACTATTGGTGGTGGTGGTTGGGCTCGGGGTGGCCGGAGTTGACGGCGGCGAGCTCGGCTGCGGCTGCCGGAGTTCGGGTGCGGTCGGAATCGACGTTGCAGGGGGCTTGGGGAGGCGTTAGCGCGCGCTACGTGCTCCTAGTGAGGTGTGGAGCACGATGGTGTGCTCGGTTGGGTGCTATGGTGACCGTGGCCACGACGGCGACATCGCCGGCGGCGTGGAGCTCTCGGCCAAGGTGGAGCTAGGGCCTAGAGGTCGAAAGAGACCAGGGGAGAAGGGGGAAACGATCCGGGGGCTCACCGCGGGGCTGCAGAGGTGGTTAGCGGGCTCGGGGACGCGCTGGAGACGACGAATTCGACGGCGACGATGATCAGAGCCCGAAGAGGGGAACGGCGACGTGGCGGCGATGCAGGGCTTCCGGGGAGCTGTGGAGCGGTGGGGAGGAAGAGGGAGTCGAGGCGGAGCTCCTGAGCTAGTCGGGGGAACGAGGGGTGGCCGGAGATGGCTGCTATGGTGAACGGCGGCGACGGTGGTGTTCGGCCGTGTGAGAGAGAGAGAGCGAGGGAGAGGAGGGGAGAGCCGGGGGAGAGTGAGAGAGAGCAGGGGGGATCGGGACGGCCTGCGGGAGTCGTCCACGCGGCCAGGAGCTCGTCGGCAAGCAGGAGGTGGCCGCGCGGCCGTGCGCGCGCGAGCACGCAGCAGCTTCGGGGCGAGGGGAGGAAGACGACGGAGAGCTGCAGTGGTGGGCTGGGCCGGCTGCTGGCTGGGCCGGCCAGCTGGCTGGGCCGCACAGTGGAGGAGCCCAGGTAAGTTTTCCCCTTTTTATTTCTGTTTCTGTTTTATTTAATATATCTGCAACTTTGTTGAATTAAATAAAATACCTAGGCAAGTTCAAAAATCACCAAACTATTCCTGGCCCATAGTTGGATTATTTCCAACATGAAACATTTTAGTTTGGAGATATTTGAGCATTTAAATATTTTATATTATTTTAAATGCCCAAATTCAAATATTTATGA
>NC_041390.1:111623780-111639852 GCF_002162155.2 Triticum dicoccoides
GATGATCGGAGCCCGAAGAGGGGAACGGCGACGTGGCGGCGATGCAGGGCTTCCGGGGAGCTGTGGAGCGGTGGGGAGGAAGAGGGAGTCGAGGCGGAGCTCCTGAGCTAGTCGGGGGAGCGAGGGGTGGCCGGAGATGGCTGCTATGGCGAACGGCGGCGACGGTGGTGTTCGGCCGTGTGAGAGAGAGAGCGAGGGAGAGGAGGGGAGAGCCGGGGGAGAGTGAGAGAGAGCAGGGGGGGATCGGGACGGCCTGCGGGAGTCATCCACGCGGCCAGGAGCTCGTCGGCAAGCAGGAGGTGGCCGCGCGGCCGTGCGCGCGCGAGCACGAAGCAACTTCGGGGCGAGGGGAGGAAGACGACGGAGAGCTGCAGTGGTGGGCTGGGCCGGCTGCTGGCTGGGCCGGCCAGCTGGCTGGGCCGCACAGTGGAGGAGCCCAGGTAAGTTTTCCCCTTTTTATTTCTGTTTCTGTTTTATTTAATATATCTGCAACTTTGTTGAATTAAATAAAATACCTAGGCAAGTTCAAAAATCACCAAACTATTCCTGGCCCATAGTTGGATTATTTCCAACATGAAACATTTTAGTTTGGAGATATTTGAGCATTTAAATATTTTATATTATTTTAAATGCCCAAATTCAAATATTTATGATTTAATTCAAAAACCCTAGGATGGCCTAGGAAAATGTGCACCATTTTTGGCAGAGGTTCTGAACCAAGACAAAAATGATGGGCATTTTAGAAGGGCATTTCAGGTTCATTGAAAAATTATTTTAGTAACCCTAGTTGGTTTCAGAGGGGACTGGGGGTTTTGTCATCCCCATTTCAAGTTTCTGATGAAAGAGTAAACATGATGCAACACTCTAATGCATGACTAGCTAGGTTGTGACAGTCTTATACCTTATCCAAGAGTTATGGTGATCTTCACCTTTCCTTTTTACATTTTATCCTTTGGCAAGCACATTGTGTTGGAAAGATCCTGATATATATATCCAATTGGATGTAAGGCATCATGAACTATTATTGTTGACATTACCCTTGAGGTAAAAGGTTGGGAGGCGAATCTATAAGCCCCTATCTTTCTCTATATCTGATTAAAACTTTGAACCCATAAATATCACGTGAGTGTTAGCAATTGTGAAAGACTAAATGATAGTTGAGTATGTGAAGTTTGCTGAATCAAAGCTCTGACATAGACCCTTCCTGAAAATAAGATGAATTGTAATTGTTTGATGACTAATAACACGGTTTGTTAGTTTTCAAGAAAGTTTATGATCTATACTTTAACATGTGAATAGCTTGTTACTTGATCATGAGAAGTCCTATGAGTTGAGCTACTTTTATGATATACAATGATGCTAGAAAAGGTGATTGAATTACCATTGGTCAAACTTGTGCACCTGCTAGCATTCACACTTCATAAATTCTTTCTTTTATCATTTACCTACTCGAGGACGAGCAGGAATTAAGCTTGGGGATGCTGATACATCTCCAACGTATCTATAATTTATGAAGTATTCATGCTATTATATTATCTGTTTTGGATGTTTATGGGCTTTACTAAACACTTTTATATTATTTTTTGGACTAACCTATTAACCAGAGGCCCAGCCCAAATTGCTGTTTTCTTGCCTATTTCAGTGTTTCGAAGAAAAGGAATATCAAACGGAGTCCAAACGGAATGAAACCTTCGGGAGAGTTATTTTTGGAACAAAAGCAATCCAGGAGACTTGGAGTAGACGTCAGGGAAGCTTCGAGGAAGCCATGAGGCAGGGAGGCGCGCCCTACCCCCTGGGCGCGCCCCCACCCTCGTGGGCCCCTCGTGGATCCCCTGACTGACTTCTTTCGCCTATATATGTCCATATACCCTAAAAACATCGGGGAACGGAATAGATTGGGAGTTCCGCCGCCAGAAGCCTCCATAGCCACCGAAAACCAATCTATACCCGTTCTGGCACCCTGCCGGAGGGAGGAATCCCTCTCCGGTGGCCATTTTCATCATCCTGACGCTCTCCATGGCGAGGAGGGAGTAATTCACCCTCGGGGCTGACGGTATGTACTAGTAGCTATGTGTCTGATCTCTCTCGTGCGCGTTCTTGAGTCGGCATGATCTTGATGTATCGCGAGCTTTGCTATTATATTTGGATCTTATGATGTTTCTCCCCCTCTACTCTCTTGTGATGAATTGAGTTTTCCCTTTGAAGTTATCTTATCGGATTGAGTCTTTAAGGATTTGAGAACACTTGATGTACGTCTTGCACGTGCTTATCTGTGGTAACAATGGGATATCATGTGATCCACTTGATGTATGTTTTGGTGATCAACTTGCGAGTTCCGTGACCTCGTGAACTTATGCATAGGGGTTGCTTGACTCTTCGGTAGAAACTTTGGGGCACTCTTTGAAGTTCTTTGTGTTGGTTGAATAGATGAATCTGAGATTGTGTGATTCATATCATATAATCATACCCACGGATACTTGAGGTGACATTGGAGTATCTAGGTGACATTAGGGTTTTGGTTGATTTGTATCTTAAGGTGTTATTCTAGTACGAAATCTTGAATAGATCGATCGGAAAGAATAACTTTGAGGTGGTTTCGTACCCTACAATAATCTCTTTGTTTGTTCTCCGCTACTAGTGACTTTGGAGTGACTCTTTGTTGCATGTTGAGGGATAGTGATATGATCCAATTATGTTATTATTGTTGAGAGAACTTGCACTAGTGAAAGTATGAACCCTAGGCCTTGTTTCCTAGCATTGCAATGCCGTTTGTGCTCACTTTTTTCATTAGTTACCTTGCTGTTTTTATATTTTCAAATTACAAAAATCATTATCTACTATCCATATCGCACTTGTATCACCATCTCTTCGCCGAACTAGTGCACCTATACAATTTACCAATGTATTGGGTGTGTTGGGGACACAAAAGACTCTTTGTTATTTGGTTGCAGGGTTTTTTGAGAGAGACCATCTTCATCCTACGCCTCCCACGGATTGATAAACCTTAGGTCATCCACTTGAGGGAAATTTGCTACCGTCCTACAAACCTCTGCACTTGGAGGCCCAACAACGTCTACAAGAAGAAGGTTGTGTAGTAGACATCAGGCAGCAGATAGCATTCACCGACGTCGACGATTACAAACAGGCGCGCACACACATAAGCAGATGGGTTGAAGCTATCATGTAAACTAGAGCACATCTTCTACAGGAGCTACAAACGCTCCAGTCACTCCACCGCGTCGAACACATCCCCCGCTGCTGCCTGCATCTCTGGTCCCGCCTCACCACCGTGTGCCACCTGGGCATCCTCAACGGCATGCGCCAAGTCGCAGTCGAGGTTGAACAGCGCCCGGAGAGCCACCACCGCGATGTTAGGGAGCTGCCCTTGGAACATAGCCACAAATTTGTCAATGGCTTCCTCTGTGACTTGCTGGCCTTCATCCACAACGCCCATGCGTTGGCATAGCAGTCTCTCCCCCATCTTCGCAATCGGCATCTTTCTCCTCTTGGTGTAACATCCCAAAATTCTAAATTTTGGAATGTTATAATAAATAGATAGATCGATTGATTGTTTGATTATTGCATGATTGATTGAGTGAAATTCGAACTTTTTGAAAATTAAATGAGAGGGAATAAAAGGACTTTCCCAAACTTTCATTTTTCATTTAGATCTCCGTGAATTCAAATTCTTTTCAAATACAAAACCCCGAGAGAAGATGACATGACTTCTTCCATTTATTTAAATGACAAGGGTTTGAAAACATTTGAATTTCATTTGGAAAATATTTCCAATCCAGAAACTTTATGGAACTCAATGATTTTCAAGAGCGAAGATAAAATGACTTCTTCAAAACATATGAAATATGAGTTGGGAGTTTCAAAGAATTTAATTCAAAACCCCTTTGAATTTATTTCCAATTTGGAGTTATTTGAGTTTTATTCAAATTATTTTTCTCCAAAAACAAAATACATGGAAAATAGGGTAACATGATTCCCTACAATAGAAAATTGGAGAAAAATTAACTTGAAATCATTTTGGTATTTTTAAAATGTTTTTTGTTGGATTTTAATAGACCAGTAGCACTCTTTAAATTATCTGAATTTGGGTTGATTTTATTTGGCATTATAAAAATGTTCATGTTGTAGACAATCTTTTTCTGAAAATTTTGATATATTATATGCCTATATAATATTTTTAGTTATTCCATTTTATTATTTTATTTGTCTGGAAAATGTTTTTTTTTAACTTTCCCCGACTGGGTCGGCCCAGCCCAGCCCGCTCCACCTCGCCCGTCGTCCCCGATGCGGACTCCGCTCGGGAGTCCGCCGCCGCGCCGCCACCTCGACGTCCGGGCCGCCCCGGACTCTCTGTCGCCCCTTGCCCCTCGCCCACACCTCTCGCCTCCCCTCCTCTTAAATACCCCGTCCCCTCGCCCCGCGCCACTCCTCGCAGCAACCGCCGCCGCCACGGCGAGATCCGCCGCCGCACACTCGCACCGCCGTCTCCGCCGCCTTGCGCCGCTCCGCCGCTGCCGTCGCGCCGCTGTTGTCGCCCTCTACCGCATCCGCCCCGCGCTGCCCTCGCCGGAGAACGCCACCACCGCCGCCGTTGGTTTTTTTCTCGCCACGGTTGAATCCGCGAGAACCAGTACAAAAACCCCTCGGTTTCCTACGGTTTTTTTGGGTTTTAGATTAGAGCGGTTTATTATTTTGTTAGTTTATTTAACGAATCTTTTCTGTTTAGGTAGTTCTAGTGAACATATTCATTAGTTGACGTTCGGCAGCGAACGTTCGTTCGGTAGCGTTTCTCTTTTTCTTTATTTTAGTTTTCGGCCAGGGACTCATCTGTGAAGGTTTTATTTACAGTTTAGTCCCTAAACTTCAAACGATCATTACTTTTCAACCGTTTGTCCAAATCCAACGAAACAAACGCTCACACCTTCGTTATGATCCCCTCTATCCAGTAAAACAACTCAAACATGTTTTTGAAAAGTTTAAAATTTGAATTAGACCAGATTTGAATTCAAACTTCGTTTGATCATAACTTGAGTTTCGTAACTCCGTTTGAGTTGATTCTTTTTGCAAATCGAAGCTCTTGACCTAAACTTTCTGATAAGGCCAAATTCACATAATTTTGGTACTGTTAGAAATTGTTTTATGTTGCAAGAGCTATTTGCTTGGTTTTGATGTTTTCCGAATCGACTTCTTCGATCTTTCTGGTCTTTTGAGTGATTGCTTATGTGTGGTTACTATTGCTTGATTACGATAGATTGGCCGGAGTGTGACTAGTAGAGCTATCAAGATTTTTGAGTGCGGATCATCTTCATCAACATTGCAGGAAAGTTCACACTTTGATCATACCTCTTCCATACCCAGTTTTTATTGCATTAGATCAAACCTCCAACATTGCATGATTAGGATCTAATTAAATTGTGGGATGGGAAGTAGTTGAGGTAGTACCTATTACTTGTTTATTATCAAACCCTTGGGAGTTACTATTACGTTATGCTTACATTGCCATGTTATGCTCGTAGACGTGGATTGGGTTTTGAGAGTATTCATGACAGATGTGACATTGTTAATTAATGGTTTACTTAAGGTGGCAACTTAAACACACATCTGGGTGGATTGAGGTACCTGGGTATTCCAGGATTGCCTGTCTAGGCACCTGGGTAGACCAGGATTGCCTGTTTTTTTTATGGACCGCCACCCAGGCTCAAAGGGATCATGAGATTTTTCTTACTAGAAACTTCCGTGTGCAGCCACAAGCTATTATGGGCTCTAGCATAGTTGATTAAGTCATGCGAACTCTTACAGGGTAGACTAGCAGATGTAGGGGAAAGTAGGTGTAACGATCTATCCATCGTAAGGTGCTAGCGCTTCTGAAAGACTATGTCTCGGTCATCCGTCTTCTCAAACACCATGTAGTGCGAGAAACCAAACGGAGGCGATCGAGTCTTGTGGGGAAAAGTGCGCAAACCTTTGTAGAGTGTATAAACTAATCATGATTAGTCGTGTCCCCGGTTATGGACGTCTTGAGTATCTAGTACCTGGATTATCATGTGAATCTCATCATGTGACTTTAAATCATTTTGTTGGGTTTAATGATGTTACTTAATTGGGATTGAGAATGTTGTCAACCATTCTCTATGATCAACAACCACCATGATAGTTAAATAAAATTTATTTCTTTGCAGTAGGGAAAAATTGGCTTTACGCAAAACTATAACCATAGAGCTTTTCCACCAGCCAAATATGCATGTAGTGATAGCCTTTATTCATCATTCTCTATGGTGTGAATTTGCCAGTACATTCAATGTACTGACCCTTTGTGGCTGCAACGTCTCATGTTGCAGGATTATCTTACGACGAGTAAGTGATACGTTAGGGTTACGATTTCTACACTCAACTTTGCCGTTGGTGTTGATGGGAATCCACAACCTTGTTACTTCCGCTATTTGGATTGAGGTAATAGTATTTACGTTACTTTATACATGTGATTTACCTTTGTTATAAATCCTCGAGTACTGTGTGTGTCAGCATACCGATCCAGGGATGAGACTTAAGCACAAAGACTTGATCCATTCGGGTCGGGTCGCTACAAGATGGTATCAGAGCACATGTTGACTGTAGGACATGACCCTAGAAACTGGCAAGCCCATAGCAAAGATTTTTCTCTGCAACTTTCCCTTTCAAAAAGATCTTTTACCTCTCTTCTCTTCTGAGCTTATTCAAAAATTCCCTTTTAGTGAGACCATATCCCTTTTCCCTTTGGATCACTCGAAGATTCGACGGATAAGACCACTCCAAGAAGTACAAGATATTGGACAACTAAGACTGCTTCGGAATGAAGAGGATTTTACTGTGCATCTGAATAATGGAAACTACAACGGTTGAAGACTTCGAAGACTAGGAGAATTTGAAGGCTCTGAAGAATCCCTACATTTGTATGACCTAGGAAGGCTACCCTTATGGAACTTGACAGATTATGGCAGTTGTCAATGCCCGAGATCAAGGTGTATCGGAGAAAGACCGGAACATGAAGCATGAGAACTCAAAGTTTTGTCAAGAAAACCCTAAGGCAGGAGATATCAACTATGGAATGATAGCTCATGGAAATGACAAGAGCAGAAACACGGTTATCCATGATGTCATCGCCCGCTTATGCTATTTGTCACCGGGATGAGTTAAGCAGGCATTTCTTCGGAAGGATTGGATGGTAGAAGGCTGATGGAGCACCTATCAGCAAAAGATGAAGTTTTAACCTTAGCCGGTGTATCACCAGGATCTGGAGTAGTACATCAAGAAGTTTAAGATGGACCTTCAGGAAGCTGTATTCGACAAAGAAGCATTCCGTGAAGAACTTAGGACCAAGGAGCTGAAGTAGCCAAGCTGGAGGAGCAAAACCTCGAGATACTGGAGATTCGTTAAGAACTGAAGGACAGCAGGATCATGGTTCATGTCAAGGATGTTGAAACCCGGAAGTTTGGAATGCAACTCCAGAAATATTAAAGGACGTCACGAGAGACTTTGCTACAACAGAGATGAGCTGGCAAAAGAACTTGAGAAAGACAAGCATGATTGGAAGAAGCCATTGGAGACATGAACAAGGCTTGAAGAGATTGGAGGCGTTGAAGATTTATTGACCTTTAGAAGACCAAACCCCTGTTATATACCTACGTTAGATGCGACGTTTGTGAGCTGTCATTTGTTTGATGTTTTTCCCGACGGCCACAAATAAAATCTGTCTTTTCAAAACTGTTGTTTGTATTGTGTGTATCCCTCTCTATCTCTCTTATCTCACCCCAAACCCATGGACCCAATAGAGGATGAATGAAGATGAGTTTGTATTTTCTGGACCGATGAGTCAATTGGAGACGGACCGATGGATTCAGAACATGGAGGATCACATGGAGAATAACCCTATAGTTGGAAATGATATGACCCAGCATGCTCTTCAGTGCTTTGAAAGAGGTGCTGCTACTTGGTGGAGGATATACCAAACCATGAATGGATGGCAAGGAGTAACCACTTGGAGAGAATTAAAGTTGACTCTGCAAATCTCACCTTGCGTCCCAGAAGTTGAAGCCTTATGGAAAGGATATGAAGAAACCTTGTGCATGCAAGATTTGTGGAGAAATAGGATACACCCATAAAGAACACAAGGATGAATGCCCTAATTGTGAAGGAAGTCACCCAGTTGAAGAATGCCCAATTAGGCAGATTACTTGTTTCTTGTGTGAAGGGACTACCCACTATCCTGCTCAGTGTCACATTTACCCCATGGTACAATGAACCATCCAGCAGAAGAAAGAAGTAATGAAAGGATCCCTTATGGAAATTTTAGAAGAACCCGTGATGAAGGAAGAGATGGAGGAGACACCTAAAGAAGACCCGAGTAAACCCTGCACTAAGACTTGCTATTCGTGTGGAGAAGAAGGACACATCTCCCAAAATTGTTTGAATGGGGATCTAGTAGAATTCCCGACAGAGGAAGTAGAGTATGACCCACAAGAAATAGAATACATGATTGGAACGGAAAGGTCTAGGAAGAGAAGTAGATTGGATACCAGGAAGGACCTGGGTCATATCACTTGTTACAGGTGCAAGGAGTCAGGGCACTACCTCAACAGTTGCCCAAAAAGGAAACCTCAATACTTGTCAGAAGTAATATGTTTTAGTTGTAATGGAGCAGGGCACTTTGCCAGAGAATGCCCCAAGGAGAAGGAAACTTGTGCTAGATAGTTGAGTTGGCAACAAAAGAAATGGAGTAGTAGAAGTGAGAACATTTTCTTTTATATTGAGGTGTTGAGTTGAGACATGTAATGGAAAAACGAGAGATCGTAATCATTTGAGGATGAATGAAGTTAGCATCGTTGGTACTGATATGGATTTTATGAGTTGTTACCCTATGAAGAAGAATTTTGACCATTTTTGAGGATAAGAGAAATATGGTGTATGGAAGATTTGTGCATTTTAAGGGTGGTAGTACCCTATAAGAACCCTTGACCCCTGGAAAAGATAAGGATACTCCACTGAGTGGATTTCGGACAAAATGAATAAGAGTTTTGTCTTGATATGTGTGATGCCTCAAGAGTATGTGGGATGAAGTTGGAGACCATCAGTTGTTTGGACCAAATATGATCAAGGAGTCAGAAGAGAATGTTAAGTTGATTCGAGATAGACTGAAGGTAGCTCAATCCAGGCAGAAGAGTTATGCAGACTTAAAAACGCAAGGAGGTAGTCTATGAAATTGGAGACAAAGCATGTCTTCATGTGTTCCCTCTACGAGGAGTTAAACAATTTGGAGTTAAGGGAAAGTTAGCCCCGAGATTTGTAGGACCATACCGACTCTTGGAGTGTATGGGAGAAGTGGCCAACAAGTTGGAGTCACCCGAATGACTGTCAGGAGTTCATGATGTGTTTTATGTTTCCCAGTTGAAGAAGTGCCATGCAGAGATGGCCAATATTCCCCTGTAAGGACGCTTGACCCTGGAAAGGATAATGATGTTCCACGAAGTGGAATATGGACTTCATAAGTATAAGTTTTTATCTCGGTATGAGGGATATCCCACGAGGATGAATAGATAAATTACTATTGGATATAAAGGAGGTATGATGTCAGAAATATGGATCAATGGAAACTCCATGATGAGTCTAAGTAATCATGTCCTAGTTTGGTGCCAATAGAAGGAAGGAAGACAATACAATTGGATGGATTTTAAGTATGCTAGGAAGCTGGAAGTTGGATGTTGGAACAATGATCAGTTGCCCGATGATAAGTTTAAGGACTACAAGTGATGAGATGGGCCATAACCCACAGGCCCCAGGACCTACCAAGAAGCAAGCACACTCTTGTTGAAGGAAAAACTCTGGGAGGAGTTATGATTTTATCGATAGACGATCTTATAGGAGTAACGCAAAACCTGGGAGTTGTGAAGAAACGATAGATGTTTGTCTGGCTTGCAGAATCTATGGATTATTCTGAACGCAGTTCCTGGACAAGAGAAATTCTGCAATGCTTGTGAGGATGACCGAGTGTTAGAATGCAAGATTCGCTAAACCGTATACAGGGTAATGATTTGGGTGCGGGATGGATTGATCACCATACCGACTTACTCTTATTGTTCGCCTTGCTATATGGGATGGTAAATCTGAGTGACTTACCTATAGTAGAGCGCCGACGATCAAAACCTTGCTTAAAACTTAGAATGCTATAAGTATTTTCCCTTGTACAAGGCAGCTTTTGCCAACCGTAGGTTATACGGTGCGGATCAACCAGACCCATTTCGTGCAGGAGAAACCCTAAATTGTTAACCACCATGAGATATCGATAGTTAGTTAGTATTGGCGCCAGACCCGTCAGCTAAGAAGACCCAATCTCGGAATAACCTTACCAAGAGGAAATGAGAGAAGAATTGAGGAAAAGGTTATGCCACTACCGGAAGAGCCCAGAGAAGGAATCATCCTTACGATCTGAGAAGACCAACACTGTCAAGAATAAGGATGGAGTATATGAGTTTTGATGGAACAGTAACCATGCTTCTAAGGGTGGTAGCACCCCAGACCCCTGTGATGATCTATGGATTTTGAGAAGACCCCCAAACCCTAACATATTTCTTTCTAGCCTCTCCGAATCTCGAGGACGAGATTCATTTTAAGGGTGGTAGGTTTGTAACATCCCAAAATTCTAAATTTTGGAATGTTATAATAAATAGATTGATTGTTTGATTATTGCGTGATTGATTGAGTGAAATTCGAACTTTTTGAAAATTAAATGAGAGGGAATAAAAGGACTTTCCCAAACTTTCATTTTTCATTTAGATCTCCGTGAATTCAAATTCTTTTCAAATACAAAACCCCCAAGAGAAGATGACATGACTTCTTCCATTTATTTAAATGACAAGGATTTTTGAAAACATTTGAATTTCATTTGGAAAATATTTCCAATCCAGAAACTTTACGCAACTCAATGATTTTCAAGAGCGAAGATAAAATGACTTCTTCAAAACATATGAAATATGAGTTGGGAGTTTCAAAGAATTTAATTCAAAACCCCTTTGAATTTATTTCCAATTTGGAGTTATTTGAGTTCTATTCAAATTATTTTTCTTCAAAAACAAAATACATGGAAAATAGGGTAACATGATTGCCTACAATAGAAAATTGGAGAAAAATTAACTTGAAATCATTTTGGTATTTTTAAAATGTTTTTTGTTGGATTTTAATAGACCAGTAGCACTCTTTAAATTATCTGAATTTGGGTGGATTTTATTTGGCATTATAAAAATGTTCACGTTGTAGACAATCTTTTTCTGAAAATTTTGATATATTATATGCCTATATAATATTTTTAGTTATTTCGTTTTATTATTTTATTTGTCTGGAAAATATTTTTTTTAACTTTCCCCGACTGGGCCGGCCCAGCCCAGCGCCAGGCCAGCCCAGCCCGCTCCGCCTCGCCCGTCGTCCCCGATGCGGACTCCGCTCAGGAGTCCGCCGCCGCGCCGCCACCTCGACGTCCGGGCCGCCCGGACTCTGCGCTGCCCCTTGCCCCTCGCCCACGCCTCTCGCCTCCCCCTCCTCTTAAATACCCCGTCCCCTCGCCCCGCGCCGCTCCTTGCAGCAACCGCCGCCGCCCCGGCGAGATCCGCCGCCGCACCCTCGCACCGCCGTCTCCGCCGCTGTCGTCGCCCTCTGCCGCATCCGCCCCGCGCCGCCACCGCCGTTGTTGCACCTCGTCGGAGCCGCTGGAGCGTCGTCCCGCCTCGCCGTTGCCATCGCTAGAGAACGCCACCACCGCCGCCGTTGGTTTTTTTTCTCGCCAAGGTTGAATCCGCGAGAACCGGTACAAAAACCCCTCGGTTTCCTATGGTTTTTTTGGGTTTTAGATTAGAGCGGTTTATTATTTTGTTAGTTTATTTAATGAATGTTTTCTGTTTAAGTAGTTCTAGTGAACATATTCATTAGTTGACGTTCGGCAGCGAACGTTCGTTCGGTAGCGTTTCTCTTTTTCTTTATTTTAGTTTTCGGCCAGGGACTCATCTGTGAAGGTTTTATTTATAGTTTAGTCCCTAAACTTCAAACGATCATTACTTTTCAACCGTTTATCCAAATCCAACGAAACCAACGCTCACGCCTTCGTTATGATCCCCTCTATCCAGTAAAACAACTCAAACATGTTTTTGAAAAGTTTAAAATTTGAATTAGACCAGATTTGAATTCAAACTTCATTTGATCATAACTTGAGTTTCGTAACTCCGTTTGAGTTGATTCTTTTTGCAAATCGAAGCTCTTGACCTAAACTTTCTGATAAGGCCAAATTCACATAATTTTGGTACTGTTAGAAATTGTTTTATGTTGCAAGAGCTATTTGCTTGGTTTTGATGTTTTCCGAATCGACTTCTTCGATCTTTCTGGTCTTTTGAGTGATTGCTTATGTGTGGTTACTATTGCTTGATTACGATAGATTGACCGGAGTGTGACTAGTAGAGCTATCAAGATTGTTGAGTGCGAATCATCTTGATCAACATTGCAGGCAAGTTCACACTTTGATCATACCTCTTCCATACCCAGTTTTTATTGCATTAGATCAAACCTCCAACATTGCATGATTAGGATCTAATTAAATTGTGGGATGGGAAGTAGTTGAGGTAGTACCTATTACCTGTTTATTATCAAACCCTTGGGAGTTACTATTACGTTATGCTTACATTGCCATGCTATGCTCGTAGACATGGATTGGGTTTTGAGAGTATTCATGACAGATGTGAGATTGTTAATTAATGGTTTACTTAAGGTGGCAACTTAAACACACATCTGGGTGGATTGAGGTACCTGGGTATTCCAGGATTGCCTATCTAGGCACCTGGGTAGACCAGGATTGCCTGTTTTTTTATGGACCGCCACCCAGGCTCAAAGGGATCATGAGATTTTTTATACTCAAAACTTCCGTGTGCAGCCACAAGCTATTATGGGCTCTAGCATAGTTGATTAAGTCGTGCGAACTCTTACAGGGTAGACTAGCAGATGTAGGGGAAAGTAGGTGTAACGATCTATCCATCGTAAGGTGCTAGCGCTTCTGAAAGACTATGTCTCGGTCATCCGTCTTCTCAAACACCATGTAGTGCGAGAAACCAAACGGAGGCGATCGAGTCTTGTGTGGAAAAGTGTGCAAACCTCTGCAGAGTGTATAAACTAATCATGATTAGCCGTGTCCCCGGTTATGGACGTCTTGAGTATCTAGTACCTGGATTATCATGTGAATCTCATCATGTGACTTTAAATCATTTTGTTGGGTTTAATGATGTTACTTAATTGGGATTGAGAATGTTGTCAACCATTCTGAGTGATCAACAACCACCATGATAGTTAAATAAAATTTATTTCTTTGTAGTAGGGAAAAATTGGCTTTACGCAAAACTATAACCATAGAGCTTTTCCACCAGCCAAATATGCATGTAGTGATAGCCTTTATTCATCATTCTCTATGGTGTGAATTTGCCAGTACATTCAATGTACTGACCCTTTGTGGCTGCAACGTCTCATGTTGCAGGATTATCTTACAACGAGTAAGTGATACGTTAGGGTTATGATTCTACACTCAACTTTGCCGTTGGTGTTGATGGGAATCCACAACCTTGTTACTTCCGCTATTTGGATTGAGGTAATAGTATTTATGTTACTTTATACATGTGATTTACCTTTGTTATAAATCCTCGAGTACTGTGTGTGTCAGCATACCGATCCAGGGATGACACTTAAGCACAGAGACTTGATCCATTCAGGTCGGGTCGCTACACTTGGCTTGGAGACGCGGGTTGGAGCGGACAAGGTTGAAGCCTACCACCCCAGCCAACGTCTTTCTTCTCCTTGTTGGTGTTCTTGACCTTGGGAAGGGCGAGCTTGGTGGGGCGAGCAGGGGTGGCTGGTAGGCCACAACACAGGGGAGAGTCAGTTGGCGTCCCCAAACTGCCAGCAGCTGGGCTAACCGCAAGGACAAAGATCGAGGTGACCGGCTCAGTTTCGGAGAAGGGAGATGGAGGAACAACTCCATTGTCTTGCACTGTAGGAGAGGACGAGATGATCTTGATGACATCTAGGGTCGTGGTACGGGGAGGTGTTGACGCCTGTGGAGCCGAAGCAAGGCACACAACTGCCTGTTGTTGCTTGGCCCCAAAGTAGGGAGCGATCCATCACAGCCAAGAGCCCTCGCCAGGCACAGAGGTGAGCTGAATCACATCACAGGAGGTCGATCGCGGCGAGGAAGGAGGCGAGCGGCCACGAGTGTCTTCGCTGACCGGGCTAGCAGCCCCTCTAGAGCGTGTCGGGCAGTCAGCAGGGCGGCGACGGCCGCGCCTACCAGAGGTTGGGATGATGGCGCCGTCCGGGAGGTGCTGGACCAGCTTGTTGTCGATGGAGCTCGCGTCTAGGGCCTCGTGGCGACGGCGACCATCACGGCCACGGTCGTCTCGGCGGTCTTCTCTGCTGTCTCGGCGCCCCTCATCATCACGACGCTCCAGGGCACGAGACCTGCTCCAAAAAAAGTGTTCCCTCTAGGAGGAAGGCCGCTCGTCGCGTCCACGGCGGCCATGGTCGCGGTCGTTGTCCCGTCTATCTCGGTCGTGGTCGCGATCCCTGTCCTGGTCGTGGTCGTTGTTGTTGTGGCGCCTCCCAGCCACCTTCGCTCTATCCCGCATCCTGGACATGCCATCTATGACCACGTAGCGGAAGGTGAACGGATGCGAGGAGCGAGGCCGCCGGGGGTGAAATCCTCAACGAAGTTGAGGTGAACCAGGACTCGCCACTTGAGTCCATGCCGACCAACAACAACGCTTGGGCCGTTGTTGTAACCCGCCGGCTGGTTGTCGGCGACCGTCAGCCGGAGAACCTTGGGAATGGCGGAGGAGTTGGCTGACCATGCCCAGAGGTCGAGGGAGGAGGGGTCTTCTCTCTTGACAGTGGCGATGTCGAAGTAGTAGGAAAGTGTCGGGGCCTAGCACTTGCGTCGCCACCTCGTTGCACCACACGTTGAGTGGCATATTTTCGATGCACAGGTGAACGTGGTAGTACACCTCCACCGGATCAGCGTGTGCCTCCGGCCTCCATTTGGCGGCATGGAAGTCCAGCCCGCCATGGCTGAAGCGGCCCGATGACGCGGTGACCAGGTCGTGGTGGTGCTGGTAGGAGAAGAGGACGAAGGAATCTCTGGATAGTGCGGCACCACCTTGATGTAGTTGCGGTCGATGACGAAGTTGGTGGTGATGGCGTTCCTGACCTCCGCGACGTTAATGCGTGGGCGTTTCCCTCCAAGCCAAACCAGCGCGCCCAGGGTGGAGAGGGTGGTGGCGCTGTCCTCCATGGTCGGGGTGGAGGTGATGACCACATGGCCCTCCTCAGGCCGCATCGATGGGTCTCCAACGAGCGGCATCGCGGCAGCGGCGAGGCTTGGGTCGATTAAGTGGGCGACGCAGCTGATGAGGGCGAGGCGCCGCACGAGACCGAGGGCGAGGAGACAGACGGGGCGTTGCAGTCACGGGTGCGGTGACCACACTGCTTGCACACCCGACGCCTAAATGGATTTCGGAAGTCGATCTTGCAGTGGCCGACATCGAGGCATCGATGGCAGGTGCGAAAGCGGCGATGGACGAAACTTCTTCCCGTTGGAGGGGAATAAAAGCAGAGGCCCTTCTCTGCTTTGAATGCTGGTAGTTGGGCATTGCTCGCCACCAGTACGGCGCCTTGACGAGCTGCCAACCATTCTCGGAGAAGGTGTCGGGAGACGCGGCAGGCTCGGGGCTCGAGCGACGCGACGTCCACGCCGCACGTCGGTGGGTCTTGAAGGCGCGTGCAGGAACAATCTTGAGGCATGGATGGTGCGTGCCTTGAAAGGGAAGAGGTGGAGTTGAATCCAGCACGACCGCATTCAAGGCAATGCGAACCGAGCGCTGCAGAACCTCGCCCCCCTCCACATCGGCGGCAGCCAACTGGGAGTCAACGACGAAGGAGGAATCTGAGGTAGCGGGCAGCCGCGGCGGCGAATCCAAATCTGATAAGCACGCGGCCAGCAGCG
>NC_041390.1:111640133-111710881 GCF_002162155.2 Triticum dicoccoides
TCTGGAGCGGGGCTGCAACGGCGATGGTGGCTGCGGGCGCGGGAGCAGCGCGTAGGAGGAGCGTGGGCGTGGGCATGGAGTGTTCTCGACTCTTTGCTAGCACTTTGGGGGTTTACCTTTTTTTTTAATGCACCAACCGTAGAATAATCGTAGTTTTTTTACTTACATGGCCCCTTTAGGGTTTGATGAAGTAACTGGTCGTTTGGATATTGTTGAAGCCTTTGCTTGGTGCAAGCACACACTTATGCTCCTCTCCCTTATAATGCACTCTCGCGGCCTAGAATTTATGCATTGGTCGTCATTATAACGCTTGGATTCCTAAGCGTTGTCGTATGTACATGTGTGTTTTTGATGTGTATATATGCGGTTCATCACCACGATCGCTATGCATCACCAGTGAATAGTGATGAGCTGCTCACCTGAGAATACAGTGATCACTACGCCCACGCGGAGTTGTGGCTGGTCAAACTTGAACGCGACGGACTCGTGCGGTGCGGCGGTCTCGGCTCTCGGCTTGGTCTGGTCACCTTTTTTTTTTAGAAGTGGTCTGGTCACCTTTGGGCTCGCCCTTGCCAGCACGTCAGAGACGGCGAGCGAAACGAGCAGGGAAAAACAGAACCCGCGTGATACTGGGCCGTGGAAGGACACGGCCGTGGTGTTCTTGTCGGGCCTGTCGAAGCCCAAACGAACGAGAGGCGGATAGGCCTCGGCTGGTCGCCCGAGCGAAGCAGGTTCCCCTGCTCTTTCGTTTCGTTTAGTACCACCTCGCTTGCGGAGGAGGGAGAGGCGGTCGAGATAGCTATAAAAGGAGGGGAGGGCAGTGGGAGAACTCATATCTTTCTCGGCTTTTTGGCTAAGATCAAGTGTAGTATCTGTTTTTATCAGTTTAGTATTTGATATGTGGGCCATGTGCTTGCAATGATATTAAATTTATTTTTTCTGAGGGAGGGTCCATCACATTGGCTTGTCATTGGGGTCCTCAGGTGTCGCCTGGGCCTGGGCTTTGCACTATAGCCTATGCAGGCGCATCCCAACCAAAACTAAGTTTAAAATTGTACTCTCTCTTAACAAAGAGGTTTGTTTATACCCTCGAAAATCGCTACAGATACAAAGTCTTGCGCCAAAGACTGTTAAACCTCCTCGGTCATCTGCACGCTCTCCTCAGTTGCGGTATTGTTTTTCATATGGATCGACTCAATGATTGTTTTTCATAATGCACGTTGTTGATTGCTGGCCTAACTCGTTGCAGCAGCTATAATGGGGAAAATGAAAACAACACTATTCTGAACTTGATGGAGCAAAGCTAGGATTAAGAACGTTGATATAAATCTTTGTTCTGCAACATTGCCACCTAAACAGGCAAGTCAAGGAATCCCAACAATTGTTTTCTCAAGCGCTTCCATTATCCGTGTGACTGTAGTGTCTGTGCCAGCCCAACTTCACAGAACTTGTTCACATAATCTTGTTTACCTTTGTGTAAGTGCGCGAGTGCAAGACTAACGTGTCAGTAATGCCGCAGAACAGAGTTTTGTATCATCTGCACTATATTATTTGTTTAAGTTTGACAACTCTTGCTTTCTGGCACATAGTTACATTTTCATGTGCATGCTTATGAATAAAGCCGTTAAATAAGATATAGACAGGAAAGTACAACACTTTCCACTTGTCAACGCACAGCAGTATATAGCAAGGATAATACGGAACATCACATACCACACCGGCCAGTATCTACATAACCCCACCACCACTGCAACTGAAAACAAAGCACTAATAGTAAACATCTCTTTTAACAGAAAAAAAGGTTGCCGCAATCACTAAGAGGAAAGAAGTGTAACCCGCTGAACTTTCACGTTTGGGCTACATCATCCTCTCAACTCAAAAACCAGTTACTTAATCCCCCAAACTTTGTAATACCGGACAAAACACCCACTAGCGCCCTGATTAATGGGTTTTGACTATGGTTTTGCTGATGTGGCAGCGAGCCAATGCGGAAAAGTCTCACTGTGTTTTTCTTGTGCGTTGTGGCTAGCATCCGCGTACAAATTTGATCGGTGCGCTCGGCAAGCTAGCTGTTTAGTGCAATTAACATCTACTCCCTCCGTTTCTAAATATTTATCTTTTTAGAGATCTCAAATGATTATCACATACGGATATATATAGACATATTTTAAAATATAGATTCACTCATTTTACTCTGCATGTAGTCACTTGTTCAAATCTATAGAAAGACAAATATTTAGGAACGGAGGGAGTATCTAGCTAACTGCTTACACGCTTGGCCTAGCTGCTTACAACGTGAGGTGACCTCAGGCCAACTCCACCGCGCGACTCCATTTTGTCCGGCCCCGTCTGTTTGGGGTAAAACGGACAAACGAGGTGGCCCAGCGCGTGACGGCCCGGACCCATCTGGTCCGTTTTGTGTCCGGGCCGACCCATTTCGAGCGCAAACTTGCACCGGGTTTGGGTCACGGCGGACAGCGAACGTCCGCGTCGGGGCCGCGTGGCAGGCAGCCACCTACCTCCCACCCGCCAACATAAATGCGCACGAGCGGGTGGCCTCACCTGTCATCCGCACAGCGAAGGGTCACCGTCCTTCTTAAATGGGAGGCCGTGGACCGGTCGTCGTCCACAGTTCCCACTCCGGCCCCTCTCTGCCCCCTCGAAACCCGACACCCTCGAAACCCTAGCCGCTCCCCGTCATCCAACTCGCCGGCCAGCCGCAACCATGGGCCTTTGGAAGCACAACCGCAAGGGGAAGCACGACCGTGAGGTCGGCTCCCTCTCGGGACGCCGCCGCGGCTCCGTCAAGAAGGAGGAGCTCGCATCACCGCCGCACTCCTCCATTCGAGCCCCCGCGCCTGCCCCCTTCACTATCGCTCCTAGGGCCTTCGACGAGCGCAACCGGCGGTACCTGGCCGTGGATGTGTGCTGGTGGTACTGGGAGACGAGGACGCCGATCCCGTGCAGCGACGTGCACCTCCCCAACAACCGGGACCTCTTCGCGGACCGGGCTCCCATCCCGCCGGTGCCTGCGAGCGGCCGTGCCCGGCGCGATGAGAACGAGCGCCGCCGTCGCCTCCTCCCCGACGACCTATTCGACGACGAGAGGTACGCCCCCGACTCCGACCTCGCCGTTGCCTTCCCCATCTCCGTCGCCACCTCCACCTCCTCGCATGACAGCGGAGAAGGAGGCCCGACTCATGGCGCGTGTCATGGAGGACTCCATGCACACGCACGATGAGCGCCAATGGCCGGGCCTCGAGGAGACGATGGCCCTACCTGCGGCCGGTGACGTCGCCATCCCCGAGCTGCAGATGCTGCCGAAGGAGGAGGTGACGGAGGAGCCGCCGGTGGCCGCCTTCCACCCGGGCCTGGTTGGCCAGGGGTGGAGCTGGTCCTACATAGCGGAGCAGATGGCAACCGCCGTGGGGGGCAACTGGTGCCCCGCGCCACCGCGGTCACCGGAGCGCGACGCCTCGCCTCGGGAGGAGGTGGTGCAGGCACCGGCCACCTTCCAGCCCGCCGCCCCCGTGCACCGTGGATCGCCGGCCCATCTCTGGACGCCGCCGTACTACGTCGACCTCTGCAGCGACGACGACGACACCGGCGGCCACTGAAGACGGCGACGGCGACGACCAAGGCGTGGACGGGCGCGGCAGCAGCGCGCGGACGGCTTTTTTTAATTTTGTTTTTATGTTAATTATGGAACTGGGCTGTTTAAGTGCGGCGTGAAACTGGACCATTTTGTGGCTGTGACCTTTATATATGTTTTAAGTTTTTTAAGTATGTTTATTTACCTTTTTAGGCATTTTATTTAAGTTTTTTGTTTTTTTAATCACGTTCACCCGGACATGATTTGGGGTGCGGCCGCGCGCTGGGCGCACCCACGATCCAACGGACAAACGCGGACATGGACGAACGCATCGCCGTCCCAAAAGGACAAAATCCGGCCGGACGTCCGTTTGGAATCGCGCGATGGAGTTGTCCGTTTGGAATCGCGCGATGGAGTTGGCCTCACCCGCAAACTGACCATGGCGGATTACCCGTGAAGGACCTTGGTAGCACCTTGCCTACCTCGAAACTGATGCCTTGCCGACCTGCTCGTGTACAGACGTGCGACCCTTGCGCCATGTCGCTTCTCGTAGCCGTGGCACACCGCTACCAGCACTCTCGCTCTAGACCAGGCTGCTACCAGGACCAGCGATCCGTCCTGCCTCCGCGCGTCGACCTCCGGTGCACGCAGGTGTAGCAGCCTCCCGTGCACCGAGCGGCTCCGGCGAGGGTGTTCTCGTCGCGGTCTCCTGTGCACATAGCGACGACGACGTGCTCGTGGCCGCCTCCTGCCGTGCGTCAAGTGACGAGGGCGATGACGGGGCTGGCGACCGCCTCTCGGGCGTCGAGCACGAGGCTCATGGCCGCCTCCCGGGCGCCCAGCGACAACGGTGAGGGCTAGGCTAGTGTCGGCCACTCGTGCGCCCAGGGACGGCGGCAAGGGTGAGACTCATGGCGGCCTCCCGTGTGTCAAGCGACGGCGGCGAGTGTGAGGCTCATAGCGGCCTCCCGTGCGTGTGGCGTGGGTGAGGCTCATGGCAGCCTCTTGTGCGCCAAGCGGCGACGACGAGCACTCCACGCTGCCACTCCCGGTGTTCGATGCACTCGGAGCAGGGGCTCCCATAAGTGTGCTTGGCGAGGCAGATGGTCCTGGTTAGAAATAACACTTCGCTACACTGACATGTGGGTCATTGCACGAGGTGGCAGTATAAGTCAACCAACTAAACCGGGTCAGCGCATCACGTCGGCGAAACCATCCTCTATACCAGCTTGAAAGTATCTCATGGGGTGTTTTATCTGGTATTGCAAATTATAGGGGATTAAGTGACTGGTTTTTGAGTTGAGGGGGTGATGTAGCCCAAACGTGAATGTTCACGGGGTTATATACACTTCTTTCTCACTGAGAGAGATGATAATAGATTAAAGCACTTCCAGTGTGCTACTGTAAGGCACTCTAATCAACTGAGTTTTCCATTCTGATCCTAGTAGTGAGAAGAATAAAATCCTAACGGACAGGGTAAGATGATCATCAAGATGTTATTCTGCCAACAGGAATTGTCGATTGCCTCGGAATAAATTAGTGCGTTCACTTTCACTTTGGAAATTCAGGACAGTGATAGCCAAATGGAATCCATCTCTTTACAGATCAAATGGATTCACCAACTTTTCCATTCACTCGGCCTAGCATTGTATGTTGTGCGTACAGTTCAGACTGTTAGCGGGCTAAGAACCTTAACTACATGTCAGCCTAGATCCAACCTGATGCCTGCAGCCTCAGGAGTCCCACTGGACGCATCGCGAGAAGCTGCAACTTTGGGGCCATCAGCACAGATGGTTCATTTCCATCCTATAGTTCCAAGTCAAGCGGCAGTCTATCTGCCAAAGACGAGATGCAGCAAGCCAGCAACTCTGCTCCAACCTGAATGCGACTCCTACGAACATCTCATGCTGCTTCAGTTATGCCAAATTCATCGGGGCTATTGCTTCTGAGAGCCTTCTGCTGGGGAGTGATCCCACAGAGGAGGCTACTATCCTGACGGACGAGGGTACTAATGGACAGAGGCGTGCTCATGAAAAACAGTGCTTGTTGCTCCCGTTGTCCATCTACCGGACAGCACCGGCGAGCACCAGCACCGTGTCATCACAAGAAGCGAGCAGCTCAGACGCCAACGGAGGCGTCGAGGAACCCCGCCATCGTCGTACGTGTACAGGGTGGCGTCACGATGCCATTCAATGTCGACAGTCTCAGCTCCTGCTGTGCTGAAGAACCAGAGCAGCAGCAGGGTGGAGGAGGTCGAAAGGAAGAAGAGCGAGAAGCTTGTGCTGTTCAATTCCATGGCTTCAAGCCAACAATGTTGGCTCCACAAGCTGAGTCCTCTTCTGACATAGGATTTTTTGTTTTCATGTGATCAAAACTAGAATCCCAGATTTTTTTCCCCGATAAAGGATGGATTTTATTGATTCATAACAGCAGATCAAGAGAATACAAGCATCACGAAGAACCTGTTGCTGGCAGAGGAAGCCACACAATATGTTTTCTATGATTGCGTTCTCAAGCATCACCCCCGTTTCATTTTCATCTCTTCATACAAACCACTAGACTTTCTCACACTACTAGTTCCAGTATCAATACCAGTCAGGCTTTTCTTACTAGTACTATATTTAGAGGCATTTGTTCCTCTGCTTGAAGTGTTTTCATCTCAAGTAACCATATAATCAATATACATTCCATCATGTTCATCCCTTAGCCCCATTTTCCCATTTGTATCGGTGCTTAAATAGCTAACCTATATCTAAAGAATTGCCATTGAGGCCAAATAGTCTCTCATGTGGGGTTTTGGATAGATCCCTACATCACCTTCACTCTACCTACCTAAAAGAGATTCTGGAAAAATTCCTTGTCGATCCACAGCTATATGGTTCTGGAAAAATCCCTTGCTCAAAAGGGACTCAAAATGGTATAAGGCACTCCCACACCACTTTTATTGTAGTCCTCTGATTTTAACACAAGCCTTCCTGGCCTTCCTGAGTATCAAAAACTCCAGACCTTACTTCAAAACTTCAACATTATATGTCACCCCTCCTTGAGCAAACCAAAAACATGGGTATCATACAACATCCTAACTGAGTGAAATGTGTCTAAAGGTATTCCGGGTGTGTCGGTTGGGTCATACTAGTATCTGGTCCTAAAAGGTCTGACTTGCCCTCGCGACGCATTGTCCGAAGGCACATAGACTATTTTTAGAAACATAATAGACCCTAAGTCATATCTCCAGCCCAATTTTCAAAACCATACAAGAAATTGATCAACCCTTCTCCAGTCCCCCTATTCGTCTTGGTTACTATCTCAGCGAACTATCTCAGTGTTGGTTACTATCTGAGTGAACTGGCATGGCAAAATCAATGTTTGTCCCTTTCCCAACATCTAGGCAATGCAAATGTCAAAAAAACTAAACATCTAGGCAATATACAACCACCAAAAGACTTGCATTTCAACGAGTATATGACCAGATTCAGCATCAAAATGAAACATGTTGCCCTTTGTGCAATGGTAATCGCATATACGAGTTTTAAACAAGACTTACACACCTGAGACATTCATATAAATCACACATGAGATGATACTGAGAGCAAGTTGCTAAATGACACCGTGTCTTTGTTTCAGGAAACCCTCTCTGGTTATGTTTGACCTGCCAAGGCGTCGATCAGGAGCCGGTAGCCCTCTGGCACCTCTGCCTGGTGTCCCACGCACGCAGCCAGAGTAGGAACGTCGGCCTTGACATCCAGGAAAGCAGCGATCTGGAGAAGCAGGTGGAAATCAGAGATCCGCTTGACGAACGGGAGATGCTTTGCACGATCCATGTGGCTCCTGAGAGCGTTCGCCGGTAGAGGAATTCCACGGTTTTCAATCGGAAATCCCATTGAGAGCGGGCCCTGGTGATCGGAGATCTTCACGGGCACCAGGAAGAAGTCGTTGTCCACCTCCATGGTGTCTTTCCCTCCTGCAATCACCTCCTTGCGCATCTTGGACAGGCGGGGGTCGTCGGAGTCCTGGATCTCCGTCTCCAGCACGCCGTCCTTGAACAGCTTGACGCAGACCTCGCTCATCTGGAACGCCTCGAAGTGCACGTCCGCCGAGCCATCCTCCCCCACCTCCAGCTTCACCACGGCGGTGACCCACTCCGGGATCCCGCCCTCTGCCTGCAGCTGGGCGGCCTGGACCACCTCGCTGTTGGACAGGGTGTACTCGCCCGTCTCGCTGGCCTTCCTCCCTACTGCCTGTGTGAAGACGAACCCTACCCGGCGCATGCCGAGCCCGTCGGCGATGGCGTCGACGCGGGCCTCCTCGTCGGCGTCCCGCATCAGGTGGACCACGTCCGAGGACCCCTGCTGCGGCGGCTCGTAGATGAAGTCGACCAGCACCTCCTTGGTCTCGGCGTCGACGCGGCCGTAGAGGAAGCCCGCGCGCTTGACGGCGAAGGCGAGCGACTCGGAGACGTGGAGCTGGAAGGCGTTGGCCGAGTCGCGGTCGAAGGAGGCCGCGGAGCAGAAGGGCGCCTCCTGGCGGGTGACCCGGATCTGGCGCGCGATGAGGTCGTCCATGGTCATCTTCTTGCCGAAGGAGCCGGCGGCGGTGAGGGCCCGGGGCGCCGGCGGCTGGGCGGAGCGCGCGCCGGGCGGGTACGAGAGGTAGACGAAGGAGCCGTTGGCGAGGGGCAGGGAGGCGAGCGGCGCGGCCGGGTCGGAGAGGAGCGGCGGCTGCGGGGCGGGGAGGAGCAGCGCCGGGTCGAGGGAGAGGCGCTGGGCGGCGACGGGCACGGTGGCGCGCGCCTCGATGAGGCGCTGCAGGTCGCCGACGGTGGCGGCGGCCGCGTCCGGCACCGTGATGCGGTCAGTGCCGTCGCGGCTGCGGATGCGGAGGATCATCGCGGCGGCTGCGGATGCTTTTTTTTTTTCCTTTCTTTTCCCCTTCTGAGGGAAGGAATCGCAGCGGCTGCTTTGGGTTGGGTTCTGCTTGGCTACTTGCCTTCGGCGGTGGTGGGTGTATGTAGAGTTAAAGGCGCGTCTGTATGAGCCCGTGTCGGGCAGCAACATGGGCCGGCACGGGCTCTTTCTCCGATTCTGTGGCTGGAGTCCCGCTTACCTTCGGTTGATGGGTCGGCCCAGCAACATGCGTGGCAGGCACGCGAACGTTCTTTTTTTTTGGCATGTAGTAGATGAGTTTTCTGTGGTTCTCTTATCATTTTGTTTTTGCAGCGGTTTTTCCTTAGTATTGTAGGGTCATTATGTGGTTTAATTTCTTCTCTGGGTTTTCAGCCTTTTTTGTCACCCTTTGCATTTCAAATTTGTTTCATAGTGCATTTTAGAAATATATTAATCATGCATTATAAATTATTTTCATTTAATAATTTTCACGAAATATCACAATGTATTAAGAAAGTTCACTGGATGTTAAGAAAGATCTTCATCTATACTAATATAAAAAACCAAATGGCAGATTCAATAAATCTCGGCCGTCAAACCATGTCAATCCAACAACTTATATTGCTTCAACGGCAAGCGCTCAACATGTTTAGCATGCAATTAATACCATATCAAATATCAGCGTCTACTACTATTCATGTAATTAACACATAACTGATATCATACCTAATATTAACTTGTAATTAATTTTCTCCTAAATATTAATGTGGGTTGCACGTATGCATTTACAAGTAGTATATTAAAGATGCTCATCATAAATTACAAAAAATGTTCATCCTATATCAGTTTTTTGTTGTGTTTTAAAATAGTACTTGCCATGCATTTAAATTAATATGCAATATCATTTTTAAATGAATAATTTTTCATACATGATGAATACTTTTAGTACCCATTGAATTTTTAATATTAATGGGGTATATTATTTCAATACGCGGTGAACCAATTTAAAGTACGAGGCGAACATTTTTTTTACACATGGTGAACACTTCTTAAATTGTTGGAGAGGTGCTTGCTCGGGCTTTTCTAGCTGACTTTGTTTGCGTATACTCGAATGGTGGACGTTGTCAGGGCTGCTGTGCCGGCTGATACTGTTTCGTCCACTTGAATGTGTGGGTGTGGGTGTGAGCGGCGCCCGGTCCCAATTGTTGGAGAGGTGCTTGCTCGGGCTTTCTGACCACCTAGCTTTCGGGTTTCTTTGGCCGTCCCTCTTTGTGGCCACCTGTTTTTTTGGCGTTGTCGGGTTACAACGCCGCTTGGTCTAGAGTGTTGTCACGCTGGCTGCTTGGCCTTTCCCGACTAGGTTGTTCATTGCTCCAGGTGTTAATTGTATTGGGAAACATAGTACTCCCTCCATCTCAGTTTACAAGTCTTGCACGTGTATCTAGGTTGTCAATTTAACTTATATAAAATAAATTGTTTAACATAAAAATTATAGCATTAGAAAATAGAATATCTAAGGTTTCTAATGATATATTTTTTGTAATGTATGCCTCCTATTAAGTTGGTCAAATTAACGACCTAGGCACACGTGCAAGACTTGCAAACTAAGATAGAGGGAGTAGAAAACAAAAAAAATTGCCCTACGATCAATCAGGAACACTATGAAAATGCAACAACGATTTGTATCGGATCGTTACCAACTCCGAGTTGAAGCGGAAGAAGACGAGTCGGTGTAGATCGTACTTGAAGTGCCTCGAAGCGTCGATGAATGATCTCTCAAACCGTCCACGAACAGTCCCTCGAATGGAAGACCAAAAGCATGACCTCTCCACAAATTGCAAGTGTATGGTCTTCATGATACGGCAACGCTTCATCGTCCAGATCTAATCATTGCCAAAGAATTAAAAGGAGAAGATTAGAACCACACCGGGCTTCTAATTGCGAGGATTAGAGGATCTAGGTCTAACTCTAATTGGATCAACTAGAACTAGAACTAGAGAACTAGAGAAGGCTCCAAAATTTGTGTGTCCAAAGACCAAAATCCTCTAGTATATAGGTTGGAGGAGAGGGGAGGGGCACCACAAGCGGGAAAGTTTTCCCTTTCCCCTTGCGCCGACCAAGGAGGGGGAATCCCCCTCCAATTCGGCCTTCCTCCTTCCTTCCCCAAGTGGGAAGGGGGGGCCTCCCTATTGGGCCCAAGTAGCTTTCCACCACATGGTCTTTTTAGCCCCATTGATAGTTTTTGCTCAAAAAAGCACATTGATATTTAAATAAATATAAAAGTCTCCTAATCATATTTAGAGCCTTTTAATATTAATTTAACATCACTTGAAACTATTTCCACCTATATATAATTTATCAGTATTACCCGAAAACCCCGAAACTCTTCTGGTTCCTCTCAAAACTATTTCGAATATTAATGAAACTATTTCATAAATATTTTCTCATTAATCCTATCCTACTAACACTAATCAAATAGTGATTAACTTAAACTTGTGACCCTATAGTTTTGGTAAAACATAGACATGAGCAAGACCCCTTTCGTTTAATGACCGATAGCAGAACCGTGGACATCCATATCGACCCCTATGAGTACACGAATGACATTCGGGTGAAACTTTGGTTATCATGTGCTATTCCCATTGCTTCACAATACTTTACAAAACTCGAGGTATATATATATATATATATATATATATATATATATATATATATATATATATATATATATATATATATATATATATCGGTATCCTCTTGAGTCATACACATCCTCACTATACAGCTCTCCTCGTTATCGATTTTGTTATTCTTTCATGAAAAACCATCGTAAGATGGGGGGAGTGAAGCAAGCACAATATCTGTACCGATGGCAGAAGGTTCGTCAATTAGTGAGCATATAGTGAAGCTTGCTAGCTATGTTGATAGACCGTCTTCTCTAGAATTTGGACGGGATGGAGAAGAGTGCAGATGAGTTATTTGATGTGCTCAAAACTGCGGAAGCTGGAATGCAAAAGAACAAACAAGTGTTGATGGTCAATAAGACCGCCAGTTTCAAGAAGAATGGACAATTCCAAGAAGAAGTCTACTCGCGCCGGTAAGACCGTATCTCAGAAGAGGAACAAGGGCGGAGCCACTAAAGAGGCTGAATGTTTCTACTGCAAACAAAGAGGACACTGAAAGCGCAACTACAAGAAGTACTTGGCGAATAAGAAGAAGAACGGTTCTGTTAGTAAAGGTCTAAAAAGTTATACAAAGTTAATGTTGTTCTACTTGTTGATTTCATGTAAGCCATTAGTGTTTGATACAGACCGGTTGATCTTATTTACAAACCAATATAGGAATTACAGAAAGCGTGCAAGTTAAGTCGTGATACAAGTCGGGAATTGTGATGGGATCGCTACTCAAGCCGTCAAAGTCATGTCTGTAGTTTATCTTCAAGATTTATATTAGAAGTAAATAATAGTTATTTCGTTCCAGAGTTGTGTAAAACAGTATGTTTTGGGTTGTACAATGGATATTCTTATAATTTTTAAACAATGGTTGTTCAAGTTGCTATAAGAATATGTTTTTGATTTACCTATATTGTTAGTGGTTTATTCATTGAATTGAATATTTATAACATTAATGCTAAATGTTTTGAGAAGACTGATAAACACCTCTTAAATTCGGCACTGCTATACCGGAAATAATATTTTGAATCAATTGACAAAGTACATAGAGATGTATGTGGTCTGATTAGCAAACCAAGGCGTGGTGAATACTTATACTTCGCTAATGTTTCTAAGAAAATATGCTTTACTTAATGAAACATAAAGTCTGAAATATTTGAAATGTTCAAAGAAATTCAGTATAAAGTTAATGATTATTATGACAAAAGATAAAAGATTCTTCAATCATGAAGAAATATATTCGAGTCATGAGTTTAACAAACATTTGAATAATTGTAGAATTAATTCATAACTTATCGATCTGCTTTTTATCACTAGGTATGCACTTAAAACAACAACATATACACTAAACAGAGCACCGTCTAATAGTCTAGCAAGACGACACTATATAAGTTATGGAATATCTATCTAGACAAATGCTAATTTGTAGGTTATCCCGAAGAAACAATTGGGTATTCCTTCTACCAAAAGTCCAAGGACAAAGTGTCTGCCACAAAGAATGAAGTCTTTCTCAAGAAGGAGTTTCCTCGCTAAAGAAGTAAGTGGGGATAGTGCAGCTTGACAAGATTATTGAATCTCTGGTGAAAGTAAACATGACTAAACAAACCGGAAGTAGTTCCGAAGTTGTCCACACAACTTAACCAGAAGTTACTGCACCAATTGTAGAAACACTAGTTAAGCTTGTAACTGAACTGCGTAGGCCAGGAAGAGTTACCGAACCTCCTGAATAATTTCACAATGAAATACTCATCTTAGAAGAAGATGGACCTGCACACTCAGAGGAAGCCATGGTGGCACCCGACTCGAGAGAATGACTCAAAGCTATAAATCCGAAATGGAGTCCATATACAAGAATCAAGTTTGGAACTTGGCTGATTATCTAGAGGGTGTGAAACCCCTATAATGTAAATAGATCTTCAAAAAGAAAGACGTACACGGATGGTAATCTCACTATCTATAAAGCAAGGCTAAATTGCGAAAGGGTTTTCGCAGATTGCGAGATTTATAAATGATACAACGAGAAGGCTTTGTCGATCCTAAGGATGCCAGAAAGGTTTGCAAGCTTTGAAGGTCTATCTATGGTTTGAAGCAAGCATCAAGGAGCTGGAAAGAATAATTTTATGAAATAATTAAAAAGTTTAACTTCATTAAAATGATGGAAAAACTTGTGTATACAAGAAGTTTAGTGGGAGCTCTATAGTATTTCTAAATCTTATATGTAAATGACATATTGTTGATTGGAAATAACGTAGAGTTTCTTAGCACAATAAAAAGACTCATTGTAGAATGTGTTTCCAATGAAAGACTTGCCATAAATATCTATAGAGATAGGTCAAGACGTCTAATTGTGCTTAGGTAGAATATGTACAATGACGAGTTTTAAAAGATTTAAAATAGAGAATGTGTGTTATGACAATGTCACATAGCATGACACTTAGATAAGCATGTGCAGATGAGTGGAGTTCAATATGCTTCGATAATTGAATGCATCATGAATGATATGATATGTACAAGGCCAGATGTTTCTTATGTACTAAATGTTAATAGCATGTACCAAAGTGATCTTGGACTGGTTCACTAGGTAGTTGCTTAAATAATATGAGTACCTCAGAAGGACAAACTACATGCTACTTGTCCATGGAGGAGATGAAGAACTCGTTGTAAATGATTACACCAACTTCATGACTGATATAGATGACTATCTGGTTATGTTAGAATAATAGTTTGAATAAGTTTCAAGTAAGAATACTATTATGGATTCTACAACGAAAGAAGGTTATATAATGAAACTTAAGAATTTTTGAAAGGAGCAAGTCTGGATCAAGAAGTTTCTTGATGAAGTAAGTGTGGTTCCATGTGCAATGAACTTAAACCGACTATATCATGATATAGGGGTACCATTGATCAAAGTAAAGGAACCAAAGTATTACAGGAAGACCCGACATAACAAGCAGAAACATCACACGGATTTGAATGTGTCAGACTCGATGATGAAGGCTATACCACGAGCAAAGCATGAGCAACACCGGATAGCCATAGTGAAGGAAATATGCCCTAGAGGGAATAATAAAATGGTTATTATTATATTTCCTAAATCATGATAAAGGTTTATTATTCATGCTAGAATTGTATTAACCGAAAACTTAAATACATTTATGGATACATAAACAAATATTGTGTCCCTAGTGAGCCTCTACTAGACTAGCTCGTTAATCAAGGATGGTTAAGGTTTCCTAACCATAGACATGAGTTGTCATTTGATAACGGGATCACATCATTAGGAGAATGATGTGATGGACGAGACCCTACCATTAGCATAGCATATGATCGTTCAGTTTATTGCTACTGCTTTCTTAATGTCAAATACATGTTTCTTTGACCATGAGATCATGCAACTCCCAGATACTAGAGGAACACCTTGTGTGCTCTCAAACATCACAACGTAACTGGGTGATCATAAAGACGCTCTATAGGTATCTCCGAAGGTGTCTGCTGAGTTGGTGTGAATCGAGATTGGGATTTGTCACTCCGTGTAACGGAGAGGTATCTTTGGGCCCTCTCGGTAACTGTCAGGACCCCGACTCAATGCCACATCGATCTAGCATGTAACACCTCATATCACTTTGCGGCCTCACGCACAGTATTCCCACGGGTGTCGCCTTACCTTTGCCCGGGACCGTTTGCGCCTTTTGGCACACGTATATGACAGTGTCGCTAGCATCCATATATAAGGAGCCCGGGCAGACATGGCTAGTCGTAAACCCAAAGTGGCACAAACTTACAGGGACAGGCATCCATGACCCAGCATCGAACGTGTCGGTCATCAGCGAGTGAATCCAGGCTGTAGCACTGGGCTAGCAGGACTCCGGTGAACCGGGCTGTAGCGGGCTAACAGGACTCCGGTATTCATCACGTGACATTTCCCCGTAGGGACAGACACAGGAACGAAGAAGGACACATGCCGGCCAGCCTAAGTGTTCCGGAGCAGTAGCAAGCTACCATGGCTCGGTGGAAACACTAGGAGACATTTCCCGGTAAGAGAGGCTACTAAAGATAAACAACTAGATGGTCAGATCCCACACATACCAAGCATTTCAATAGCATACACACAATATGCTCGATATGTGCAAATACAACATGGCATCACAACATGACTCTACGACTCAAGTAATTTATTCATTAGGCTCCGAGGAGCGAGATATTACAAACATGGGTCTCATGACCCAACAATCAGAGCATACAAGTCAAAGCACAAGCGGAAGCTATCATGTCTGAGTACAGACATCTATAAATGAAAAAGGCTGAGAAGCCTGACTATCTATCAGATCCTGCCGAGGGCACAAGATCGTAGCTGAGGTATCAAGCTAAACGTCGAAGTCCACGCGGAACTACTAGTGAGACCGAAGTCTCTCTGCAAAACATAAAATAGGCAAACGTGAGTACAAATGTACCCAGCAAGACTTACATCAGAACTAACTACATATGCATCATTTTCAACAAAGGGGTGGTGGGGTTTAACTGCAGCAAGCCAGCTTTGACTCGGTGGCTATCCTAAACTACGACTGCAAGCGACTCTTTGAGGTGGCGCACACGAGTCCACATATTCACCATATCAATACCCCACTATGGATCCGCTCCCGTCTCCCTACGAGAACGCCATCCATAGCACTCACGCTTATCTTGCGTATTTTAGAGTATCCACTTTCACTTGTCTATGAACTGATATAAGCAACCCAGAAGTCCTTTTCCGTGGACACGGCTATTCGAATAGATGATGTTAACCCTGCAGGGGTGTACTTCTTCACACACGCTCTCACCACTTACCGCCGTTTACACGACATGTACTCGGCAACCTTCAAGCGGAAGCCCAACGTGGGTGTCGGCCACGGCCTGCCTAAACACTCTAGTCTCTAGTCCAGGTTTATCGCCTATTCGGGTTCCATCCATGAGGAGATCCGGCCGGAGTTTCGCTCACAGCCCCAAACGATGTGAACAGGGTTCCGTGACACCAAACAGGCGCCCGGTTTACCCGGCCACGTGCCTACCGCATCACAGCCCACCCCTACGGTCAGCGCTGCGCACGGCCTCCAGCATACTACAAACACCAGAAACTACTTGCAACTCCTGGACAGAGGACAAGGGTGATTAAGAAGCCGAGAGGGTCCATTGGTTTCGGGCCCAATGCGTAGTAGTATCTGAATCATGGATCACAAACACAGAACTCAGTTCCTGAGGACGGCTGCAATGAGACAACCCACCATGTACTCCTACATGGCCTCTCACCGACACCTTTTACCAAATCGTGTTCACACACTTAGCTCACACACAGTAGGACATGTTCACACACCTCTGATTCATCCCGGATGAATCAGACCTGACTCAACTCTAAGCAGTAGCAGGCATGACAAACAAGCATGAATGAGTAGGCATAACAGGGCTCAAACAACTCCTACTCATGCTAGTGGGTTTCATCTATTTACTGTGGCAATGACAGGTCATGCAAAGGATAAAGGGTTCAGCTACCGCAGCAAGTAACAGATGAATCGGTGTTGTCCTAATGCAGTAAAAGAGAGCAGGAGCGAGAGAGTGGGATTGTATCGGAATGAACAAGGGGGTTTTGCTTGCCTGGCACTTCTGAAGATAACATTGAGTCTTCATCAGTGTCAACGATCACATCATCGGTATCACGTCTATCGAGAGGGGACAAATACCGGCAACACAGAAAGGAACACAATCAATGCAATGCACAATATGATGCATGCTCATGACATGGCAATATGAATGTGTTTTGAGCTAATGCAACTAGCAACAGGTTAAATGAAGTTGGTTTGAATATAAGATTCAAATTTAAACCCCATATGTGATTATTTAAATGCCATTAGTATGATTTGTGCTAAACAGCATCTATAAGTTGTTCTAACATGCATGAAAATGGTACAGATGGATTCCTTGAATTTTTCTGATAATTTTTCATATATAATTTATTTAATTTGGAGTTACGGTTAATTTTCTATGATTTATTGAAGTTTTGGGCATTTTCTGGAATTAATAAATCATTTAAGAATTATTTAAATTCCAGAAAACATTTACTGCGTCAGCAGTGCGTCACCGTGACGTCAGCAGGTCAACAGACGCTGCTGCTGGTCAAACCTGACGTGTGGGGGCCACACGTCAGTGACACAGGGTTGTTTAACCCACTGACAGGTGGGACCGGTCAACGGCCACGTCAGCTAGGTCAACTCCGACGCGTGGGGCCACTGTGGTTAACTTAAACTAAACAGGGGGTTAACCGTGGTTAGTTAAGGGCGTGGGGCCCATATGTCAGTGAGAGATAGGGCTGTTAGCAGGGTCATTAGCGACTAAGTAAGTGCGCCACGTCGGCGTCACCGGAGACCAGCCGGCGGCGACCACAGGACACGGCAGGGGCACGCCGGACTTGCGCTAGAGGCGTCAGCTTGGCGCGCTGAGGGCACCAGGGGATGGCCCTTGCTCCCGCGCATCCAGAGGACCGAGTGGGAGGTCGTGGGGTCGCCGGAACTCATGCCGGCGACGAGCTTTGGCGGCGATGGTGTTCGGTGGTGCTCGGGCGCGTCGCTACGGTGCATCAGTGAGCAAATGGAGAGGCTGGGCAGCACCTGCTAGGCATGGGGAGCACTAAGAGCAGCTCAGTGAGGCCAGGGGAGCATGGAGGCTATGCGTGCAGCAGCAATGGCGGACGGTGGCTTCGGTGCTCGTGGGGAACGGCGCTACGACACGGAGGGGAGCATGCTGAGTTAGGGGAGAGGGTCAGTGACTCACGGCGATGACGAGGGGATGCTCGGCGAGGTCGGGGACGGTCCGGAGCCGGCGAATTTGACGAAGATGGCCGGCGGGTCCGAGGTAGAAGACGACGGCGATGGCGGCGATGCAGGGCTTCCGGAGGGCTGTGGATCGGTGGGGAGGAAGAGGGGGTCGAGGCGGAGCTCCTGGGTGCATCGGCGAGGCTAGGGGTGGCCGGTGGCCATGGGTACGGCGACGATGACGGCGAGCTCCGCTCGGTCGCGGGAGGGGAAACAGAGGAGCGAGGGGGAGGGAGGTCCAGAGAGCGAGGGAGAAGTGAGAGGGGGTCGGGGACGTCTCCGTGGCGTCGCGAGGAAGTCGGGGAGGCTGCCACGGCGAAGCAGGAGGTGGCCGGCGTCGGCGCGCGTGCGTCCAGCACGCAGCTGCTTCGGGGCGAGGGGGAGGAAGATGACTGGCAGCTGGGCTGCACAGTAACGGGCCGCGCAGAAGCTGGGCCGGCTACAGGTAAGTGGCCCAGGTACGGGTCTTTCTCTCTCTCTCCTTTATTTTTTTCTTCTGTTTTGTTTTATTTAATTTCGTTTTGCCACTGTTTTGAATTTTAAACAAACTCAAACAATGCCAAAAACTCCTCTGAATAATTTTATTTGGCTAGATGGACTTTTCCAAAAGCTCATAAAATATTTCAGGGGTATTTGAAATTATATTCTAATTATATGAATATAATTCAAATTCAAATAGCTAATGATTTAAATTCAAAGTCCCAAAAATAAATCCTTAAAAATGTTCAATATTTTGGTTGGGACCAGAACCCTTACCAAAAATTATCAAACATTTAAGAAGAGCCTTTTGGAGCAATGAATGAGATTTGTAGGGTTTTTGCCCCTCTTTTATTTAGGGTTTTGAGGCTTCCAATATTCCTCAATTCAAGTTTCAAAAATATAGACATGATGCACACATGAAGCTGACCTAGAGCAATGCCAGAAGCTAGGGATGTGACAACTCACCCCCACTAAACAAGAATCTCGTCTCGAGATTCAAGCGTAGGGTAAGGTGAAAGGTAAACGCAACTAGTATAATCTTCACGATCCAGGGTGCACTTCATCAAAGCGTTGATTTGATCACCATCTTTGTCTCGAAGTCTTGCTCTGAGAACTCCAACTAACATGACAACGAGAGGAAAGGAAAGACCCTAAAAGAATGGTTCTTCTCGAAGGTCGAACAACTCAGGATTAACTCACGGAATGAGACATAGCAACATCTCTCGAGCTGAGACACGAGATACACATCAAGAGGGGTGGAAAGAAACGGATGACGAAGGTTCACTAGGTGGACAACAATTTCACGCTTAAGAAGGTGGCGATCGGTTGTCAACGTAGCGAGGAGTTGAATTGCCATGACACCACGACGAAACATCCTGGAGAAGGGTGATTCGTAGATTATTTCCTTAAGTGGCAAAAAGAATTACCTTTGATATAAAGATCATTGAAACTCTTTAAACCAACCTAAGGCAATCACAAGCGATCATTTGGAGGGGGTCGGTAGAATGGCATACTCGGACTTGGATGATGTGGATTACCTTGTTGAAGACAACGTAATGGATGAATTTGCTTATCACCGGAGATGGAAGAGACCCGTGGTAGAATGGCACATTGGTGGTGCAAGCTGGGAACAAAATGCAAATGCTGGGAATGATTCTGGTAACTGGGGAAGAACCCAACAATAGAGAGTGAATTCACTGTTTGAAAGGTCATAGCATTTCCGAGGAAACTGAGAGTAATCCCAGTTAGAGCCGATGATAACACGTAACGCTTGTGCGTGCTCTCAAGAACTTGAGCATTTCCACATTCATCAAGGTTTTACCAACATCCGTGTCAAGGGTCCGGTAAACACAACTTACTACCATGATGAATGGTGATGGAGGATGCAGATGCAAAGGAAGATAACACCTTCTCAGATTTCACCTTAGCGAGGCCAAGGAAATAAAAATCTGGATGATCGACCGAGAGACATTTAGCACTCCGCTTCTAATGTTCTCCTTGATGTGCTAGTGTAACCCATTCATAGATATGGTTTGGTATCTAGAACATCAAGTAAAGGTCGGACTTCGGGAACACAAAAATCCATAGGGGCAACTAGGGAGTAAATCCTACGAAATCCTTATGGGGAGGTGGCCAACTTCCTCAATCAAGATATTATAATAACAGGTCTTCCGGTTGGGTGTGTTGGCCATGACATCCACTTTACCGGTTTCCGAGGGACCGATATTATAGTTTTTGGGAAATGTTCCAAACCATCATATCTGCCTGAGATTCAGATCTGGTTGGTGTCAGGATATTCCAGACTCATCGAGTCTAGGAAGAAAAACGAAAGTTTGCAACACAAATCGACGAGATGACGTTGCGATATTCTCAGGAAATGAACTACGATAGCAAGCTCCAAAACATGAGCTGGTTCTGCTACAAACATGTGAACACGTTGTCCCAGACAAGCATGACCACGTGGTAGTCTTATAATAAAACACTACCGAGTTCAGGAGGGGGAACCATCAACGAGGGTATCGAAGTCCTTACATAAGTCCGGATTAGCTCTTATGAAGGAACTTCTTCTCCTTGAACAAATCAATCAGTGGCTTGGTGTGCTAGGGATACATATAGATTGAAGGTTGCAAGTCTTCAAACCACAGCATTCTTCGCACGTGTGCATGACTGATTTGGAATGATTCCAAAGAAAGCAACATTGACTTACTCGAATCCACGGCGGCAACTTGCAACAGATGCACATGAATTAAAGGAAGTCACTACCTTCATCCAACCATATGCTTCATGAGCTAGCATGAACAAATGCTTTCAAAAGTTTCCAACACTAGCTTAATGTTCAACAAAATCATGGAGGAGATAAGGATGTTGTCAATGGGCTCAACAACAACTCATCCAGGTTTCCTTTTAAAAGGAATTCCATAGTTAAGTGAACACGGTGATAGCATTGGTCAGACCAAAGATGTAATGGTGTATGCTCGAGGGATCAACCACGAATACGACAACATTACGAGCATCGTTGGTACTGATTTGATTTGACGATAGCCCACACTCAAATCAAAGGATTGATAAGACAATAGGTCCAGCAACTGATCACAGGGACCAATCGATGAAGATATCATCTTTCTTCAACACACACTACACAAGATTATCCCTTTGGAACGAACTAAGTCAGGCAAGCTTTTATCCTCCAACTCTCCAAGTTGTTGTCTAGCTTAACCAACTAGCTCAGGGTATCCAACACGGATTCTTGGAGAAGGGGTGGTTTACAGGAATAAACCAACTTGATCACGAACTCAACATAGCGGTCAGGTGACAACCTGGTAATACTTCCGAGAAGATCTTCGGAAAATCACGAAGCACCGATATGTTGCTAGGCTCGAGAACAATCTTGCTTTTCAGGGCAAGACAATATGATCAAATAAGCAAGGATTGGCACTATCCTAACTCACTGATCGGAGAGTGCACCATAAATAAGGACTAGGTAGCACAATCAACCTTAGGGTGACGATTCAATAATCAACACGCTAAGAATGAGGTTATCGTCCGTTTAACTACCAAGCAATGGAGTTGCTAGCAGTATTGATTTCACACGCCATGATTCATTTGTCGGCATTCCGGTTACAATAACACGGAAACCAAGAAATTATCAATGATGATCAGAAGTATTACTGCGTCAAGAATTCATAAGATGGCGTGCAATTCCCATGGTATTCCTGATATAAAGATGGTAATACTTCAAGGTAGAACAGACCAGAAGCTGGATTGGCATTTTGATCCGCGGAATACAATTGCTTTGACCCAATCCTAGATATGGATGAGGTACTGGAGTTTGTTTCTCCTAGTCATTCTGCGATAGAATGGCTTGACGGACCACAAGAGTAATAGGCATCGATAAACGAACGCACGCATACTCTTGACTATCAATTGATAGACGAGGGTCGGAAACAACTAAGATGGGACAACTCAAAAGAACATATGATTTTCTGAGTTGTGGATGCATGGATTAGCATGTCAAACGAAGTTCAACATATTTCTTCCGGATAACCCATGCAGAAAGGTAGAACTGGCAGAGCCACAATATATAATGGAGAACTCATCAAGAATAATCCTGTTGTGATATTTCAGTTCAACGAGGAACTTCTGCCATAAGTAGTTCATGGTATTTGGAAGAAGAAGATACCACGGACTTCAAGGACTATCGCAAAGGTTACTAATATCCTAAAGGCACTAGCAATTACTATCAACATGAAGTAGGTAGAGTGAATCTCAGGTTCAAGAACCCAGGAACAGAATACCTATTACTAAGTAGCATCACGGAATGCTTTCGAGGATAAAGGCCAGAATCATCACACTGGGACACCAATCATGGCTAAATTACTAGGTGATCCCCTAAGACACCTAGGGTCATAATAATATCTCCAACATATATGCCAAGGTAACGGAGTACCTCAACTCGCTGATTAGTGTGGTTAATCTGGCCCATGGGAACATTGAAACGGGAAGAAAGGATTTGCAAATGCATCAGACTACTTAGAAACCTGGGATGACTCGGACAGCATAACGGCTGTAAATGCTCAGAAAAGATTTGAGACATTCACAAAAATGGTGGCATAACCACTCAGAAGCACAATATCAAGGTTTCGAGATCAACAATTAACATACGGAAGTAGTAGGAACTGAACTGAGACTTAAATCCAACAATCTTATAAGTCTACGGACTAGTAATACGTGATCCTGATAGAAAGAAGAGATAGCCTAGTTCTTAATCCCCGTAGAAGAGAAGATGATGACTCAGATCAGAAGGCCATGAGGTATAAGGAGTAAAAAGAGCCTTACGTTCCATCCCACAATCAATTCCCTTATATAACTAAAGAATTTCTAGACTCAACTTCGACCAGTTTGGCTTGATAATCCTACAGGCAGTCAAGCTCTGATACCAACGCTGTCAGGACCCCGACTCAATGCCACATCGATCTAGCATGTAACACCTCATATCACTTTGCGGCCTCACGCACGGTATTCCCACGGGTGTCGCCTTACCTTTGCCCGGGACCGTTTGCGCCTTTTGGCACACGTATATGACAGTGTCGCTAGCATCCATATGATAAGGAGCCCGGGCTGACATGGCTAGTCGTAAACCCAAAGTGGCACAAACTTACAGGGACAGGCATCCATGACCCAGCATCGAACGTGTCGGTCATCAGCGAGTGAATCCAGGCTGTAGCACTGGGCTAGCAGGACTCCGGTGAACCGGGCTGTAGCGGGCTAACAGGACTCCGGTATTCATCGCGTGACATTTCCCCGTAGGGACAGACACAGGAACGAAGAAGGACACATGCCGGCCAGCCTAAGTGTTTCGGAGCAGTAGCAAGCTACCATGGCTCGGTGGAAACACTAGGAGACATTTCCCGGTAAGAGAGGCTACTAAAGATAAACAACTAGATGGTCAGATCCCACACATACCAAGCATTTCAATAGCATACACACAATATGCTCGATATGTGCAAATACAACATGGCATCACAACATGACTCTACGACTCAAGTAATTTATTCATTAGGCTCCGAGGAGCGAGATATTACAAACATGGGTCTCATGACCCAACAATCAGAGCATACAAGTCAAAGCACAAGCGGAAGCTATCATGTCTGAGTACAGACATCTATAAATGAAAAAGGCTGAGAAGCCTGACTATCTATCAGATCCTGCCGAGGGCACAAGATCGTAGCTGAGGTATCAAGCTAAACATCGAAGTCCACGCGGAACTACTAGTGAGACCGAAGTCTCTCTGCAAAACATAAAATAGGCAAACGTGAGTACAAATGTACCCAACAAGACTTACATCAGAACTAACTACATATGCATCATTTTCAACAAAGGGGTGGTGGGGTTTAACTGCAGCAAGCCAGCTTTGACTCGGTGGCTATCCTAAACTACGACTGCAAGCGACTCTTTGAGGTGGCGCACACGAGTCCACATATTCACCATATCAATACCCCACTATGGATCCGCTCCCGTCTCCCTACGAGAACGCCATCCATAGCACTCACGCTTATCTTGCGTATTTTAGAGTATCCACTTTCACTTGTCTATGAACTGATATAAGCAACCCAGAAGTCCTTTTCCATGGACACGGCTATTCGAATAGATGATGTTAACCCTGCAGGGGTGTACTTCTTCACACACGCTCTCACCACTTACCGCCGTTTACACGACATGTACTCGGCAACCTTCAAGCGGAAGCCCAACGTGGGTGTCGGCCACGGCCTGCCTAAACACTCGAGTCTCTAGTCCAGGTTTATCGCCTATTCGGGTTCCATCCATGAGGAGATCCGGCCGGAGTTTCGCTCACAGCCCCAAACGATGTGAACAGGGTTCCGTGACACCAAACGGGCGCCCGGTTTACCCGGCCACGTGCCTACCGCATCACAGCCCACCCCTACGGTCAGCGCTGCGCACGGCCTCCAGCATACTACAAACACCAGAAACTACTTGCAACTCCTGGACAGAGGACAAGGGTGATTAAGAAGCCGAGAGGGTCCATTGGTTTCGGGCCCAATGCGTGGTAGTAGCTGAATCATGGATCACAAACACAGAACTCAGTTCCTGAGGACGGCTGCAATGAGACAACCCACCATGTACTCCTACATGGCCTCTCACCGACACCTTTTACCAAATCGTGTTCACACACTTAGCTCACACACAGTAGGACATATTCACACACCTCTGATTCATCCCGGATGAATCAGACCTGACTCAACTCTAAGCAGTAGCAGGCATGACAAACAAGCATGAATGAGTAGGCATAACAGGGCTCAAACAACTCCTACTCATGCTAGTGGGTTTCATCTATTTACTGTGGCAATGACAGGTCATGCAAAGGATAAAGGGTTCAGCTACCGCAGCAAGTAACAGATGAATCGGTGTTGTCCTAATGCAGTAAAAGAGAGCAGGAGCGAGAGAGTGGGATTGTATCGGAATGAACAAGGGGGTTTTGCTTGCCTGGCACTTCTGAAGATAACATTGAGTCTTCATCAGTGTCAACGATCACATCATCGGTATCACGTCTATCGAGAGGGGACAAATACCGGCAACACAGAAAGGAACACAATCAATGCAATGCACAATATAATGCATGCTCATGACATGGCAATATGAATGTGTTTTGAGCTAATGCAACTAGCAACAGGTTAAATGAAGTTGGTTTGAATATAAGATTCAAATTTAAACCCCATATGTGATTATTTAAATGCCATTAGTATGATTTGTGCTAAACAGCATCTATAAGTTGTTCTAACATGCATGAAAATGGTACAGATGGATTCCTTGAATTTTTCTGATAATTTTTCATATATAATTTATTTAATTTGGAGTTACGGTTAATTTTCTATGATTTATTGAAGTTTTGGGCATTTTCTGGAATTAATAAATAATTTAAGAATTATTTAAATTCCAGAAAACATTTACTGCGTCAGCAGTGCGTCACCGTGACGTCAGCAGGTCAACCGACGCTGCTGCTGGTCAAACCTGACGTGTGGGGGCCACACGTCAGTGACACAGGGTTGTTTAACCCACTGACAGGTGGGACCGGTCAACGGCCACGTCAGCTAGGTCAACTCCGACGCGTGGGGCCACTGTGGTTAACTTAAACTAAACAGGGGGTTAACCGTGGTTAGTTAAGGTCGTGGGGCCCATATGTCAGTGAGAGATAGGGCTGTTAGCAGGGTCATTAGCGACTAAGTAAGTGCGCCACGTCGGCGTCACCGGAGACCAGCCGGCGGCGACCACAGGACACGGCGGGGGCACGCCGGACTTGCGCTAGAGGCGTCAGCTTGGCGCGCTGAGGGCACCAGGGGATGGCCCTTGCTCCCGCGCATCCAGAGGACCGAGTGGGAGGTCGTGGGGTCGCCGGAACTCATGCCGGCGATGAGCTTTGGCGGCGATGGTGTTCGGTGGTGCTCGGGCGCGTCGCTACGGTGCATCAGTGAGCAAATGGAGAGGCTGGGCAGCACCTGCTAGGCATGGGGAGCACTAAGAGCAGCTCAGTGAGGCCAGGGGAGCACGGAGGCTATGCGTGCAGCAGTAATGGCGGACGGTGGCTTCGGTGCTCGTGGGGAACGGCGCTACGGCACGGAGGGGAGCATGCTGAGTTAGGGGAGAGGGTCAGTGACTCACGGCGATGACGAGGGGATGCTCGACGAGGTCGGGGACGGTCCGGAGCCGGCGAATTTGACGAAGATGGCCGGCGGGTCCGAGGTAGAAGACGACGGCGATGGCGGCGATGCAGGGCTTCCGGAGGGCTGTGGATCGGTGGGGAGGAAGAGGGGGTCGAGGCGGAGCTCCTGGGTGCATCGGCGAGGCTAGGGGTGGCTGGTGGCCATGGGTACGGCGACGATGACGGCGAGCTCCGCTCGGTCGCGGGAGGGGAAACAGAGGAGCGAGGGGGAGGGAGGTCCAGAGAGCGAGGGAGAAGTGAGAGGGGGTCGGGGACGTCTCCGTGGCGTCGCGAGGAAGTCGGGGAGGCTGCCACGGCGAAGCAGGAGGTGGCGGGTGTCGGCGCGCGTGTGTCCAGCACGCAGCTGCTTCGGGGCGAGGGGGAGGAAGATGACTGGCAGCTGGGCTGCACAGTAACGGGCCGCGCAGAAGCTGGGCCGGCTACAGGTAAGTGGCCCAGGTACGGGTCTTTATCTCTCTCTCCTTTATTTTTTTCTTCTGTTTTGTTTTATTTAATTTCGTTTTGCCACTGTTTTGAATTTTAAACAAACTCAAACAATGCCAAAAACTCCTCTGAATAATTTTATTTGGCTAGATGGACTTTTCCAAAAGCTCATAAAATATTTCAGGGGTATTTGAAATTATATTCTAATTATATGAATATAATTCAAATTCTAATAGCTAATGATTTAAATTCAAAGTCCCAAAAATAAATCCTTAAAAATGTTCAATATTTTGGTTGGGACCAGAACCCTTACCAAAAATTATCAAACATTTAAGAAGAGCCTTTTGGAGCAATGAATGAGATTTCTAGGGTTTTTGCCCCTCTTTTATTTAGGGTTTTGAGGCTTCCAATATTCCTCAATTCAAGTTTCAAAAATATAGACATGATGCACACATGAAGCTGACCTAGAGCAATGCCAGAAGCTAGGGATGTGACAGTAATACAACATCACAAGAAGCTTGCAAGCAAAGTGACTAAGGAGTTAGTTGCTAGATGATGTATTACGGAACGAGTAAAGAGACTTGCTGGTAACGATATTGAACTAGGTATAGAGATACCGATGATCGAATCTCGGGCAAGTAACATACCGATAGATAAAGGGAATTACATATGTTGTCATAAAGGTTCAATCGATAAAAATTCTTCATGGAATATGTAGGAATCAATATGGGCATCCAGGTCCCTCTATTGGTTATTTACTAGAGTGTTGGGGAACGCAGTAATTTCAAAAAAATTCCTACGCACACGCAAGATCTATCGTGGTGATGCATAGCAACGAGAGGGGAGAGTGTGTCTACGTACCCTCATAGACCAAAAGCGGGAGCGTTTATCAACGCGGTTGATGTAGTCGTACACCTTTACGATCCATCCCGATCAAGTACCGTACGTACGTCACCTCCGCGTTCAGCACATTTTCAGCTTGATGACGTCCTCGCCTTCTTGATATAGCAAGACGGGCGAAGTAGTAGATGAGTTCCGGCAGCACGACGGTGTGGTGATGGTGTTGGTGAAGAACAATCTCCGCATGGCTTCGCCTAAGCACTACGAAAACTATGATGGAGGATAAACTAGAGGGGACGGGGTTGCCAGCACACGGCTTGGTGTTTCTTTATGTGTCTTGGGTCCTAGCCCTACCCCTCTATTTATATGTTGAGCCTTGGGGTCGAAACTTGGAGTAAAAGCCTACACAAAGTAAGTTTCACCCGAAAGGAAAGAGTCCTTCTCGGACTCTAGGACCAGACGCCAGGGACCCTGGCATCTGGCCCCTGGACTCCGCAAAACTTCCTTTTGCGCTTTCCAAAAACCTTGTGGGCTTTCCCCTTTGGCCCAAATAAAGTGTTCTTGTACCCAAACATTTCGGGAAACATCCGGAACCCCTTTCGGTGAATTCTGGAACCCTTCCGGAGATCAAACACTACTATCCACATATCAATCTTTACTTCCGGACCATTCCGGAGTTCCTCGTCATGTCCGTGATCTTATCCGGAACTCCGAACAACATTCAGTTACCAACATACATAACTCATATAATACTATATCGTCAATGAGCGTTAAGCGTGCGGACCCTACGGGTTCAAGAACTATGTAGACATGACCGAGACATCTCTCTGGTCAATAACCAATAGAGGAACTTGGATGCCCATATTGGCTCCTACATATTCTACGAAGATCTTTATTGGTCGAACCGCATAACAACATACGTTGTTCCCTTTGTCATCGGTATGTTACTTGCCCGAGATTCGATCGTCGGTATCTCAATACCTAGTTCAATCTCGTTACCGGCAAGTCTCTTTACTCGTTCCGTAATGCATCATCCCGCAACTAACTCATTAGTCACATTGTTTGCAAGGCTCATAGTGATGTGCATTACCGAGAGGGCCCAGAGATACCTCTCCGATAGACGGAGTGATAAATCCTAATCTCGATCTATGCCAACTCAACAAACACCATCAGAGACACGTGTAGAGAATCTTTATAATCACCCAGTTATGTTGTGACATTTGATAGCACACTAAGTGTTCCTCCGGTATTCGGGAGTTTCATAATCTCATAGTTATAGGAACATGTATAAGTTATGGAGAAAGCAATATCAGTAAACTAAACAATCATTATGCTAAGCTAACAGATGGGTCTTGTCCATCACATCATTCTCCTAATGATGTGATCTCGTTCATCAAATGACAACACATGTCTATGATCAGGAAACTTAACCATCTTTGATTAACGAGCTAGTCAAGTAGAGGCAGACTAGGGACACTTTGTTTTGTCTATGTATTCACACATGTATCAAGTTTCCGGTTAATACAATTCTAGCATGAATAATAAACATTTATCATGGTATAAGGAAATATAAGTAACAACTTTATTATTGCCTCTAGGGCATATTTCCTTCAGTCTCCCACTTGCACTAGAGTCAATAATCTAGTTCACATCGCCATGTGATTTAACACCAATAGTTCACATCACTGATAACCCACAAGTATAGGGGATCGCAACAGTTTTCGAGGGTAGAGTATTCGACCAAAATTTATTGATTCGACACAAGGGGAGCCAAAGAATATTCTCAAGTATTAGAAGCTGAGTTGTCAATTCAACCACACCTGGAAAACATAATATCTGCAGCAAAGTATTTAGTAGCAAAGTAATATGATAGTAGTGGTAACGGTGGCAAAAGTAACGGTAGCAGTTTTGTAGTGATTGTAACAGTGGCAACGGAAAAGTAAATAAGCAAAGATCAATATGTGAAAAGCTCGTAGGCAATGGATCAGTGATGGATAATTATGTCGGATGCGATTCCTCATGCAATAGTTATAACATAGGGTGACACAGAACTAGCTCCAGTTCATCAATGTAATGTAGGCATATATTCCAAATATAGTCATACGTGCTTATGGAAAAGAACTTGCATGACATCTTTTGTCCTACCCTCCCGTGGCAGCGGGGTCCTATTGGAAACTAAGGGATATTAAGGCCTCCTTCTAATAGAGTACCAGACCAAAGCATTAACACTTAGTGAATACATGGACTCCTCAAACTACGATCATCATCGATAAGTATCCCGATTATTGTCACTTTGGGGTTAACGGATCATAACACATAATAGGTGACTATAGACTTGTAAGATAGGATCAATAACTCACATATATTCATGAAAACGTAATAGGTTTAGATCTGAAATCATGGCACTCGGGCCCTAGTGACAAGCATTAAGCATAGCAAAGTCATAGCAACATCAATCTCAGAACATAATGGATACTAGGGATCAAACCCTAACAAAACTAACTCGATTACATGATAAATCTCATCCAACCCATCACCGTCCAGCAAGCCTACGATGGAATTACTCATGCACGGCGGTGAGCATCATGAAATTGGTGATGGAGGAAGGTTGATGATGACGATGGCGATGGATTCCCCTCTTTGGAGCCCCGAACAGTTTCTAGATCAGCCCTCACGAGAGAGATTATGGCTTGGTGGCGGCTCTGTATCGTAAAACGCGATGAATCCTTCTCTCTTATTTTTTCTCCCTGAACGTGAATATATAGAGTTGGAGTTGAGGTCAGTGGAGCGTCAGGGGGCCCACGAGGCAGGGGGCGCGCCCAGGGGGTAGGCGCGTGTGACGCCCTGAGACCGATGTGCCAGGTGTCCTCCAGTTATTCGATGTTGTTGTGTTGTCATTGCTTGCGTGTCATGCATTGCATATCATATCATCATGTCATAATCTTTTGCATCTCAACTAAATAATTTGTGTGGATCTTCGATCCATTTAAATCAAGGGAAGAGTGACTTCTCTTTATAACATATCCTCCCGATATTAGTGGAGCTATTATAAAATATTCCATTTATTTGGAATTCACCATAACACACGTGCAAAATATTTTCCCATGTCTATTCCTCTTCGAGTTGACCTTCAAACCTTGCCAATATTTCTCATCTCTTCTATCGAGGATCCTCCTAAATTCTTAACATTTTTGGGCACACCTAAAGTTTAGACTCCATTCAAACTTCTTCGGTGCAAGTTTAATAATCTTGGATTTAACTGCCCCTATTTCGTTGGAACCATTTTTGTTGGGTTGGAAGTATTCTATAAAGCCTTACAAATATGTCCCACCATTTTTTATTCTTGATCATGGCCTCTTCTTCTAATTCTTTTAACTCTCTTTTTTTTCCTCTTCTCTGTTAAAGAGAGAGAGAGAGAGAGCAGAGAGCCCAACTGGGCCTCCCTAGGCCACTCTCGCGCCAGCCCACCTAGGCCTCCCGCAGCGAGGCAAGCAGACCTCCCGCGCCGGCCCATAGGCCCAGCCGACCCCTACCAGTTCTAACCCTAGCCTCGACCGACCTCTCCCCTCGATCCCCTTCTTCTCCCACCAACGCCGCCTACCCCCATCTTCCTCTCGCCCTACTCCCTCACCCTCTCCTCGTTTCCCTCCTTCGATAACACATGCATCAGAGGGAGGGATCCCGATCCCAGCGAGCCACGCAACACCTCCTTGCCCCGCGTTGGCCAGCGTGCCGCCCGGCAGGCCCTTCCCTGATGTCGCGCCCGTTCCCCACCTCTGCCTCCGGCCGCCGCCAGTGAGCAGCTCCGCCGGAGCCATGGCATTCATCGTCGCGCCGCCTTGCCTTTCCTCCATCAACCTCGCGCCCGTCTCCTCGGCCGGACGGCCACCTCGCCAGCGACCTTCACCACCACCCCGACCTCTCCAGCGCCGCCACGCCCCTCTGCTACCCCATCCTCATAGCGCTATGCTTCACCACCAGAGCCCTTCTCCCGTGCGCCGTCGCCGTCCAAGATCAGCAGGTCACCGCAGCGCCAACCTGCCTCCCCCTCCGCGTTCTGCGCGTCCTGGACCTCCCCTGCAAGCTCTCGCCATCGCGTCGAGTCCCTGCTGCCGCCGCTGCTTCGTTTCTGCACGAGGACGAGCTTCTGCTTTTGCCTCCCGCTGAGTTCGGGTGGCCCCTGTTCAAGCCGCCAAGACCACTTCGTGGTTTTCATCAAGTTCGGCCACCACTGAACCTAGGGCTTTTTGCCTTGCTTGGATACGCAAGACCTTTTGGTATATTGCAAGTTGCATGCCACAATGACTTTGGATTCGACACAAATGTGCCAAGTTCCACTACCGTCGCTCGGTTTCGACAAGACAAGGTGTATCGCGATGCCCGAAGACCCTGGATGCACCAAGTTCCTCTTCGGACATGTACAACTACCACCCCGTGCAGGACGCCAAGTACCTCTCCGAAAAACGAACATGTACCACTACGTCTGGAGGCATCGGATCCGTCAAGTCCAACAACGAATGTGTACAACTATCGGCGACCCCGAACGACTACGAAACGTGAACCTCCACTTCCCCTCCAAAATGTGTCCCACTACCGTCGCCGAGATCGCGAGAACCTCTACCGTCGACCCTAGAGCATGCGAGAACGACTACTTCCACTACCGCCGTCGCGAGAACGCCTACTTCCCTCTACGAACGAGAACCGTCCCCTTTGCACGCTCCGAAGGTATAACCCCGAGACGACGCCCGTGGACCGAATGCATGTGTTGTATGAGATGCATGTTTGGTTGTTGTATTCGCCCGTGAACCTTAGTTGTTCCTCCTCGTTGCCATGCCGTCGGCACGTGGGAACCCGGTAACCGGGAGCACCCCACCGTTCTTCGCATGACACGCTCCCGTCACACGTGTTCTTTTCCACCGGCACCTCAATCGAGTTACCGGAACTGGAATGTTGCCGTGACACCATTTCCGTTGTCGTTGCCGTGGCACCCCTTTCGTTTCCGCCATAATGACTAATGCCTCATATCTTATCATGTCAACTTTTTCATAAAATTGCATAAACTTGCACATGTCATTCCCATCATGATAATAACATTTAAATGTTTAAAAATTGTTGTTGCACCAAATTGATAAGTGCATATGGGGATTTACCAGAATTATTGTTTGTTGTTCCGGCCTCATTTAAACTTGCCTAGTTAGTTTGTTTTCATATGCTTCACCTCTTGCCATGTTAACCAACATTTAAATTTGTTGAGTACCTAACCGAGAGAGAACTAAATAATTGTTGTGGTGTTCCGTCAATATGCATCCCGATGCATATTGGGCTCCATTTAACTTGTAGTTTTGTTTGTGCATTTTGCCATGCCATGCTTCATTAAACTGGACATACATCATAATTGTTTGTGCATCATGCCATGCTTATGTGGTGGTTGTTTACTATGTTGTGTGCTTCTTTCCGGTGTTGCTTCTTCGGGTTGGTTCCGGTAACGTCACGTTTGTGAGGACCCGTTCGTCCACGTCCGTTTGTCTTCTTCATGGACTCGTTCTTCTTCCTTGCGGGATTTCAGGCAAGATGATCATACCCTCGAAATCACTTCTATCTTTGCTTTGCTAGATGCTCGCTCTTTTGCTATGCCTATGCTGCGATACCTACCACTTGCTTATCATGCCTCCTATATTGTTGAACCAAGCCTCTAACCCACCTTGTCCTAGCAAACCGTTGATTGGCTATGTTACCGCTTTGCTCAGCCCCTCTTATAGCGTTGTTAGTTGCAGGTGAAGATTGAAGTTTGTTCCTTGTGGGAACATGGAGATGTTGTTCCTTGTTGGAACATGTTTACTTGTTGGGATATCACAATATCTCTTATTTAATTAATGCATCTATATACTTGGTAAAGGGTGGAAGGCTCGGTCTTATGCCTGGTGTTTTGTTCCACTCTTGCCGCCCTAGTTTCCGTCATATCGGTGTTATGTTCCCGGATTTTGCGTTCCTTATGCGGTTGGGTGATAATGGGAACCCCTTGCTAGTTCACCTTGAATAAAACTCCTCCAGCATGGCCCAACCTTGGTTTTACCATTTGCCACCTAAGCCTTTTTCCCTTGGGTTCTACAGACTCAAGGGTCATCTTTTTTTAAACCCCCGGGCCAGTGCTCCTCTAAGTGTTGGTCCAAACTAGAGCACCGTGCAGGGCCATCCCTTGGCAACTTGGGTTACGTCGGCTCCTGTACGCTTAGCTTATCCTGTGTGCCCTGATAATGAGATATGTGCAGCTCCTATCGGGATTTGTCGGCACAGCGGGTGGTCTTGCTGGTCTTGTTTTACCATTGTCGAAATGTCTTGTAACCGGGATTCCGAGTCTGATCGGGTCTTCCCGCTAGAAGGAATATCCTTCGTTGACCGTGAGAGCTTGTTATGGGCTAAGTTGGGATACCCCTGCAGGGATTTGAACTTTCGAAAGCCGTGCCCGCGGTTATGGGCAGATGGGAATTTGTTAATGTCCGGTTGTAGAAAACCTGAACTTGACCCTAATTAAAATACATCAACCGCGTGTGTAACCATGATGGTCTCTTTCCGGCGGAGTCCGGGAAGTGAACACGGTGTTGGAGTTATGCTTGACGTAGGTTGTTCTAGGATCACTTCTTGATCATAGTTTCACGATCGTGCTTTGCCTTCTCTTCTCGCTCTCATTTGCGAATGTTAGCCACCATATATGCTAGTCGCTTGCTGCAGCTCCACCTCATACCTTTACCTTACCTATAAGCTTAAATAGTCTTGATCGCGAGGGTGCGAGATTGCTGAGTCCCCGTGGCTCACAGATACTTCCAAAACCAGCTTGCAGGTGCCGATGTTACCGAGCAGGTGACGCAACCAAGCTCAAGGAGGAGCTCGATGAAGATCTTGTCCGTTGTGTTGCTTCGTTCTAGTTGATCAGTAGTGGAGCCCAGTTGGGGTCGATAGGGGACCTTGTCGCATTTGGGGTTCTTCTTTTATTTTGGTTCTGTAGTCGGACCTTGATTGTATCTGGATGATGTAATGTTTTATTCATGTAATTGTGTGAAGTGGAGATTGTAAGCCAACTATGTATCTCTTTCCCTTTTGTATTACATGGGTTGTTTGCGAAGATTACCTCACTTGCGACATTGCTTTCAATGCGGTTATGCCTCTAAGTCGTGCTTCGACACATGGGAGATATAGCTGCATCGAGGGCGTTACAGCGCGCCCCCACCCTCGTGGACAGGGTGTGGGCCCCTTGGCCTTGATTCTTTCGCCAGTATTTTTTATATATTCCAAAAATATTCTCCTTTGATTTTCAGGTCATTCCGAGAACTTTTATTTCTGCACAAAAATAACACCATGGCAATTCTGCTGAAAACAGGGTCAGTCCGGGTTAGTTCCATTCAAATCATGCAAGTTAGAGTCCAAAACAAGGGCAAAAGTGTTTGGAAAAGTAGATACATTGGAGACGTATCAAATCCCCCAAGCTTAAACCTTTGCTTGTCCTCAAGCAATTCAGTTGACAAACTGAAAGTGATAAAGAAAAAATTTTACAAACTCTGTTTGCTCTTGTTGTAAATATGTAAAGCCAACATTTAAGTTTTCAGCAAAGATTATGAACTAACCATATTCACAATAACATTTAGGTCTCATGTTTACTCATATCAATGGCATAATCAACTAGCGAGCAATAATAATAAATCTCGGATGACGACACTTTCTCAAAACAATCATAATATGATATAACAAGATGGTATCTCGTTAGCCCTTTCCGAGACCGCAAAACATAAATGCAGAGCACCCCTAAAGATCAAGGGCTGACTGGAAATTGTAATTCATGGTAAAAGAGATCCAGTCACAGGCATACTCAATGTAAACTAATAATAAAACATGCAAATGACAACGGTTCTCTCCAACTGGTGATTTTTAATAAGAGGATGATGAATCAACATAAAAGTAAATGGATAAGCCCTTCACAGAGGGAGGCAGGGATTTGTAGAGGTGCTAGAGCTTGATTTTGAAATAGATAGGAATAATATTTTGAGCGGTATACTTTCGTTGTCAACATAACAACTGAGAGATCTCGATATCTTCCATGCTACACACATTATAGGCGGTTCCCAAGCAGAATGGTAAAGCTTATACTCCCCCACCACCAACAAGCATCAATCCATGGCTCGCCCGAAACAACGGGTGCCTCCAACTAACAACAATCCTGGGGGAGTTTTGTTTTCAATTATTTTGATTTGGTTTGAGCACGGGACTGGGCATCCCGGTGACCAGCCATTTTCTCGTGAGTGAGGAGCGGAGTCCACTCCTCTTGAGAATAACCCGCCTAGCATGGAAGATACAGACAACCCTAGTTGATACATGAGCTATTCGAGCATACAAAACATGATTTTTATTTGAAGGTTTAGAGTTTTGCACATACAAATTTACTTGGAACGGCAGGTAGATACCGCATATAGGAAGGTATTGTGGACTCATATGGAATAACTTTTGGGGTTTATGGAGTTGGATGCACAAGCAGTATTCCCGCTTAGTACAAGTGAAGGCTAGAAAGAGACTGGGAAGCGACCAGCTAGAGAGCGACAACAGTCATGAACATGCATTAAAATTAATCAACACTGAATGCAAGCATGAGTGGGATATAATTCACCATGAACATAAATATCATGGAGGCTATGTTGATTTTGTTTCAACTACATGCGTGAACATATGCCAAGTCAAGCCACTCGAATCATTCAAAGGAGGATACCATCCTATCATACCACATCACAACCATTTTAATAGCATGTTGGCACGCAAGGTAAACCATTATAAACTCCTAGCAAATTAAGCATGGCATGGGCAACTATAATATCTAATTGTCATTGCAAACATGTTTCATTCATAATAGGCTGAATCAAGAACGATGAACTAATCATATTTACAAAAATAAGAGAGGTCGAGTTCATACCAGTTTTTCTCATCTCAATCAGTTCATCGTATATCGTCATTATTGCCTTTCACTTGCACGACCAAATGGTGTGGATAATAATAATAGTGCATGTGCATTGGACTAAGCTGGAATCTGCAAGCATTCAATACATGGGATAAGACAAGGTAATATGGGCTCTTTGTTAGATCAACAATAATGCATATGAGAGCCACTCAACATTTTTATTATGGTCTTCTCCTCTCGACCCCCAAAGAAAAAGAAAAGAAACAAAACTATTTACATGGGAAAGCTCCCAACAAGCAAAAAGAAGAACGAGAAATCTTTTTGGGTTTTATTTTTAATTACTACTACTACAAGCATGGAAAGTAAACTAGCTAAAAGCTACAACTAATTTTTTTCTTTTTTTCTTAAGGTTTTTCAAGCACACAAGAAGAAGGCTTTAAAAAGAAAAATAAACTAGCATGGATGATACAATGAAAAAGTATGAGCACCGACAACTGGCATGAGTGTGTGAACATGAATGTAATGTCGGTGAGAGATACATACTCCCCCAAGCTTAGGCTTTTGGCCTAAGTTGGTCTATGCCCATGGATTAAAGCTGCCTTCTTCGGTGTACTGAGGAGGGTCCTCGGGTTGCCACTGGTTGGCGATCTCCTCCGGATTCCACTGATAAACAGACTGACGGTGAGGATCAGATAGTGGTTCTGGCTCTGGAGCTGATGTCAGGCTCTGGTATGCCTGAACGGCCTCCGACAAAACAAGGTACGTGCCTGAAAATATGTTGAACAAAGAGGGAGCAGGCAAGGTAATAGTCTCAAAGTAATTCTTATCAAATATCAGTCTATAGTTAAGCATCTTCTTCTTATTCTTAACAATAAAATCATGTGCTATCATGCTCTTATAATCTAGAAAAACATGAGGCAGAAACTTTTCCTCTTTCTCATAATGCCTAATAGGTATGTTAAAGTGTGCAGCAAGGCGCGAGGTGAAGATGCCTCCCAAGACGGGACCCTTTGTACGGTCAGATTTAACCGTTTAGCAACAATAGCACCTAAACTAAAAGTGGTATCACGAAACAAAGCATGGCGCAAAATAACAATATCAGGGGCACTAATATTTCCACAGTTCCGGCGACCAATTAAGCATCTACTAGCAAATATTGCGAAGTAACGTAGAACAGGAAAATTTATGCTAGTAATTCTTTCATCGGAAACCTTCCTCATTTCCCCTACAACAATCATATCAATGAATCCTTCCACATCATTAAGGTGTGGTTCTGTTGAGGAACGTAGCAATTTCAAAAAAATTCCTATGCACACGCAAGATCATGGTGATGCATAGCAACGAGAGGGGAGAGTGTTGTCTACGTACCCTCGTAGACCGTCCGCGGAAGCGTTATATCAACGCGGTTGATGTATTCGTACGTCTTCACGTCCGACCGATCCAAGTACCGAAAGCACGGCACCTCCGAGTTCTGCACACGTTCGGCTCGGTGACGTCCTCGCCTTCTCGATCCAGCAAGAGGGGCGAAGTAGTAGATGAGTTTCAGCAGCACGACGGCGTGGTGACGGTGTTGGTGAAGAACAATATCCGCAGGGCTTCGCCTAAGCACTACGAAAACTATGATGGAGGATAAACTAGAGGGGACGGGGTTGCCGGCACACGGCTTGGTGTTTCTTGATGTGTCTTTGGTGCTAGCCCTACCCCTCTATTTATATGTTGAGCCTTGGGGTCGAAACTTGGAGTAAAAGCCTCCTCAAAGTCGGTTTAACCCGAAAGGCAAGAGTCCTTCTCGGACTCCAGGGCTAGACGCCAGGGTTCCCGGTGTCTACCCCCTAGACGCCAGGGTTCCTGGCGTCTAGCCTCTGGTCTCCGCAAAACTTCCTTTTGCACTTTCCAAAAGCCTCGTGGGCTTTCCCCTTTGGCCCAGATAAAGTGTTCTCGTGCCCAAACATTTCGGGAAACATCCGAAACCCCTTCCGGAGATCAAACACTACTATCCCATATATCAAACTTTGTCTCCGGACCATTCCGGAGTTCCTCGTCATGTCTGTGATCTCATCCCGGACTCTGAACAACATTCGGTCATCAACATACATAACTCATATAGTACTATATCGTCAACGAACGTTAAGCGTGCGGACCCTACAGGTTCAAGAATTATGTAGACATGACCGAGACACCTCTCTGGTCAATAACCAATAGCGGGACCTGGATGCCCATATTGGCTCCTACATATTCTACGAAGATCTTTATCGGTCAGACCGCATAACAACATACGTTGTTCCCTTTGTCATCGGTATGTTACTTGCCCGAGATTCGATCGTCGGTATCTCAATACCTAGTTCAATCTCGTTACCGGCAAGTCTCTTTACTCGTTCCGTAATACATCATCCCGCAACTAACTCATTAGTTGCAATGCTTGCAAGGCTTATAGTGATGTGCATTACCGAGTGGGCCGAGAGATACCTCTCCGACAATCGGAGTGACAAATCCTAATCTCGAAATACGCCAACCCAACAAGTACCTTTGGAGACACCTATAGTGCACCTTTATAATCACCCAGTTACGTTGTGATGTTTGGTGGCACACAAAGTGTTCCTCCGGTAAAGAGAGTTGCATAATCTCATAGTCATAGGAACATGTATAAGTCATGAAGAAAGCAATAGCAACAAACTAAACGATCAAGTGCTAAGCTAACGGAATGGGTCAAGTCAATCACATCATTCTCCTAATGATGTGATCCCATTAATCAAATGACAACTCATGTCTATGGTTAGGAAACATAACCATCTTTGATCAACGAGCTAGTCAAGTAGAGGCATACTAGTGACACTCTGTTTGTCTATGTATTCACACATGTATTATGTTTCCGGTTAATACAATTCTAGCATGAATAATAAACATTTATCATGATATAAGGAAATAAATAATAACTTTATTATTGCCTCTAGGGCATATTTCCTTCAGTCTCCCACTTGCACTAGAGTCAATAATCTAGTTCACATCGCCATGTGATTTAACATCAATAGTTCACATCACCATGTGATTAACACCCATAGTTCACATCGACATGTGACCAACACCCAAAGGGTTTACTAGAGTCAATAATCTAGTTCACATCGCTATGTGATTAACACCCAAAGAGTACTGAGGTGTGATCATGTTTTGCTTGTGAGAGAAGTTTAGTCAACGGGTCTGCCACATTCAGATCCGTAAGTATTTTGTAAATTTCTATGTCAACAATGCTCTGCATGGAGCTACTCTAGCTAATTGCTCCCACTTTCAACATGTATCCAGATTGAGACTTAGAGTCATCTGGATCAGTGTCAAAACTTGCATCGACGTAACCCTTTACGACGAACCTTTTGTCACCTCCATATTCGAGAAACATATCCTTATTCCACTAAGGATAATTTTGACCAATGTCCAGTGATCTACTCCTAGATCACTTATTGTACTCCCTTGCCAAACTCAGGGCGGGGTATACGATAGGTCTGGTACACAGATGGCATATTTTATAGAACCTATGGCCAAGGCATAGGGAATGACTTTCATTCTCTTTCTATCTTCTGCCGTGGTCGGGTTTTGAGTCTTACTCAGTTTCACACCTTGTAACACAGGCAAGAACTCTTTCTTTGACTGTTCCATTTTGAACTACTTCAAAATCTCGTCAAGGTATGTACTCATTGAAAAACTTATCAAGCGTCTTGATCTATCTCTATAGATCTTGATGCTCAATATGTAAGTAGCTTCACCGAGGTCTTTCTTTGAAAAAATCCTTTCAAACATTCCTTTATGCTTTGCAGAATAATTCTACATTATCCGATCAACAATATGTCATTCACATATAGTTATCAAAAATGCTGTAGTGCTCCCACTCACTTTCTTGTAAATACATGCTTCACCGCAAGTCTGTATAAAACTATATGCTTTGATCAACTTATCAAAGCGTATATTCCAACTCTGAGATGCTTGCACCAGTCCATAGATGGATCGCTGGAGCTTGCATATTTTGTTAGTACCTTTAGGATTGACAAAACCTTCTGGTTGCATCATATACAACTCTTCTTTCATAAATCCATTAAGGAATACAGTTTTGTTTATCCATTTGCCAGATTTCATAAAATGCGGCAATTGCTAACATGATTCGGACAGACTTAAGCATAGATACGAGTGAGAAACTCTCATCGTAGTCAACACCTTGAACTTGTCGAAAACCTTTTTGCGACAATTCTAGCTTTGTAGATAGTAACACTACTATCAGCGTTCGTCTTCCTCTTGAAGACCCATTTAATCTCAATGGCTCGCCGATCATTGGGCAAGTCAATCAAAGTCCATACTTTGTTCTCATACATGGATCTCATCTCAGATTTTATGGCCTCAAGCCATTTCGCGGAATCTGGGCTCATCATCGCTTCCTCATAGTTCGTAGGCTTGTCATGGTCAAGTAACATGACCTCCAGAACAGGATTATCGTACCACTCTGGTGCGGATCTCACTCCGGTTTACCTACGAGGTTCGGTAGTAACTTGATCTGAAGTTACATGATCATCATCATTAGCTTCCTCACTAATCGGTTTAGTAGTCACAGGAATAGATTTCTGTGATGAACTACTTTCCAATAAGAGAGCAGGTACAGTTACCTCATCAAGTTCTACTTTCCTCCCACTCACTTCTTTCAAGAAAAACTTCCTTTTCTAGAAACGATCCATTCCCAGCAATGAATATCTTGCCTTCAGATCTGTGATAGAAGGTGTACCCAATATTTTCTTTTGGGTATCTTTTTTTGACAGAAAGACTGTAAGGGAACCCCCTACAGTATAATTGGTGCAACAAACCCAAATTGCAAGTACCATGCCTTGAACCTGGGTGGGTGGGAAGGCATCAACCCCTTCCCACCACTAGGCTATGCCTTAGTCTGCTTCTTTTGGGTATCTTATGAAGATGCACTTCTACGATTTGGGTTTGAGCTTATCAAGTTGAAACTTTTTCACATAAGCATTGCAACCTCAAACTTTAAGAAACGACGGCTTAGGTTTCTTGCCAAACCATAGTTCATATGGTGTCGTCTCAACGGATTTAGATGGTGCCCTATTTAATGTGAATGTAGCTGTCTCTAATGCATAACCCCAAAACGATAGTGGTAAATCAGTAAGAGACATCATAGATCGCACCATATCTATAAAGTACGGTTACGTTCGGACACACCATTACACTGTGGTGTTCCAGGTGGCGTGTGTAGTGAAACTATTTCACATTGTTTTAACTGAAGGCCAAACTCGTAACTTAAATATTTTACTTCTGCGATCATATCGTAGAAACTTTTATTTTTGTTACGATGATTCTCCACTTCACTCTGAAATTCTTCGAACTTTTCAAATGTTTCAGACTTGTGTTTCATCAAGTAGATATACCCATATCCGCTCAAATCATCTGTGAAGGTCAGAAAATAACGATACTTGCCGTGAGCCTTAACACTCATCGGACCGCATACATCAGTATGTATTATTTCCAATAAGTCAGTTGCTCGCTCCATTGTTCCGGAGAACGGAGTCTTAGTCATCTTGCCCATGAGGCATGGTTCGCAATCATCAACTGATTCATAATCAAGTGATTCCAAAATCCCATCAGCATGGATTTTCTTCATGCGCTTTACACCAATATGACCTAAACGGCAGTGTCACAAATAAATTGCACCATCATTATTAACTTTGCATCTTTTGGTTTCAATATTATGAATATGTGTATCACTACGACCGAGATCCAACAAACCATTTTCATTGGGTGTGTAACCATATAAGGTTTTATTCATGTAAACAGAACAACAATTTATTCTCTTACTTAAATGAATAACTGTATTGCAATAAACATGATCAAATCATATTCATGCTCAACGCAAACACCAAATAACACTTATTTAGGTTCAACACTAATCCCAAAAGTATAGGGAGTGTGCGATGATGATCATATCAATCTTGGAACCACTTCCAACACACATCGTCACTTCACCCTTAACTAGTCTATGTTCATTCTGCAACTCCTGTTTCGAGTTACTACTCTTAGCAACTGAACCAGTATCAAATACCGAGGGGTTGTTACGAACACTAGTAAAATACACATCAATAATCTGTATATCAAATATACCTTTGTTCACTTTGCCATCCTTCTTATCCGCCAAATACTTGGGGCAGTTCCGCTTCCAGTGACCAGTCCCTTTGCAGTAGAAGCACTTAGTCTCAGGCTTAGGACCAGACTTGGGCTTCTTCACTTGAGCAGCAACTTGCTTGCCGTTCTTCTTGAAGTTCCCCTTCTTCCCTTTGCCCTTTTCTTGAAACTAGTGGTCTTGTCTACCATCAATACTTGATATTTTTCTTGATTTCTACCTTCGTCGATTTCAGCATTACGAAGAGCTTGGGAATCATTTCCGTTATCCCTTGCATATCATAGTTCATCATGAAGTTCTACTAACTTGGTGATGGTGACTAGAGAATTCTGTCAATCACTATTTTATCTGGAAGATTAACTCCCACTTGATTCAAGCGATTGTAGTACCCAGACAATCTGAGCACATGCTCACTGCTTGAGCTATTCTCCTCCATCTTTTAGCTATAGAACTTGTTGGAGACTTCATATCTCTCAACTCGGGTATTTGCTTGAAATATTAACTTCAACTCCTAGAACATCTCATATGGTCCATGACATTCAAAACGTCTTTGAAGTCCCGATTCTAAGCCGTTTAAGCATGTTGCACTAAACTATCAAGTAGTCATCATATTGAGCTAGCCAAAAGTTCATAACATCTGCATTTGCTCCTGCAATAGGTTTGTCACCTAGCGGTGCATCAAAGACATATTTCTTCTGTGCAGCAATGAGGATAAACCTCAGATCACGGATGCAATCCGCATCATTGCTACTAACATCTTTCAACTTAGTTTTCTCTAGGAACATATCAAAAATAAAACAGGGGAGCTAAACGCGAGCTATTGATCTACAACATAGATATGCTAATACTACCAGGACTAAGTTCATGATAAATTAAAGTTCAATTAATCATATTACTTAAGAACTCCCACTTAGATAGACATCCCTCTAATCCTCTAAGTGATCACGTGATCCAAATCAACTAAACCATGTCCGATCATCACGTGAGATGGAGTAGTTTCAATGGTGAACATCACTATGTTGATCATATCTACTATATGATTCACGCTCGACCTTTCGGTCTCCGTGTTCCGAGGGCATATCTGTTATATGCTAGGCTCGTCAAGTTTAACCTGAGTATTCCGCGTGTGCAACTGTTTTGCACCCGTTGTATTTGAACGTAGAGCCTATCACACCCGATCATCACGTGGTGTCTCAGCACGAAGAACTTTCGCAACGGTGCATACTTAGGGAGAACACTTATACTTTGATAATTTAGTGATGGATCATCTTATAATGCTACCGTCAATCAAAGCAAGATAAGATGCATAAAAGATAAACATCACATGCAATCAATATAAGTGATATGATATGGCCATCATTATCTTGTACTTGTGATCTCCATCTCCGAAGTACCGGCATGATCACCATCATCACCGGCGTGACACCTTGATCTCCATCGTAGCATCGTTGTCGTCTTGCCAATCTTATGCTTCCACGACTATCGCTACCGCTTAGTGATAAAGTAAAGCATTACAGCGCGATTCGATTGCATACAATAAAGCGACAACCATATGGCTCCTGCTAGTTGCCGATAACTCGGTTACAAAACATGATCATCTCATACAATAAAATTTAGCATCATGTCTTGACCACATCACATCACAACATGCCCTGCAAAAACAAGTTAGACGTCCTCTACTTTGTTGTTGCAAGTTTTACGTGGCTGCTACGGGCTTAGCAAGAACCGTTCTTACCTACGCATCAAAACTACAACGATAGTTTGTCAAGTTGGTGCTGTTTTAACCTTCGCAAGGACCGGACGTAGCCACACTTGGTTCAACTAAAGTTGGAGAAACTGACACCCGCCAGCCACCTGTGTGCAAAGCACATCGGTAGAACCAGTCTCGCGTAAGCGTACGCGTAATGTCGGTCCGGGCCGCTTCATCCAACAATACCGCCGAACCAAAGTATGACATGCTGGTAAGCAGTATGACTTATATCGCCCACAACTCACTTGTGTTCTACTCGTGCACAACATCAACACATAAAACCTAGGCTCGGATGCCACTATTGAGGAATGTAGCAATTTCAAAAAATTTCCTACGCACACGCAAAAATCATGGTGATGCATAGCAACGAGAGGGGAGAGTGTTGTCTACGTACCCTCGTAGACCGTTTGCGGAAGCGTTATATCAACGCGGTTGATGTAGTCGTACGTCTTTATGTCCGACCGATCCAAGTACCGAAAGCACGACACCTCCGAGTTCTACACACGTTCGGCTCGGTGACGTCCTCGCCTTCTCGATCCAGCAAGAGGGGCGAAGTAGTAGATGAGTTCCGGCAGCACGACGACGTGGTGACGGTGTTGGTGAAGAACAATCTCCGCAGGGCTTCTCCTAAGCACTACGAAAACTATGACGGAGGATAAACTAGAGGGGACGGGGTTGCCGGCACACGGCTTGGTGTTTCTTGATGTGTCTTTGGTGCTAGCCCTACCCCTCTATTTATATGTTGAGCCCTGGGGTCGAAACTTGGAGTAAAAGCCTCCGCAAAGTCGGTTTCACCCGAAAGGCAAGAGTCCTTCTCGGACTCCAGGGCTAGACGCCAGGGTTCTCGGTGTCTACCCCCTAGACGCGAGGGTTCCTGGCGTCTAGCCTCTGGTATCCGCAAAACTTCCTTTTGCACTTCCCAAAAGCCTCGTGTGCTTTCCCCTTTGGCCCAGATAAAGTGTTCTCGTGCCCAAACATTTCGGGAAACATCCGGAACCCCTTCTGGTGAATTCCGGAACCCTTCCGGAGATCAAACACTACTATCCCATATATCAAACTTTGTCTCCGGACCATTCCAGAGTTCCTCGTCATGTCCGTGATCTCATCCCGGACTCCGAACAACATTCGGTCATCAACATACATAACTCATATAGTACTATATCGTCAACGAACTTTAAGCATGCAGACCCTACGGGTTCGAGAACTATGTAGACATGACCGAGACACCTCTCTGGTCAATAACCAATAGCGGGACCTGGATGCCCATATTGGCTCCTACATATTCTACGAAGATCTTTATCGGTCAGACCGCATAACAACATACGTTGTTCCCTTTGTCATCGGTATGTTACTTGCCTGAGATTCGATTGTCGGTATCTCAATACCTAGTTCAATCTCGTTACCGGCAAGTCTCTTTACTCGTTCCGTAATACATCATCCCGCAACTAACTCATTAGTTGCAATGCTTGCAAGGCTTATAGTGATGTGCATTACCGAGTGGGCCCAGAGATACCTCTCCGACAATCGGAGTGACAAATCCTAATCTCGAAATATGCCAACCCAACAAGTACCTTTGGAGACACCTGTAGAGCACCTTTATAATCACCCAGTTATGTTGTGACGTTTGGTGGCACACAAAGTGTTCCTCCGGTAAACGGGAGTTGCATAATCTCATAGTCATAGGAACATGTATAAGTCATGAAGAAAGCAATAGCAACAAACTAAACGATCAAGTGCTAAGCTAACGGAATGGGTCAAGTCAATCACATCATTCTCCTAATGATATGATCCCGTTAATCAAATGACAACTCATGTCTATGGTTAGGAAACATAACCATCTTTGATCAACAAGCTAGTCAAGTAGATGCATACTAGTGACACTCTGTTTGTCTATGTATTCACACATGTATTATGTTTCCGGTTAATACAATTCTAGCATGAATAATAAACATTTATCATGATATAAGGAAATAAATAATAACTTTATTATTGCCTCTAGGGCATATTTCCTTCAGGTTCCTCTATGTTGCCCTCAAAGGGTATCCTACAAACCCGACAAAAATCATAAAGTGACATCTCCTTATGCTCATCATATAAATAAAATTCCACCGAAGGTGGCAATCTCCTAGCATGGAAATGAAAAATTTACACAAAAATATTGGTGAGTAGGAGATACTGTTCATGCTGGTCGTGGAGGAAGTCGGTGAGGCCTGCATTCTCAGCCAAATAATAAAAATCTTCATAAATCCCGGCTTCTCTCAAGAACTCATCACAAGGCCATTCACACGGCCGAACCTCCGCAGTACGAGGGAGATTATACTTGGGCTTCTTATTCTCTTCACTTTGCTTATCCTTCGAGCTTCGGCTCGATGAGCCCCTCAAAAATCTCTTCATGTTTTTCTGAAAATTTCTGAAATTTTTAGTGACTCAAAAATAAAAGTGAACCAAACTTAACAAGATTGATAGCAACTACTCCTACAAGTGCCTAAAGGCCATATCATGCATCAAAACTACTTATGACCACATAAATTTGACATGCAAGCTCAAGAATAGGGTCACCTAAGTAGCAAAAATTTGCAATAAATAAAGCACTAGAACAAAAACTAATTGGACTATTGGAGGAGTCACATACCGAAGAACAATCCCCCAAAGCAGTTTTGTGAATAGAGCTCTGAGCAAGGAGATCGAAAATGGCAGCAAGATGAGCTAGAACTCGGGTTTGAGCTGGTGGATGATTTTTTTCTGGAGGAAGACGAAGTGTGTGGGTGCAAGAATAAGTGGAGGGGACCCATGTGGGGTCCAAGAGGCAGGGGCGCGCCCTCCACCCTCGTGGGCACATGGTGGGTTCCTCTGATGTATTCTCAGTGCCAATAATTCTTAAATATTCTAGAAAAAAACATATTAAATTTTCAGGGCATTTGGAGAACTTTTATTTTCGGGGTATTTTTTTATTGCAAGGATAATTCAGAAAACAGACATAAAATACTATTTTTACTTTATTTAATATAAATAACAGAAAGTAAAAAGAGGGTACAGAAGGTTGTGCTTTCTAACTTCATCCATCTCATGCTCATCAAAAGGAATCCACTAACAAGGTTGATCAAGTCTTGTTAACAAACTCATTCCGAATCGCATGAAACTGGAGAATTTTCGAATAACACTAGGTTACCTCAACGGGGATATGCACATCCCCAACAATAAGAATACCATATTTCTTCTTGACGGTAGGAAGAGGAAATTCAAAACCTCCTATAATAATCGTTGAAATTTTTCCAACAGAATTAATACTATGGACTTGAGGTTGTTTCCTCGGAAAGTGTACCGTATGCTCATTACCATTAACATGAAAAGTGACATTGCCTTTGTTGCAATCAATAACAGCCCTTGCAGTATTTAAGAAGGGTCTTCCAAGGATAATCTACATACTATCATCCTCGGGAATATCAAGAATAACAAAGTCCGTTAAAATAGTAACGTTTGCAACCACAACAGGCACATCCTCACAAATACCGACAGGTATAGCAGTTGATTTATCAGCCATTTGCAAAGATATTTCAGTAGGTGTCAATGTCGTGGTTCTAAGTCCGACAGTAATGTAGGGGGGTAGGTATGGAGAGGCAAGATCTTAGTGTTGGGGAACGTAGCAGAAATTCAAAATTTTCCTATGTGTCACCAAGATCTATCTATGGAGAGACCAGCAACGAGGGGAAGGAGAGTGCATCTACATACCCTTGTAGATCGCTAAGCGGAAGCGTTCAAGTGAACGGGGTTGATGGAGTCGTACTCGTCGTGATCCAAATCACCGATGACCAAGTGCCAAACGGACGGCACCTCCGCGTTCAACACACGTACAGCCCGGTGACGTCTCCCACGCCTTGATCCAGCAAGGAGAGAGGGAGAGGTTGAGGAAGACTCCATCCAGCAGCAGCACAATGGCGTGGTGGTGGTGGAGGAGCGTGGCAATCCTGCAGGGCTTCGCCAAGCACCACGGGAGAGGAGAAGGACTTGGGAGAAGGGGAGGGCTGCACCAGAACATTGGTATGGCTGCCCTCCCACGCCCCACATATATATAGGGGAAAGGGAGAGGGGGGGAGGCACAGCCTTGGCCCTTCCTCCAAGGAAGGGTGCGGCTAGGAGGAGTCCCTCCTCCCCAAGGCACCTCGGAGGTGCCTTCCCCCTTTAGGACTCTTCCTTTCCTTATCCTTTGGCGCATGGGCCTCTTGGGGCTGGTGCCCTTGGCCCATATAGGCCAAGGTGCACACCCCTACAGCCCATGTGGCCCCCCGAGGCAGGTGGCCCCACCCGGTGGACCCCCGGGACCCTTCCGGTGGTCCCGATACAATACCGGTGACCCCGAAACTTGTCCGGTGACCAAAACAGGACTTCCCATATATAAATCTTTACCTCCGGACCATTCCGGAACTCCTCATGACGTCCGGGATCTCATCCGGGACTCCGAACAACTTTCGGGTTACTGCATACTTATATCTCTATAACCCTAGCGTCACCGAACCTTAAGTGTGTAGACCCTACGGGTTCGGGAGACATGCAGACATGACCGAGACGACTCTCTGGTCAATAACCAACAGCGGGATCTGGATACCCATGTTGGCTCCCACATGTTCCACGATGATCTCATCGGATGAACCACGATGTCAAGGACTTAATCAATCCCGTATACAATTCCCTTTGTCTAGCGGTACGATACTTGCCCGAGATTCGATCGTCAGTATCCCGATACCTTGTTCAATCTATTTACTGGCAAGTCTCTTTACTCGTTTCGTAACACATCATCCCATGATCAACTCCTTGATCACATTGTGCACATTATGATGATGTCCTACCGAGTGGGCCCAGAGATACCTCTCCGTCACACGGAGTGACAAATCCCAGTCTCGATTCGTGCCAACCCAACAGACACTTTCGGAGATACCCGTAGTGCACCTTTATAGTCACCCAGTTACGTTGTGACGTTTGGCACACCCAAAGCACTCCTACGGTATCCGGGAGTTGCACAATATCATGGTCTAAGGAAATGATACTTGACATTAGAAAAGCTTTAGCATACGAACTACACGATCTAGTGCTATGCTTAGGATTGGGTCTTGTCCATCACATCATTCTCCTAATGATGTGATCCCGTTATCAACGACATCCAATGTCCATGGACAGGAAACCGTAACCATCTATTGATCAACGAGCTAGTCAACTAGAGGCTTACTAGGGACATGGTGTTGTCTATGTATCCACACATGTATCTGAGTTTCCTATCAATACAATTCTAGCATGGATAATAAATGATTATCATGAACAAGGAAATATAATAATAATCAATTTATTATTGCCTCTAGGGCATATTTCCAACAGTCTCCCACTTGCACTAGAGTCAATAATCTAGTTCACATCGATATGTGATTAACACTCAAGGTCACATCCCCATGTGACTAACACCCAAAGAGTTTACTAGAGTCAATAATCTAGTTCACATTTACCATGTGATTAACACTCGATGAGTTCTGGGTTTGATCATGTTATGCTTGTGAGAGAGGTTATAGTCAACGGGTCTGAACCTTTCAGATCCGTGTGCGCTTTACAAATCTCTATGTCATCTCCTAGATGCAGCTACCACGCTCTATTTGGAGGTATTCCAAATAACTGTTCTACTTGGAGCTATTCTAAATTGTTGCTCCATTATACGTATCCGGTATCTCTACTCAGAGCTATCCGGATAGGTGTTAAGCTTGCATCGACGTAACCCTTTACGACGAACTCTTTTACCACCTCCATAATCGAGAAAATTCCTTAGTCCACTAGTTACTAAGGATAACTTTGACCGCTGTCCTGTGATCCATTCTTGGATCACTCTTGTACCCCTTGACTGACTCATGGCAAGGCACACTTCAGGTGCGGTACACAACATAGCATACTGTAGAGCCTACGTCTTAAGCATAGGGGACGACCTTCGTCCTTTCTCTCTATTCTGCCGTGGTCGAGCTTTAAGTCTTAACTTCATACCTTACAACTTAGGCAAGAACTCCTTCTTTGACTGATCCATCTTGAACACCTTCAAGATCTTGTCAAGGTATGTGCTCATTTGAAAGTACCATTAAGCGTTTTGACCTATCCTTATAGATCTTGATGCTCAATGCTCAATTAGCTTAATCCAGGCTTTCCATTGAAAAACACTTTCCAAATAACCCTATATGCTTTCCAGAAATTCTACATCATTTCTGATCAACAATATGTCAACAACATATATTCATCAGGAATTCTACAGTGCTCCCACTCACTTCTTTGGAAATACAAGTTTCTCATAAACTTTGTATAAACCTAAAACCTTTGATCATCTCATCAAAGCGTACATTCCAACTCCGAGATGCTTACTCCAGTCCTTAGAAGGATTGCTGGAGCTTTGCATACTTATTAGCATCTTTTAGGATTGACAAAACCTTCCAGTTGTATCACATACAACCTTTCCTCAAAAATCATCGAGGAAACAATGTTTTGACATCCTATCTGCAAGATTTCATAAATGATGCAGTAATTGCTAATATAATTCCAACAGACTCTTAGCATCGCTACGAATGAGAAAGTCTCATCGTAGTCAACTCCTTGAACTTGTCGGAAAACATCTTAACGACAAGTCGAGCTTTCTTAATGGTGATACTTACCATCATTGTCCGTCTTCCTTTTAAAATCCATCTGCACTCAACAGCCTTACGACCATCGAGCTGTTCTGCCAAAGTCTACACTTTGTTTTCATACATGGATCCTCTCTCGGATTTTATGACCTCGAGCCATTTATCGGAATCCGGGCCCACCATCGCTTCTCCATAGCTCGTAGGTTCATTGTTGTCTAGCAACATGACTTCCAAGACAGGATTACATACCACTCTGAAGTAGTATGCATCCTTGTCATCCCACGAGGTTTGGTAGTGACTTGATCTGAAGTTTCATGATCACTATCACAAGCTTCCACTTCAATTGGTGTAGGTGCCACAGGAACAACTTCCTGTGCCCTGCCACACACTAGTTGAAGAGACGGTTTAATAACCTCATCAAGTCTCCACCATCCTCCCACTCAATTCTTTCGAGAGAAACTTTTCCTCGAGAAAGGACCCGATTCTAGAAACAATCCCTTATTGCTTTCGGATCTGAGACAGGAGGTATACCCAACTGTTTTGGGTGCCCTATGAAGATGTATTTATCCGCTTTGGGTTCGAGCTTATCAGCCTGAAACTTTTTCACATAAGCGTCGCAGCCCCAAACTTTTAAGAAATGATAGCTTAGGTTTCTCTAAACCATAGTTCATACGGTGTCATCTCATCGGAATTACGTGGTGCCCTATTTTAAAGTGAATGTGATTGTCTTTAATGCCTAACCCATAAACTATCGTGGTAATTCAATAAGAGACATCATGGTATGCATCATATCCAATAGGGTGCAACTATGATGTTCGGACACACCATCACACTATGGTGTTCCAGGCTGTATTAGTTGTGAAACAATTTCCACAATGTCTTAATTCTGTGCCAAACTCGTAATTCAGATATTCATCTCTATGATCATATCATAGATCTTTTATCCTCTTGTCACGACGATCTTTCAACTTCACCCTGAAATTACTTGAACCTTTCAATAATTCAGACTCATGATTCATCAAGTAAATATACTCAACATCTACTCAAATCATCTGTGAAGTAAGAACATAACGATATCCACTACACGCCTCAGCACTCATTGGACTGCATACATCAAAATGTATTACTTCCAGCAAGTTGCTTTCTGGTTCCATTTTACTGAAACCGAGGCTTTCAGTCATCTTGCCCATGTGGTATGATTTGCATGTCTCAAGTGATTCAAAATCAAGTGAGTCCAAATGGTCCATTTGCATGGAGTTTCTTCATGCATATACACCAATAGACATGGTTCGCATGTCTCAAACCTTTCAAAAACGAGTGAGCCCAAAGATCCATCAACATGGAGCTTCTTCATGCGTTTTATACCGATATGACTTAAGTGGCAGTGCCACAAGTAGGTGGCACTATCATTACTATCTTTTGGCATGAACATGTGTATCACTACGATCGAGATTCAATAAACCATTCATTTCAGGTTTAAGACCATTTGAAGGTATTATTCAAACAAACAGAGTAACCATTATTCTCTTTAAATGAATAACCGTATTGCGATAGACATAATCCAATCATGTCTATGCTCAACGCAAACTCCAAATAACAACTATTTAGGTTTTAATACCAATCTCGATGGTAGAGGGAGCGTGCGATGCTTGATCATATCAACCCTGGAAACACTTCCAACACATATCGTCAGCTCACTTTTAGCTAGTGTCCGTTTATTCCGTAGCCTTTTTGTTTCGAGTTACTAACACTTAGCAACCGAACCGGTATCTAATACCCTGGTGCTACTAGGAGTACTAGTAAAGTACACATCAACACAATGTATATCCAATATACTTCTACCGATAGCCTTCTCATCTACCAAGTATCTAGGGTAATTCTGCTCCAGTGGCTGTTCCCCTTATTACAGAAGCACATAGTCTCGGGTTTGGGTTCAACCTTGGGTTTCTTCACTAGAGCAGCAGCTGAATTGCCGTTTCATGAAGTATCCCTTCTTGCCCTTGCCCTTCTTGAAACTAGTGGTTTCACCAACCATCAACAATTGATGCTCCTTCTTGATTTCTACTTTTGTGGTGTCAAACATTGCGAATATCTCAAGGATCATCATATATGTCCCTGATATATTATAGTTCATCACGAAGCTCTAGCAGCTTGGTGGTAATGACTTCGGAGAAACATCACTATCTTATCTGGAAGATCAACTCCCACTTGATTCAAACGATGGTTGTACTCAGACAATCTGAGCACAAGCTCAACAATTGAGCTTTTCTCCCTTAGTATGTAGGCTAAGAAAATCGTCGGAGGTCTTATACCTCTTGACGTGGGCACGAGCCTAAAATCCCAATTTCAGCCCTCGAAACATCTCATATGTTTTGCGACGTTTCAAAACGTCTTTGGTGCCTCAACTCTAAACCGTTTAACTAAACTATCACGTAGTTATCAAAATGTGTATGTCAGATGTTCGCAATACCCACAGACGACGTTCGAGGTTCAGCACACTGAGCCGTGCATTAAGGACATAAGCCTTCTATGAAGCAATGAGGACAATCCTCAGTTTACGGACCTAGTCCGCATAAAGGCTACTATCAACTTTCAGCTAAATTTTCTCTAGGAACATATCTAAACAGTAGAACTGAAGCGCGAGATATAATTTGCGAAGCCCCTTTTTGACTATGTTCAGGATAATTAAGTTCATCTTATGAACTCCCACTCAGATAGACATCCCTCTAGTCATCTAAGTGATTACATGATCCGAGTCAACTAGGCCGTGTCCGATCATCACGTGAGACGGACTAGTCATCATCGGTGAACATCTTCATGTTGATCGTATCTACCATACGACTCATGCTCGACCTTTCAGTCTCTTGTGTTCCGAGGCCATGTCTGTACATGCTAGGCTCGTCAAGTTAACCCTAAGTGTTTTGCATGTGTAAAATTGTCTTACACCCGTTGTATGTGAACGTAAGGATCTATCACACCCGATCATCACGTGGTGCTTCGAAATGACGAACTTTAGGAACGGTGCACAGTTAGGGGAGAACACATTCTTGAAATTGTAATGAGGGATCATCTTATTTACTACCGTCATTCTAAGAAAATAAGATGTATAAACATGATAAACATCACATGCAATCAAATAATAGTGACATGATATGGCCAATATCATATAGCTCCTTTGATCTCCATCTTGGGGCTCCATGATCATCTTGTCACCGGCATGACACCATGATCTCCATCATCATGATCTCCATCATCGTGTCTTCTCGAAGTTGTCTCGTCATCTATTACTTCTACTACTATGGCTAACGCTTAGCAATAAAGTAAAGTAATTACATGACGTTTAAGTTGACACGCAGGTCATAAATAAATAAAGACAACTCCTATGGCTCCTGCCGGTTGTCATACTCATCGACATGCAAGTCGTGATACCTATTACAAGAACATGATCAATCTCATACATCACATATATCATTCATCACATCCTTTTGGCCATATCACATCACATAGCATACCCTGCAAAAACAAGTTAGACGTCCTCTAATTTTTGTTTGCATGTTTTACGTGGCTGTTATGGGTTTCTAGCAAGAACGTTTCTTACCTATGCAAAGACCACAACGTGATATGCCAATTGCTATTTACCCTTCATAAGGACCCTTTTCATCGAATCCGATCTGACTAAAGTGGGAGAGACAGACACCCGCCAGCCACCTTATGCAACTAGTGCATGTCAGTCAGTGGAACCAGTCTCACGTAAGAGTACGTGTAAGGTCGGTCCAGGCCGCTTCATCCCACAATGCCACCGAATCAAGATTGGACTAGTAACGGTAAGCATATTGAACAAAATCAATGCCCACAAGTACTTTGTGTTCTACTCGTGCATAGAAACTACGCATAGACCTAGCTCTGATGCCACTGTTGGGGAACGTAGCAGAAATTCAAAATTTTCCTCGTGTCACCAAGATCTATCTATGGAGAGACCAGCAACGAGGGGAAGGAGAGTGCATCTACATACCCTTGTAGATCGCTAAGCTGAAGCGTTCAAGTGAACGGGGTTGATGGAGTCGTACTCGTCGTGATCCAAATCACCGATGACCAAGTGCCGAACGGACGGCACCTCCGCGTTCAACACACGTACAGCCCGGTGACGTCTCCCACGCCTTGATCCAGCAAGGAGAGAGGGAGAGGTTGAGGAAGACTCCATCTAGCAGCAGCACAACGGCGTGGTGGTGGTGGAGGAGCGTGGCAATCCTGCAGGGCTTCGCCAAGCACCACGGGAGAGGAGAAGGACTTGGGAGAAGGGGAGGGCTGCACCAGAACATTGGTATGGCTGCCCTCCCACCCCCCACATATATATAGGGGCAAGGGAGAGGGGGGAGGCGCAGCCTTGGCCCTTCGTCCAAGGAAGGGTGCGGCTAGGAGGAGTCCCTCCTCCCCAAGGCACCTCGGAGGTGCCTTCCCCCTTTAGGACTCTTCCTTTCCTTATCCTTTGGCGCATGGGCCTCTTGGGGCTGGTGCCCTTGGCCCATATAGGACAAGGTGCACACCCCTACAGCCCATGTGCCCCCCGGGGCAGGTGGCCCCACCCGGTGGACCCCCGGAACCCTTCCGGTGGTCCCGGTACAATACTGGTGACCCCGAAACTTGTCCGGTGACCAAAACAGGACTTCCCATATATAAATCTTTACCTCCGGACCATTCCGGAACACCTCGTGACGTCCGGGATCTCATCCGGGACTCCGAACAACTTTCGGGTTACCGCATACTTATATCTCTATAACCCTAGCGTCACCGAACCTTAAGTGTGTAGACCCTACGGGTTCGGGAGACATGCAGACATGACCGAGACGACTCTCCGTTCAATAACCAACAGCGGGATCTGGATACCCATGTTGGCTCCCACATGTTCCACGATGATCTCATCAGATGAACCACGATGTCAAGGACTTAATCAATCCCGTATACAATTCCCTTTGTCTAGCGGTACGTTACTTGCCCGAGATTCGATCGTCGGTATCCCGGTACCTTGTTCAATCTCGTTACCGGAAAGTCTCTTTACTCGTTTCGTAACACATCATCCCGTGATCAACTCCTTGATCACATTGTGCACATTATGATGATGTCCTACCGAGTGGGCCCAGAGATACCTCTCCGTCACACGGAGTGACAAATCCCAGTCTCGATTCATGCCAACCCAACAGACACTTTCGGAGATACCCGTAGTGCACCTTTATAGTCACCTAGTTACGTTGTGACGTTTGGCACACCCAAAGCACGCCTACGGTATCCGGGAGTTGCACAATCTCATGGTCTAAGGAAATGATACTTGACATTAGAAAAGCTTTAGCATACGAACTACACGATCTAGTGCTATGCTTAGGATTGGGTCTTGTCCATCACATCATTCTCCTAATGATGTGATCCCGTTATCAACGACATCCAATGTCCATGGTCAGGAAACCGTAACCATCTATTGATCAACGAGCTAGTCAACTAGAGGCTTACTAGGGACATGGTGTTGACTATGTATCCACACATGTATCTGAGTTTCCTATCAAAACAATTCTAGCTTGGATAATAAACGATTATCATGAACAAGGAAATATAATAATAATCAATTTATTATTGCCTCTAGGGCATATTTCCAACACTTAGCTATGGAGAAGTTGTAAGCACATGAGGTTTACGAGTTCAGGCCCTTCTCGGAGGAAGTAATAGCCCTATGTCTCAGAGCCCGAAGGCGGTCGACTAGATTATGCGTGTATGGTTTACAGGGGTGCGAACCCTTTACACTGAGGAGGGGGGTGGCTTATATCGAGTTCGCCGGACCCCTCCGGCCCTCAGTTGTGCAGGGTTTAAATACATTAAGGTTGGGCGTTACTGGTAACGCCCCTAATAAAGTGCTATGATGACCATAAAAGCTACTTAATAACCGACCGTTAGCATGCGGAGTGCCTTTAGGTCTGCTGGCCGTCGAGTGGTTTGGTCTTGGTCGAGTGTCTTCGAGTCTGTCGAGTGGAACACCTCCAAGTCGATTGAAAGGTGATTTCTTCTAGAGATGTCCTTGGGTAGGGCAGTTGGGACGGGTCCATGACCCTACCCTAGGTACGTAGCTTCATCATTAGCCCCCGAATGGATCGAGGTTTGAGTGAGGAAGGAGTTGAGAATTTCGCCGATTCATTTTTCATGCCATGAGCATATCTGGTTTCGGATCAATGAACCTGAGTGATGACAGCAACTTCCTTTTTAGTCGCCTTGATCCATTCTTAGTTTTTTGTCGAGTGAGTTTTTTTACTTGAAAGGCTCCGAGTGATGGTGTGGAGGAGATCTTTGGTCTGACAAGTTGTTCTACTGCTTGCAGATTTCGCGGGATCCGAATTTTGGGAAGCGCGCGGGACGGGGGAGGCCACAGTAATCGGATGGGATAGGGCAGAGCCGCCTCGATCCCTGCGCCACCTTTTTCGCCACGTATCACGCGCGCAATTGTTACGGGATTTGATAGGACCGCCCGGGCCTACCAGTCAGCCACTCGGAAGCGGCCTCATATAAGGCGTCGGACCGGGGTCTCTTGAACAGTGCGTCTCCATTATCTCTTCTCCTCTTCAGGCTCCTTCGTTGCGCTCGCTCTCGCCCCAGCGCCACTGCTCCGTACGCGTCTCATCGGCGACGATGGGGAAGGAGAAGACGGCGGCTCTGGAGCGGGCGAAGAAGGTGACGGCAAAGGCGAAGGGGAAGGCGACCAGTCGGGGTGGATCTTCCTCGCGAACCGGCCTGCCGAAGGGCTGGATCCAGGGCGACTGGATCCGCTCGACGATCACCCAAGAGGATCTCGACGACCTAGCCGAAGGAGGGTTGATCCCCCACGAATCGGCACGGCTTCCGGGGAAGGAATCCGAGCCGCAACCTCGGGAGGGTGAGCGCGTTCTCCTTGCCACCCACGTTGACCGTGGATTTTCCTTGCCTCCTCACCCTTTCTTTCGGGGATTTCTGAACTTCTTTGGGGCACAACTCCACCACTTCACTCCCAACACAATCGTTTATCTCGCCGCTTTCGTTTCTTTGTGTGAGAATTTCCTGGGTTGTCGGCCTCACTGGGGTCTTTTCAAGCACATTTTCACTTGTCGCTCTCAGACGGTGAAAAAGGCCAATCCGAGTGACGAGAGAACTCAAGTGATTCAGATGTGTGGGTGTCTTGGTGTTCAGATGAGAGGGAAAAGTTCCTTTCCGGCCATGATTCTTCCCGACTCGGTCCGTGGATGGTAGTCGACCTAGTTTTACTGCAAAGACTAGTCGACGCCAGGGCAGTCGACTAGCCTCCCTCCTTTTACCATGGACTGAGTGAGGAAACCCTCCTCTTTGAAGGTGCTCCCGAAGGAGAAGGCGTAGGTGAGGGTGCTGGTCGAGCGAGTGGTCCAGCTTATCCGTGACGGGGTCACCGGTATGGATCTCTTGGAGGTCTTCCTTCAGTGGCGCATCCAGCCTCTTCAAGCCCGAGACCATCCGATGTGGATGTATTCGGGTCTTGACAACTCCACTCGGATTCACCCGGAGGAGGTCGATGACGACACACTGGAGAAGTGGCTGTCGGGCATGACCGGAAACAAGGACAACCCCAGGGGAGCCAGGAGAGTTCCTCCATTCGACCAGTCCCATGTACCAGAGAAGGTCCGACTCCGAGCTTTTGATTGTAATCTGAATTCACTCACGCAGCTGTCTATACCGCGTCGACTGACTTTATTCTTCTTGCTTTCTTTCAGGTCCTTATCGAAATGTATTCAATGCCCAACGGAGAGCAAGAGCAAGATCTGGAAGGAGAGGCGAGCAGCGGCGATAGTGGCGAATGGACTTCTGATGGTGAAGGGGGCGGAGAAAGCGACGACTCAAGTGACGAAGAAGAAGTCGAGTCGCCTCCTCGCAGGGAGAGGCGATCCAAGCTTGACCAAGAACGACTGAGCGCCTACAAAAAGGCGACTGCTCAGGCTGGTCAGTCTTCAAAGCGTCCTCGGATCTCTTCACCGACCCGACCGAAAAAGTGCCAAAGCATCCCAAAGTTGCAGAGCCGAAGACTCGGAAGGCGTTGCCGAAGATTAAGATTGACATCCCCGTCGCTTCTGTGTGAGTGTCTCCCTTAGTATTCACTCGACGCCCCGTGCTATTTGTTGTTCTTGTTTTAACCAGACGAACTTTGGAACTGGCAGCACTGCTACTTCTGGGACCTTAGCTTACAGGGACGAGGATGAGGTAATGGAGGATGTGGTCACTTACAATCTGGGTATGATTTCTGCCATTCTGTCTTTATTTGTTTGACTCGACTGCAATGTGCACCATTGGGTGATGTGATTTTGGCGATTGAACTTTGCACAGCTCCCAACATTATCGACCTCCCCGATGATGATGAAGAGCCCGAGAGGCCTTTGACGAGGAAGAATAGGCAAGCTCCTGCAAGCAAGGTGTCACAGTCGACGCCAAGGGCGGAACCATTCGTTCAAGACACTGGCGACGCCAATCGGGGTTCTGTTACCTTCACCGTGCCACTGTCGAGTGCCTTGCCTTCTTCGTCGACTGCTCAGGCCCCTGTCGACCCACCTTCAGTTTTTGCGACCCATCATGTCCCAGAGGACGAAGTGAATGCTGCCAAGGAAGCCATACGCCAGGCGGGCACCATGATGGAGAAGATGAAGACGGTGCGGGACGCCAGTCAGGCCACCTACGACGCCAGCTCGGCTCTCCAAAGCAACGTTCAGGTTAGTTGGTCACCGCTTGTTCTGTTAGGATATGCTATCTGAAGACTCTTTCCAAAAATCTTTGCATTTGTACACCCACTGGGTGCGTCGATTGAATTTTTGAACTAGTGGGGGCACGCTGAGTGCACCCACTGGGTGTAGTCCCCGAGACTACGGTGGACTGCTGGCAGTCGACTGTAGTCTTTGTATTCTGTCGAGTGTAAACCGAACTGGTAGTTTGTCTCTTCCACTCGGTCTGGTCGAGTGGGATCAGAACCGGTGGGGGCATGCCAAGTGCACCCACTGGGTGTAGTCCCTGAGACCGCGATGGACTGCTGGCAGTCGACTATGGTCTGAGTTCTACTTTCTCTCCTTTTTTTACTCCCTGCACTCGACTCCAGTGGGCCGGTCGAGTGGGATTAGAACCGGTGGGGGCACGCAAAGTGCACCCACTGGGTGTAGTCCCCGAGACTATGGTGGACTGCGGGCAGTCGACTGTAGTCTTAGTACTTATTGTCTTTGTTGTTTTTCGCTGTAAAATAACTTCTCCTCTTTGATTTCAGAAATCTTGTGATCTTGGAGCTCGCTTTGCTGACTTGGAGTTGGCCAAGACAGAGCTGCAAAAGGCCAAGGACGACGCCAATGGTAAGACGAGTTTGTCGACTGGTCTGTCTTAGGCTTGAGTACCCTTCTGCTCTTTCTGAATCAAGCATCATTTCTTTGCAGAAAAACTGAGAGAAGCTCTGGCGAAGAAGGATCAGGATTTGGCTGCTGCTCGAAAGGAAGCTGACGACAGAACCACTCTGGCTGAACAGAAACTGGCTTCGGTCGGCCAGTTGGAAGAAGAGAATACCAAGATGAAATCTGCTCTAAACGAAGCCAACAAGGAGTGCACGCGCTGGAAGTGTTGGAAATATGCCCTAGAGGTAATAATAAATTAGTTATTATTATATTTCCTTGTTTATGATAATTGTTTATTATCCATGCTAGAATTATATTGATAGGAAACTCAGATACATGTGTGGATACATAGACAACACCATGTCCCTAGTAAGCCTCTAGTTGACTAGCTCGTTAATCAATAGATGGTTACGGTTTCCTGACCATGTACATTGGATGTCGTTGATAACGGGATCACATCATTGGGAGAATGATGTGATGGACAAGACCCAATTCTAAGCCTAGCACAAAGATCGTGTAGTTCGTATGCTAAAGCTTTTCTAATGTCAAGTATCATTTCCTTAGACCATGAGATTGTGCAACTCCCAGATACCGTAGGAATACTTTGGGTCTGCCAAATGTCACAACGTAACTGGGTGGCTATAAAGGTACACTACAGGTATCTCCGAAAGTGTCTGTTGGGTTGGCACGAATCGAGACTGGGATTTGTCACTCCGTGTGACGGAGAGGTATCTCTGGGCCCACTCGGTAGGACATCATCATAATGTGCACAATGTGACCAAGGAGTTGATCACGGGATGATGTGTTACGGAACTAGTAAAAGAGACTTGCCGGTAACGAGATTGAACAAGGTATCGGGATACCGACGATCGAAGCTCGGGCAAGTACAATAAAGCTAGACAAAGGGAATAGTATACAGGATTGATCGAATCCTCGACATCGTGGTTCATCCGATGAGATCATCGTGGAACATGTGGGAACCAACATGGGTATCCAGATCCCGCTGTTGGTTATTGACCGGAGAACGTCTCGGTCATGTCTGCATGGTTCCCGAACCCATAGGGTCTACACACTTAAGGTTCGATGACGCTAGGGTTATAAAGGAAGTTTGTATGTGGTAACCGAATGTTGTTCGGAGTCCCGGATGAGATCCCGGACGTCACGAGGAGTTCCGGAATGGTCCGGAGGTAAAGATTTATATATGGGAAGTCCTGTTTTGGTCACCGGAAAAGTTTTGGGTTTTATCGGTAACGTACCGGGACCACCGGGAGGGTCCCGGGGGTCCACCAAGTGGGGCCAACAGCCCCGGAGGCTTGCATGGGACAAGAGTGGGAAGGGACCAGCCCCTGAGTGGGCTGGTGCGCCTCCCACAAGGCCCAAGGCGCAGCTAGGAGGAGAAGGGGGAAACCCTAGGCGCAGATGGGCCTAAGGCCCACCCTAGGGTGCGCCCCCCTCTCCCCCTCTTGACCGCCCCCCTTCCATCCCATCTAGGGCTGCCGCCCCCTAGGGGTGGGAACCCTAGAGGGGGTGCACCCTCCTCCCCTTATCCTATAAATAGTGGGGGTTTTGGGCTGCCCGAGACACACGATTTGATCTCTCCCTGGCGCAGCCCTACCTCTCTCCTCCTCGTCTCTTGCAGTGCTTGGCGAAGCCCTGCTGGAGTACCACGCTCCTCCACCACCACCACGCCGTTGTTCTGCTGCTGGATGGAGTCTTCCTCAACCTCTCCCTCTCTCCTTGCTAGATCAAGGCATGGGAGACGTCACCGGGCTGTACGTGTGTTGAACGCGGAGGTGCCGTCCGTTCGGCACTAGGATCTCCGGTGATTTGGATCACGACGAGTACGACTCCTTCAACCCCGTTCTCTTGAACGCTTCCGCATAGCGATCTACAAGGGTATGTAGATGCACTCTCCTTCCCCTCGTTGCTGGTTTCTCCATAGATAGATCTTGGTGACACGTAGGAAAATTTTGAATTTCTGCTACGTCCCCCAACAGTGGCATCATGAGCTAGGTCTATTGCATAGATTGTATGCACGAGTAGAACACAAAGTAGTTGTGGGCGTTGATTTTGTTCAATATGCTTACCGTTACTAGTCCAATCTTGTTTCGACGGTGTTGTGGGATGAAGCGGCCCGGACCGACCTTACACGTACTCTTACGTGAGACTGGTTCCACCGACTGACATGCACTAGTTGCATAAGGTGGCTAGCGGGTGTCTGTCTCTCCCACTTTAGTCGGAACGGATTCGATGAAAAGGGTCCTTATGAAGGGTAATAGCAATTGGCATATCACGTTGTGGTTTTGCGTAGGTAAGAAACGTTCTTGCTAGAAACCCATAGCAGCCACGTAAAACATGCAAACAACAATTAGAGGACGTCTAACGTGTTTTTGCAGGGTATGCTATGTGATGTGATATGGCCAAGAAGAATGTGATGAATTATATGTGATGTATGAGATTGATCATGTTCTTGTAATAGGAATCACGACTTGCATGTTGATGAGTATGACAACCGGCAGGAGCCATAGGAGTTGTCTTAATTTATTTATGACCTGCGTGTCAACATAAACGTCATGTAATTGCTTTACTTTATTGCTAACTGTTAGCTGTAGTAGTAGAAGTAGTAGTTGGCGAGACAACTTCATGAAGACACGATGATGGAGATCATGATGATGGAGATCATGGTGTCATGCCGGTGACAATGATGATCATGGAGCCCCGAAGATGGAGATCAAGAGGAGCAATATGATATTGGCCATATCATGTCACTATTTGATTGCATGTGATGTTTATCATGTTTTTGCATCTTGTTTACTTAGAACGACGGTAGTAAATAAGATGATCCCTCATAATAATTTCAAGAAGGTGTTCCCCCTAACTGTGCACCGTTGCGACAGTTCGTTGTTTCGAAGCACCACATGATGATCGGGTGTGATAGATTCTAACGTTCACATACAACGGGTGTAAGATAGATTTACACACGCGAAACACTTAGGTTGACTTGACGAGCCTAGCATGTACAGACATGGCCTCGGAACACAAGAGACCGAAAGGTCGAGCATGAGTCGTATGGTAGATATGATCAACATGAAGATGTTCACCGATGATGACTAGTCCGTCTCACGTGATGATCGGACATGGCCTAGTTGACTCGTATCATGTAATCACTTAGATGACTAGAGGGATGTCTATCTGAGTGGGAGTTCATAAGATGAACTTAATTATCCTGAACATAGTCAAAAGGTCTTCGCAAATTATGTCGAAGCTCGCGCTTTAGTTCCACTGTTTAGATATGTTCCTAGAGAAAATTTAGTGGAAAGTTGGTAGTAGCAATTATGCGGACTAGGTCCGTAAACTGAGGATTGTCCTCATTGCTTCATAGAAGGCTTATGTCCTTAATGCACCGCTTAGTGTGCTGAACCTCGAATGTCGTCTGTGGATGTTGCGAACATCTGACATACATATTTTGATAACTACGTGATAGTTCAGTTAAACGGTTTAGAATTGAGGCACCAAAGACGTTTTTGAAACGTCGCGAAACATATGAGATGTTTCGAGGGCTGAAATTGGGATTTCAGGCTCGTGCCTACGTCAAGAGGTATAAGACCTCCGACGATTTTCTTAGCCCACAAACTAAGGGAGAAAAGCTCAATTGTTGAGCTTGTGCTCAGATTGTCTGAGTACAACAATCATTTGAATCGAGTGGGAGTTGATCTTCCAGATGAGATAGTGATGTTTCTCCAAAGTCATTACCACCAAGCTGCTAGAGCTTTGTGATGAACTATAATATATCAGGGACATATATGATGATCCTTGAGATATTCGCGATGTTTGTAGAAATCAAGAAGGAGCATCAATTGTTGATGGTTGGTGAAACCACTAGTTTCAAGAAGGGCAAGGGCAAGAAAGGGATACTTCATGGAACAACAAATCAGTTGCTGTTCTAGTGAAGAAACCCAAAGTTGAACCCAAGCCCGAGACTAAGTGCTTCTGTAATAAAGGGAACAACCACTGGAGCAGAATTACCCTAGATACTTGGTAGATGAGAAGGCTGGCAAAGTCGATAGAAGTATATTGGATATACATTGTGTTAATGTGTACTTTACTAGTACTCCTAGTAGCACCAGGGTATTAGATACCGGTTCGGTTGCTAAGTGTTAGTAACTCGAAATAAAAGCTACGGAATAAACGGATACTAGCTAAAGGTGAGATGACGATATGTGTTGGAAGTATTTCCAAGGTTGATCAAATATCGTACGCTCCCTCTACCATCGAGATTGGTGTTTGCGTTGAGCATAGACATGATTGGATTATGTCTATCACAATACGGTTATTCATTTAAGGAGAATAATGGTTACTCTATTTATTTGAATAATACCTTCAATGGTCTTACACCTAAAATGAATGGTTTATTGATTCTCGATCGTAGTGATACACATGTTCATGCCAAAAGATATAAGATAGTAATGTTAGTACCACCTACTTGTGGCACTGCCACGTAAGTCATATCGGTATAAAACGCATGAAGAAGCTCCATGTTGATGGATCTTTGGGCTCACACGGTTTTTGAAAAGTTTGAGACATGCGAACCATGTCTATTGGTGTATATGCATGAAGAAACTCCATGCAAATGGACTGTTTGGACTCACTTGATTTTGAGTCACTTGAGACATGCAAATCATACCGCATGGGCAAGATGACTGAAAGCCTCGTTTTCAGTAAAATGGAACTAGAAAGCAACTTGTTGGAAGTAATACATTTTGATGTGTGCAGTCCAATGAGTGCTGAGGCATGTAGTGGATATCGTTATGTTCTTACTTCACAGATGATTTGAGTAGACGTTGAGTATATTTACTTGATGAATCACGAGTCTGAATTATTGAAAGGTTCAAGTAATTCAGGGTGAAGTTGAAAGATCGTCGTGACAAGAGGATAAAAGATCTATGATATGATCATAGAGAGTTTGGCACAGAATTAAGACATTGTGGAAATTGTTTCACAACTAATACAGCCTAGAACACCATAGTGTGATGGTGTGTCCGAACATCATAACTACACCCTATTGGATATGATGCATACCATGATGTCTCTTATCGAATTACCACGATAGTTTATGGGTTAGGCATTAGAGACAACCGCATTCACTTTAAATAGGGCACCACGTAATTCCGATGAGATGACACCGTATGAACTATGGTTTAGAGAAACCTAAGCTGTCATTTCTTAAAAGTTTGGGGTTGCGACGCTTATGTGAAAAAAAAAGTTTCAGGCTGATAAGATCGAACCCAAAGCGGATAAATGCATCTTCATAGGACACCCAAAACAGTTGGGTATACCTCCTGTCTCAGATCCAAAAGCAATAAGGGATTGTTTCTAGAATCGGGTCCTTTCTCGAGGAAAAGTTTCTCTCAAAAGAATTGAGTGGGAGGATGGTGGAGACTTGATAAGGTTGTTGAACCGTCTCTTCAACTAGTGTGTGGCAGGGCACAGGAAGTTGTTCCTATGGCACCTACACCAATTGAAGTGGTAGCTTATGATAGTGATCATGAAACTTCAGATCAAGTCACTACCAAACCTCGTGGGATGACAAGGATGCGTACTACTTCAGAGTGGTACGTAATCCTGTCTTGGAAGTCATGTTGCTAGACAACAATGAACCTACGAGCCATGGAGAAGCGATGGTGGGCCCGGATTCCGATAAATGGCTCGAGGCCATAAAATCTGAGAGAGGATCCATGTATGAAAACAAAGTGTAGACTTTGGCAGAACGGCTCGATGGTCGTAAGGCTGTTGAGTACAGATGGATTTTAAAAGGAAGACGGACAATGATGGTAAGTATCACCATTAAGAAAGCTCGACTTGTCGTTAAGATGTTTTCCGACAAGTTCAAGGAGTTGACTACGATGAGACTTTCTCACTCGTAGCGATGCTAAGAGTCTGTTAGAATTATATTAGCGATTACTGCATTATTTATGAAATCTTGCAGATAGGATGTCAAAACATTGTTTCCTCGATGATTTTCTTGAGGAAAGGCTGTATGTGATACAACCGGAAGGTTTTGTCAATCCTGAAAGATGCTGATAAGTATGCAAAGCTCCAGCAATCCTTCTAAGGACTGGAGTAAGCATCTCGGAGGTGGAATGTATGCTTTGATGAGATGATCAAAGATTTTGGGTGTATACAAAGTTTATGAGAAACTTGTATTTCCAAAGAAGTGAGTGGGAGCACTATAGAATATCTGATGAGTATATGTTGTTGACATATTGTGGATCAGAAATGACGTAGAATTTCTGGAAAGCATATAGGGTCATTTGAAAGGTGTTTTTCAATGGAAAGCCTGGATTAAGCTACTTGAACATTAAGCATCAAGATCTATAAGGATAGATAAAAAACGCTTAATGGTACTTTCAAATAAGCACATACCTTGACATGATCTTGAAGGTGTTCAAGATGGATCAGCCAAAGAAGGAGTTCTTGCCTGAGTTGTAAGGTATGAAGTTAAGACTTAAAGCTCGACCACGGCAGAAGAAAGAGAAAGGATGAATGTCGTCCCCTATGCTTTTGTCATAGGCTCTATACGATATGCCATGCTGAGTACCGCACCTGACGTGTGCCTTGCCACATGTCTGGCAAGAGGGTACAAAGGTGATCCAGGAGTGGATCACTAGACAACGGTCAAAAATTGTCCTTGGAGTAATAAGGACATGTTTCTCGATTATGGAGGTGATAAAGAGTTCGGCGTAAAGGGTTACATCGATGCAAGCTTTAACACCTATCCTAATGACTCTGAGTAGCAAACCGGATAGGTATAGTGGAGCAACCATTTGGAATAGCTCCAAGTGGAGCGTGGAAGCAGCATTTATAATATGACCTAGAGATTTGCGAAGTACATACAGATCTGAATGTTGCAGACCCGTTGACTAAAACCTCTCTCACAAGCAAAACATGATCAAACCCAGAACTCATTGAGTCTTAATCACGTGATGATGTGAACTAGTTTAGTGACACTAGTAAACTCTTTGGATGTTGGTCACATGGCGATGTGACCTGTGAGTGTTAATCACATGATGATGTGAACTAGATTATTGACTCTAGTGCAAGTGGGAGACTGTTGGAAATATGCGCTAGAGGCAATAATAAATTAGTTATTATTACATTTCCTTGTTCATGATAATCGTTTATTATCCATGCTAGAATTGTATTGATAGGAAACTCAGATACATGTGTGGATACATAGACAACACCATGTCCCTAGTAAGCCTCTAGTTGACTAGCTCATTGATCAATAGATGGTTACGGTTTCATGACCATGGACATTGGATGTCGTTCATAACGGGATCACATCATTGGGAGAATGATGTGATGGACAAGACCCAATTCTAAGCCTAACACAAAGATCGTGTAGTTCGTATGCTAAAGCTTTTCTAATGTCAAGTATCATTTCCTTAGACCATGAGATTGTGCAACTCCCGGATACCGTAGGAATACTTTGGGTGTGCCAAACGTCACAACGTAACTGGGTGGCTATAAAGGTACACTACAGGTATCTCCGAAAGTGTCTGTTGGGTTGGCACGAATCGAGACTGGGATTTGTCACTCCGTGTGACGGAGAGGTATCTCTGGGCCCACTCGGTAGGACATCATCATAATGTGCACAATGTGACCAAGGAGTTGATCATGGGATGATGTGTTACGGAACGAGTAAAAGAGACTTGCCTGTAACGAGATTGAACAAGGTATCGGGATACCGACGATCGAATCTCAGGCAAGTACAATACCGCTAGACAAAGGGAATTGTATACGGGATTGATCGAATCCTCGACATCGTTGTTCATCTGATGGGATCATCGTGGAACATGTGGGAACCAACATGGGTATCCAGATCCCGCTGTTGGTTATTGACCGGAGAACGTCTCGGTCATGTCTGCATGGTTCCCGAACCCATAGGGTCTACACACTTAAGGTTCGATGACGCTAGGGTTATAAAGGAAGTTTGTATGTGGTAACCGAATGTTGTTCGGAGTCCCGGATGAGATCCCGGACGTCATGAGGAGTTTCGGAATGGTCCGGAGGTAAAGATTTATATATGGGAAGTCCTGTTTTGGTCACCGGAAAAGTTTCGGGTTTTATCGGTAACGTACCGGGACCACCGGGAGGGTGCCAGGGGTCCACCAAGTGGGGCCAACAGCCCCGGAGGCTTGCATGGGCCAAGAGTGGGAAGGGACCAGCCCCTGAGTGGGCTGGTGCGCCTCCCACAAGGCCCAAGGCGCAGCTAGGAGGAGAAGGGAGAAACCCTAGGCGCAGATGGGCCTAAGGCCCACCCTAGGGCGCGCCCCCCTCTTCCCCTCTTGGCCGCCCCCTTCCATCCCATCTAGGGCTGCCGCCCCCTAGGGGTGGGAACCCTAGAGGGGGCGCACCCTCCTCCCATTCTCCTATAAATAGTGGGGGTTTTGGGTTGCCCGAGACACACGATTTGATCTCTCCCTGGCGCAGCCCTACCTCTCTCCTCCTCGTCTCTTGCAGTGCTTGGCGAAGCCCTGCTGGAGTACCACGCTCCGCCACCACCACCACGCCGTTGTGCTGCTGCTGGATGGAGTCTTCCTCAACCTCTCCCTCTCTCCTTGCTGGATCAAGGCATGGGAGACGTCACCGGGCTGTACGTGTGTTGAACGCGGAGGTGCCGCCCGTTCGGCACTAGGATCTCCGGTGATTTGGATCAGGACGAGTACGACTCCTTCAACCCCGTTCTCTTGAACGCTTCCGCATAGCGATCTACAAGGGTATGTAGATGCACTCTCCTTCCCCTCGTTGCTGGTTTCTCCATAGATAGATCTTGGTGACACGTAGGAAAATTTTGAATTTCTGCTACGTCCCCCAACAGGAAGAAGGACAATCTCAACCTGTGCGAGAAGATGGAAGGCATCGCTTGCAGGAGGGACAATCTGGAGAGCTATCTGAGGAGCCTTGCCAAGAAGTTGTTCATCAAGCTTGAAGGTGCACATTTTGTTCCAACTGATTTTTTTTGTGTCGACTCAGCATACGAAAATTGACTTTTCCTTGGATCGTGAATGCAGAGTTTTGCCAGAACTTCGAGGAGGAGACTGGGCGGATTGAGCCAGGTTTGGACCCAATCAATTCTCCCGTGAAAGATGAAACTGCCATGAATTTGCTCCGACTGGAATCCCGCATCGACGGTGTTGTGGACTACTTGGCTCGACTGAAGGTCGCTATGTCACGGATCGACCCGGCACTTTGGCCAGAGGCCACACTCCGGAGTGATCTTGAGTCCCTGATGACTCGACTTAACGAGATCCCTGACCGAGTGCAGGAGTGGAAGAAATCTTCTGCCCGGTGTGGTGCTGATGTTGCTCTGTCTTTGGTTCGTGTCCATTGCAAGGAGGTGCGACAAGATAAGCTGGCAGCAATCAAGGTTGCCAACACCCAGAAGCATGACTTCCGATCTTTTATGGAGACTTTCATCGCTGCAGCCACTCGGATCACCGACGGCGTCGACCTAGACGAGTTCGTCGAGCCTGCTAGTCCTCCTCCCACGGAGTGAACAAACTTTTATGCCTCACCTTAAATTTGCCTCGGAATGCCGAGTGATTTTTGTAACCGTTAAACTCTTTCGGGCTGAATGCCCGAGCACTTCGATCTGTGGTCCGGATCCTTTGGGATTTATTTGAACTTGGTTTATCATTGAATGTCTTCACGAATCCTCCGTCGAGTGGAACTCGTTATTCACTCGAGACAACTTTTGTATTTGTGGCGCAGCCCCGAAGGAGAAGGTAGCAGTCGACCTGTACCTCGTCGTCCTTGCGGGTCGGCGATGGAGCGCACGTTGTATTTGTGGTGAAGCTCCCAAGGAGAAGGTGGCAGTTGACCTGCACCTCGTCGTCCTTGTGGGTCGGCGATGGAGCACACGTTGTATTTGTGGCGAAGCTCCCAAGGAGAAGGCGGCAGTCGACCTGCACCTCGTCGTCCTTGCGGAGTGGGCGATGGAGCGCACATTGTATTTGTGGCGAAGCTCCCAAGGAGAAGGTGGCAGTCGACCCGCACCTCGTCGTCCTTGCGGAGTGGGCGATGAAGCGCACGTAATTAGGCGAGTACTGGACTGCAGCTAAGCCCCCGAGTGGGAGGCTGGCTCGCCACTCGGTAGGATTTTCAAACACTTAGGCGAGTACTGGACTGCAGCTAAGCCCCCGAGCGGGAGGGTCGCTCACCACTCGGTAGGATTTTCAAATACTTAGGCGAGTACTGGACTGCAGCTAAGCCCCCGAGCGGGAGGGTCGCTCACCACTCGGTAGGATTTTCAAATACTTAGGAGAGTACTGGACTGCAGCTAAGCCCCCGAGCGGGAGGCTGGCTCGCAACTCGGTAGGATTTTCAAA
>NC_041390.1:111711478-111749232 GCF_002162155.2 Triticum dicoccoides
TAAGCCCCCGAGCGGGAGGGTCGCTCACCACTTGGTAGGATTTTCAAATACTTAGGCGAGTACTGGACTGCAGCTAAGCCCCCGAGCGGGAGGGTGGCTCACCACTCGGTAGGATTTTCAAATACTTAGGCGAGTACTGGACTGCAGCTAAGCCCCCGAGTGGGAGGCTGGCTCACCACTCGGTAGGATTTTCAAATACTTAGGCGAGTACTGGACTGCAGCTAAGCCCCCGAGCGGGAGGCTGGCTCACCACTCGGTAGGATTTTCAAATACTTAGGCAAGTACTGGAGTGTAGCTAAGCCCCCGAGTGGGAGGTTGGCTCACCACTCGGTGGGATTTTCAAATACTTAGGAGAAACGGGTTCGCAGCTAAGCCCTCGAGTGGGAGGCTGGCTCACCACTCGGTAGGAAATTATTTTTACAAACTTAGGCGAAACGGATTTGCAGCTAAGCCACCCACTGGGGGATTTCTCACGAAACAAAAACAATAACAATCACTGGGAAAATTATAATGCTCTTGTCTTTGATAAATAAACTACATGAGTTTTTCTTATTACATCTCATCCGAGTGAGAATTCAAGTATAAAAGGGGCGGAGTAGCTCCGCATTCCAGGCTCGTGGCTCATCAATCTGGCGATCGACATTATAGAGGTGGTACGCTCCATTGTGGAGGACTCTGGTGACTATGAAGGGGCCTTCCCAAGTAGGAGCGAGTTTGTGTGGTTTCTGCTGATCCACTCGGAGGACTAAGTCTCCTTCTTGGAAGGCTCAACTCTTCACATTTCTGGCATGGAATCGACGCAAGTCTTGCTCATAGATGGTCGATCGAATCATGGCCATTTCTCTTTCTTCTTCCAGGAGGTCAACTGCGTCCTGCCGGGCTTGTTCTGCTTCATCTTCAGAGTAGAGCTCGACTCGGGGGGCGTTGTGAGTCATGTCACTCGGCAAGACTGCTTCGGCTCCGTAGACCAGAAAGAATGGGGTTCTTCCGGTCGATCGGTTCGGGGTTGTACTCAATCCCCAAAGAACTGATGGAAGCTCGTCGACCCATGCACCTGCTGCGTGCTTGAGATCACGCATCAATCGAGGTTTCAGTCCTTTGAGAATTAGGCCATTTGCTCTTTCCGCTTGTCCATCCGACTGGGGGTGAGCAACTGAAGCATAGTCGACTCATGTGCCCTGAGAGGCGCAAAAGGCCCTGAATTTGTCGGAGTCGAAGTTTGACCCATTGTCAGTGATGATGCTGTGCGGAACTCCATATCTGAATATCAACTCTCTAATGAAACTGATAGCAGTGCAAGCATCAAGATTCTTGATAGGCTTAGCTTCAATCCATTTGGTGAACTTGTCGACTGCTACTAGCACATGAGTGAAGCCGCTCCTGCCCGTTCTCAATGGTCCAACCATGTCCAGCCCCCAAACAGCGAAGGGCCAGACGAGTGGAATGGTTTTCAGGGCTGACGCGGGCTTGTGCGACATATTGGAGTAATACTGACATCCTTCACATTTGTCGACTATCTCTTTCTCCATTTCATTGGCCCTTGGCCAGTAGAATCCCGCTCGGTATGCTTTAGTCACAATGGTCCGAGAGGATGCATGATGAACATAGGTCCCCGAGTGGATATCATCAAGGATCATCTGACCTTCTTCTGGTGTTATACACTTCTGACTGACTCCAGTCGTGCTTTCTCTATACAACTGTCCCTTTATGACTGTAAAGGCCTTGGATCGACGGACGATCTGTCGAGCCTCTTCTTCGTCCTCTGGGAGTTCTTTCCTTAGGATGTACGCGATGTACGGTATTGTCCAGTCGGGAGTGATGACCAAGACTTCCATGATCAGGTCGACCACAGCTGGAACTTCAACTTCAGTCGGATCCGTGGCACTTTTTGGCTGCGGGGCCTCTTCAGTGAAGGGATCCTCCTGAACTGATGGTGTGTGGATGTGTTCCAAAAACACATTGCTGGGAATGACTTCTCTTTTGGAACCTATTTTTGCCAAATCATCAGCTGCTTGATTTTTCAGTCAGGGTATGTGATGAAGCTCTAACCCCTCGAATTTCTTCTCCAGCTTTCTCACTACATTGCAATAACCAGTCATGGCTGGACTTCTGACGTCCCATTCCTTCATCACCTGATTAACCACCAAATCTGAGTCGCCATAGACCATGAGGCGACGGACGCCGAGTGAAATGGCCATGCGCAACCCATATAAAAGTGCTTCATATTCCGCCTCGTTATTGGAGGAATCAAAGTGGATTTGAAGAACATATCTGAGCTTATCTCCTCGGGAGGAGACCAACACCACCCCGGCACCGGAACCATTCAGCATTTTGGAACCGTCGAAGAACATGGTCCAATGCTCCGAGTGAACCTGAGTCGGCAGTTGCTGTTCAATCCACTCGGCGACGAAATCTGCTATTGCCTGGGACTTGATAGCTTTCTTTGCCTCAAACCTGATATCTAGGGGAAGGAGTTCAATCGCCCATTTTGCCACTCGACCAGTTGCATCTCTGTTATGCAGGATCCCTGACAATGGAGCGTCGCTGACGACTGTAATGGAATGATCAGAGAAGTAGTGAGCAACTTTCTTTGTGGTCATATAAATCCCATATACAAGCTTGTGATAATGAGGATATCTTTGCTTCGACGGGGTCAAAACTTCAGAAATATAATATACTGGGCGCTGAACTTTGAAGGCTTTTCCTTCTTCTTCCCGCTCGACCGTAAGTACCGTACTGACGACTTGTCCCGTGGCTGCGATGTAAAGCAGCAAAGGCTCCTTGCTGATTAGGGCAGCAAGCACCGGCTGGGTGGAGAGCAGAGCTTTGAGCTCTGCAAACGCTGCATCAGCTTCGGGAGTCCACTCGAACTTGTCGGACTTCTTCATCAATCGGTAAAGAGGCAATGTCTTTTCACCGAGACGAGATATGAATCGACTTAAAGCGGCCAAGCAACCAGTAAGCTTCTGGACGTCGTGCACTCACACAGGACTTCTCATTCGGAGTATAGTACCGACTTTTTCTGGATTGGTGTCGATTCCCCGTTCGGAAACGAGAAAACCGAGTAATTTTCCGCCAGGAACTCCGAATGTGCACTTTGATGGATTAAGCTTGATATCATACCTCCTGAGGTTGGCAAAGGTTTCAACAAGGTCAGTCAGCAGGTCGGAACCCTTCCGTGACTTGACCACAATATCATCCATGTATGCTTCCACATTCCGACTGGTTTGAGTGAGCAAACACTTCTGAATCATCCTCATGAATGTGGCTCCGGCATTCTTGAGGCCGAACGACATGGTAACATAACAGAAGCACCCGAATGGAGTGATGAAAGCTGTTTTTATCTCGTCAGGTCCAAACAGACGAATCTGATGGTACCCGGAATAGGCGTCTAAAAAAGACAGTCTCTCACATCCCACAGTCGAGTCGACTATCTGGTCGATGCGGGGGAGAGGAAAATGATCTTTCAGGCAGGCCCGATTGATATGTTTAAAGTCAATGCACATGCGAAGTGACTTGTCCTTCTTGGGGACCATGACAACGTTGGCGAGCCACTCGTTGTGGTAGATCTCTCGGATGAACTCTGCTGCTAAGAGCCGAGCCACCTCCTCACCAATAGCCTTTCTCTTCTGGACGGCGGACCATCGGAAATGTTCTTTGACAGGTTTTATTTTTGAGTCGACTCATAGGCGATGCTCAGCCAGCTCCCTGGGAACACCTGGCATGTCAGAAGGCTTCCATGCGAAAATGTCCCAGTTTTCACGAAGGAATTGGATGAGCGCTTCTTCCTATTTGGAGTTGAGTGTTGTTGAGATATGAGTTGGAGCAGCGCTGGGATCGGTCGGGTGGATGTGAGCTGTCTTCATTTCGCCAGACGACTAAAAAGTTGATTCTATAGCGGGCTTCTTGGCTCGCAACAAATCACTCGGGTCTGTAGTCTTCTAGTATTCCTGCAGCTCTACCACTGCCATCTGAGCATCAGCGATCTTTGAACCTTTCTAAAAACACTCTTCTGCTTTCTTCCGATTGCCCGTAACAGTGATCACACCTTTGGGACCAGGCATCTTCAATTTGAGATACACATAACATGGTCGAGCCATGAAGCGTGCATAAGCCGGCCTGCCCAAAATAGTGTGATACACACTCTGGAAATCTACAACTTCGAACGTCAACTTTTCTTTGCGATAATTCTTGGAATCACCGAAAACCACATCAAGAGCAATCTGGCCGAGTGACTCAGCCTTCTTTCCAGGAATGACTCCATGGAAACTCATGTTGCTGGTACTGAGTCTGGACATCGGAATGCCCATCCCTTTCAACGTCTCAGGATATAGTATGTTCAAACCACTGCCACCATCCATCAAGACTTTGGTCAGTCGAGTGCCTTCAACGACTGGGTTGACCACCAAAGCTTGCCTCCCAGGGGTGGCAATGTGCGTTGGATGATCGGACTGGTCGAATGTGATGGCAGTCTGAGACCACTTCAGATAACTGGGTGTCGCCGGAGCAACCATATTCACCTCTCGGTTGATAACTTTCAGTCAACTTTTGCTTTCAACATCAGCAAAAATCATCAAGGTGGAATTGACCTGGGGGTATCCATCGTCACTATCTTCCTTGTCCTCAACTTTTTCCGACTCCTTTTCCTTATCTTTGGGCTGCTTGCCCTGGAACTGCTGGATCAAGAGTCGACACTGTCGAGTGGTATGTTTTGGGTAAATGAAATTACCCTCTTCATCTTTCTTGGTGTGGATGTGACATGGTAAATCCAACACATCATTTCCGTCCTGGTCTTTAACCTTCTTGGGGTTCCACGGTCCTTTGGGTTTCCCCTTAAACTTTCCTTGAGTTATAGCCAAGGCTTCCCCAGGAGCAGCTGGCTCGGCTTTCCGCTTCTGTTTATGATTGGAATTTCCTCTGGTTTCTTGAGCGACTGACTTGGTCTTGCCACTCCTGAGTCGATCCTCATCTTCACCATTAGCGTACTTGGTGGCAATCTCCATCATCCGATTCAGAGACATATCTCCGGTTCGACCGAATTTCAGATTCAGTTCTCTGTACTTGACGCCTTCTTTGAAGGCACAGACTGCTTGGTGGTCAGGCACATTTTCTACCGTGTGATGTAACGTGATCCATCTCTGGATGTAATCCCTCAAAGTTTCATTCGGCTTCTGCACGCAAGACCGCAGTTCCGTCAGCCCTGCCGGTCGCTTGCATGTTCCTTCAAATGTGGTGACAAACACTCGGGCGAGATCTTCCCAAGTGTAAATGCTGCTGGGTGCTAACTGGTTCAGCCACGCTCTGGCCGAGCCCTCCAACATGAGAGGCAGGTGCTTCATGGCCACTTTATCATTGCCGCCGCCAATCTGGACGGCCACTCGGTAGTCTTCAAGCCAAGTATCGGGCTTGGACTCACCAGTGAACTTACTGACTCTAGTCGCCAACCTGAAGTTGGGAGGAATCACAGCGGCCCTGATGGCTCTACTAAATCACTCTGACCCAGAAACATGTACTCTGCTGCTGGTAGGTGCATCTCTGTCGCGACCTTCTCGGTGAGCTCTGTTCCTGTCGACCAAACCTTGAACAAGAATCTATCTCGCATCAAAGCCTGGCTCCCTGGGGTCGATTGGAATCCTTCGCCCAACACTATGAGGGCGCCTGTCATCCTGCTGTCGAGGCGCATATGACCCGCTCCTCGGAGGAGGGGTGGGCACTCGACGTCGATCATCACGATCGAATCGGTGATCATATTGTTCACGGTTCCCGTACTGATTACGCCGGTCCCCACGTCCCTCACGCCTCGGGGGCGATCTTGGGCTATGAGCCGACTGGACTGTGTCTGCAGCAACAGATATGCTATGAATCCTGTTCCGCGACTGAGAAACAGTGGAATTCTGGTCTCCTACTGCCCGGAGCAACGCTCTGATCTGCAGCAAACCTCTGCCAGCCTCCGACTGGGAAGGCTGGATCGACTCTGCTATACGGGCTGCAGCTGCTAAATTCTAAATCGGAGTTCGATATACCTGCGGGGGCGGAAAGAGTTGACGTCGACTGGATTCTGGAACCCATTGTCGCGCACGCTCGTCGAGTGCTCGCTGGAGGTTCTCCAGTCGAGCGCGCTCGGCCAAGTTTGCTAGGTGCGCGTCCTCCAAGGCACGAGCCTCGGGGGTTTCTCCAACGATAGGAGTGTGAAGTGCATCCATGTTCCGGCGACAAAGTTCTTCTCTCTGCAGCAACGTGAGAGGCTCGGGGAGATATTCCTCATGGGGACACGACGAGTCGCCTCCACCTGCGCCTCCGTCGGTGCGGGGAAAACTGGGAGGACTGGGCGGTCCATCGACCATCAGAACCTCCGCCGCCGGATCACTGCTGTCGCACTCAGATGTGGTCTCTGTGGAGCCAGTCGACAGATCGAACAGGTCGTAGAGGGATTCATCAGGCTCGATCACCGCGACTTGAGGGGTGGCCGACTGGCGTGCCACCGCGTGTCTCACCCACCGCTGAAGTCTCGACCGACCGGAGCGCTTGCGCCGGCGGGAAACAGGAAGGGAGGACAACACATGAGCCGACCGGTAGGGGGTCGACGGTTGCCGCAAGAGAACGCCGCGGACGCACGCGCTAAAGTGCGTTGCCCCGCGGACGGGGAGTGCGTCCACGTCGAGCGGAGCCTCCTGAAGCCAAGCGGAGTCATCGGCGATGAACGTGAGCGCACCGAGACGGATCTCGCGGCCCTCCACCAAAACTCCGCCAGAAACCATGATGATTTGGATCGGAAAAGATCGCAACTCCTCCAACAAAACACTAAAACACCAGCCCCACGGTGGGCGCCAACTGTCGTGGTTCTAAGTCTGATAGTAATGTAGGGGGGTAGGTATGGAGAGGCAAGATCTTAGCTATAGAGAAGTTGTAAGCACACGAGGTTTATGAGTTCAGGCCCTTCTCGGAGGAAGTAATAGCCCTACGTCTCGGTGCCCGGAGGCGGTCGACTGGATTATGCGTGTATGGTTTACAGGGTTGCGAACCCTTTACACTGAGGAGGGGGGTGGCTTATATAGAGTTCGCTGGACCCCTCCGGCCCTCAGTTGTGCAGGGTTTAAATACATTAAGGTCGGGCGTTACTGGTAACGCCCCTAATAAAGTGCTATGATGACCATAAAAGCTACTTAATAACCGACCGTTAGCATGCGGAGTGCCTTTAGGTCTCCTGACCGTCGAGTGGTTTGGTCTTGGTCGAGTGTCTTCGAGTCTGTCGAGTGGAACACCTCCAAGTCGATTGAAAGGTGATTTCTTCTAGAGATGTCCTTGGGTAGGGCAGTTGGGACGGGTCCATGACCCTACCCTAGGTACGTAGCTTCATCAGTCAACTTATTCAAATCAAGTCTACGATATAAAGAGAGAGGCATAACACTAACACCGGCTCCAATATCACATAAAGCAGTTTTAACATAGTTTCTTTTAATGGAGCATGGTATAGTTGGTACTCCGGGATCTCCTAATTTCTTTGGTATTCCACCCTTAAAAGTTTAATTATCAAGCATGGTGGAAATTTCAGCTTCCAGTATCTTTCTTTTATTAGTAACAATATCTTTCATGTACTTAGCATAAGGGTTCATTTTAAGCATATCAGTCAAACGCATACACAAAAAGATAGGTCTAATCATTTCAGCAAAGCGCTCAAAATCTTCATCATCCTTTTTCTTGGATGGTTTAGGAGGAAAGGCATGGGTTTCTGAACCCATCGTTCTCTTTCTTTACCATGCTTCCTAGCAATGAAGTCTCACTTATCATAATGTTGATTCTTTGATTGTGGATTATCAAGATCAACAACAAGTTCAATCTCTACATCATTGTTATTGCTAGGTTGAGCATCAACATGAACATCATCATTAACATTATCACTAGGTTCATGTTCATTACCAGACTGTGTTTCAGCATCAGAAATAGAAATATCATTGGGATTCTCAGGTGTGTCTACAACAGGTTCACTAGAAGCATGCAAAGTCCTATCATTTTTCTTGTTCTTCCTTTTAGAAGAACTAGGTGCATCAACATTAGTTCTCTGAGAATCTTGCTCAATTCTCTTAGGATGGCCCTTAGGATACAAAGGTTCCTGAGTCATTTTACCCCCTCTAGTCATAACTCTATCAGCATTATCATTTTTCTTATTATTTAATTCATTGAGCAAATCATTCCGAGTCTTAAGTACTTGTTCTACTTAGTGGTAACTGACGGTGTCCTGGACTAGGGGGTACTCATCACATCGTCTCCCGATCAGTTGGATTGGGCCGAGGACCCCCATGGCCGCATACTCATGGGCCAGTTCGGACAGCTGCCGCATACAAGGAAGATTCCACAAGACTTGGCGATCAAGACAAGGACTCCACCCCACCGGCGTATTCAGCTAGGACTCTTGTTATCCTAGGCCTCTGGTGCATTATATAAACCGAGGCCAGGCTAGTCGATACAATATATACATACAATCATACCATAGGCTAGCTTCTAGGGTTTAGCCTCTACGATCTCGTGGTAGATCAACTCTTGTACTACCCATATTATCAATATTAATCAAGCAGGATGTAGGGTTTTACCTCCCTCAAGAGGGCCTGAACCTGGGTAAAACTTTGTGTCCCCTGCCTCCTGTTACCATCGATCCTAGACGCACAGTTCGGGACCCCCTACCCGAGATCCGCCGGTTTTGACACCGACATTGGTGCTTTCATTGAGAGTTCCGCTGTGTGATCGACAAAAGGATCAATGGCTCGCCGGCAGATCAACTATGACTTCGGCGTCTCCGTCACCAGTTCGACTGGTCACCTTGGTTCGACCAAGAATTGCGCCCCATGTTCGGATCACCATGTTCGGACGAGGTCCTTCATCAAACATCAACTCCGATCTCTATCAAGATCACGGAGGAATCATGTATGGAGCTCGGGGGCTCAATGTCAACATTACCCTCAAGCGACCGTGCTATTTTTTGGACAGCGAACTCGTATCTGCCGCCACCACCTCCTCGAGTATCGCTTTGACGATCACTTTGGTGGAACTGTGCGGAATTGAGTCTTTAACAATCCTGGAAAATTTCGTCGAGTTCCGATGGAGGAATCTCTGGCAATCCACGATATACCGGAGTCCTGTCAAATTTGGATGGGAATTTGGATGAGTTTAGGGCGTGGTGTCCAGCTTCTAGCTCGGACGTCCTTTGTAAGATCCAACTGTTGATCGGCTGCGGAATTCCTATATCTACCACCTCTCAAAATTTCAGCTCGATCCGACCGTCCAAACTCCGGGAACCTTCCGATTAGTGCATCACTTTTCGGATCTGTTTTCTGCGCAAAAACGAATCCGACCCGAGTTCATCTTTTTTATGAACGGGATTTCGGACATCCCTTTTGAAGGAAGTTTTGTATGGGGTATTGTGTTTTGTTCCCGAACACATCCCACTAACTTTAAGATCTTTTGAACATGATCTTCAACATCATGCTGGTGTCAAACCAGTTCGGCAATATTACTCCACGGCTGCCGACCTGCGCTAGACACGTCATCACTTTAGCTGAGCTCAACTTCTTCGGATCATCATCTCGGCAAGCCGAACAAGAGTCCAGCATCGCGAAGGATAAACCATCATCAACATCGCCGCCCCACGGATTACACGGAGCGGGCATACCGGCATCGCCGCACGGTCGCTTCATCAAGCCAGCATCGACCATGTCACGACCTGCATCGACAGGGCCGCACTATTGCTTCTTCAAGCTGGTGTCCATCACGCCGACCTACTTCGACTCATCGGCTGACGTCGAGGCTTCGACATCTCGGCTGGACCGGGGGCTTCGCCATCTCTTCATCAACCTACTCCGGACACTTCGGTGTCACTAGCCGACCAGCTCCGTCACGTTAGCCGGGCCGAGGGCTTTGCCTCGGCGAGTCAACCTTTACCAGCATTGCCATGCCGTCGTTTTATCGCCCATCAGGCAATGGGTGTGCGGAGGGAGTGCCAATTTTGGGAATCACCTTCCTTCGGATTGCTACAACAAATAAACCAGGTCTATCAAATGGTGACCGCATTAACGATGGTCGCGTGGTGGTTCGATCAGTTTCCGTACATAGTCCAGCGAACGCCGCATCCGAAGCTCAGACCGACCTGTGAATTCAGGCTTTGCCACGCCTTTGCTACATCATGCCGACGCCCTGCATCGACATTGACTTCGGCGCCAGGCCATATTTCTTCTATTCCTCACTTTGCATAAATTATTTATTATGCAACATTTTTTAATTATTATTATTACTATTATCTCCGGTTTGCACTATTTTTTGTGCACAGGAAAATGATCCCGGGACTTCGGCGTCACTCTGCCGGTCTGCATTGACCGTGCTATGTCACCACTTTGGCGTGTCGATCTCTCCGCTCCGCCACCTTGGGACCAGCTTGGGGGATGGAACCTTGCCCCGCATCAAGCTCGGACCGCGTCATCAATACCGAACACATTAACCAGCTAAGTCGCTTTCATGCTCAAAGCTTTAATTTCTAACTTGCATTCGGTTCGACCAAGCATTATAATTTTTTGGAAAAAAGTTGCTTGTAAAAAATTTCCTTGTCCAAACTTTGTTTGTGACGCATAAATTCAAATACCTTCATTTGGGGGCTTCTTTCATGAAGCTTTTCCACTTGCATATGATTATACTTGTACGGCTGCGTTCCTTGTTCGTGTATTACGCCACAATATGCACCATATTGACTTAAGCGATTTGCAAGCTGGGTTGCCTCGCTCCTGTGTTTACTCCTACGTTCCCGATTGTTCGGCTAGGGAGTACCTCTGTGATTGTCACGATCGGGTCACCCGAGCCGGACCTCAGACTGGGTGAAGCCGAAAGCTAGCGCTCTTATAGTTTTCAATGATGGTCGGCACACAACGGAATTCATGAGTACAAAAAATCTATTGCACAAGTCTCATAATAACAATGAGCACCAAAGAAAGGTATCGGTGGGGGTACTATTTTCTTCGAAGATGCTTCTTACACTTCACGGTAATATAGCATAAGTTCCCTGAGCGTGCTTTATCTGTTACAGCCTTATGGCCTGATTGCCTGGTTATTGGAAACACCGTCGATATTCTCGACCGATGGAGTACATAATACTTTTCGGTCCTTGACCAAAGAGGGAGAAGCTGACGGTCGGTTAAGACGCGTTTAAAGTTCGGTTGAACATAGATATGATATAAGTACTTCGGTACATGCAATCATTCTTCTACCCAAGTCACTTGGGGGCTTTTAAGTTTATTTGAGCCGTTTTATAATAAGTGTTCTTCTTCTTAGTCGTTGCAAAGTTTTATTATTATTTAGCACTCCTTTTTTCGACACGAGTGTGCGGTCACTAGCCGGGGAGCCTAATTTCTCTCTCAAAGCCGCTAGAGTTTAGTTTACTAAACTGGTCTGATGAGAAGTACTCCGACCTCGGGATAGGAGGTTGAAGCCGTAGGCTGACCCGCTCGAAGTCTTGAGATAGGATGTATCATGTTAAAGCATGACAGAAGCACTTCTTTTTTCTAAGACCAACTTTCGGATTGGCACCGAACACTTGATATTGTTCGGACGTCATGTTTTTACTGACGTTTCTTGGTTTTCCAAGCTTTTTGGCACTTTTAAACTATTTGTGCTTTTCCAACATTAGTCTCGTAGTGCAACGCCGGACACCTTTAGGGATTCAGCAAAAACATTCTCAGATATTGCTATATATGCATCGGTTTCGAATTGTCTTCGGTCAATAGTTGGGTTGCCCGGCTCCTGCACTTGCTTCCTACGTTCCGTTTTGTTCGGCTAGGCGTGCAAAGGGACAACCACTGCGACTGTGCTTCCAGCTCACATGGTTAAGCACCTCAGTGGAGAAAGCCGAAAACTGACTTTCACAAATAAGCGTAAACTGGTCAGCGATCCGATGACTATGTTAAATGATGGGCCGTTCATAACATTGGCCAAAGTGTTTACGGCTTGACCCCGACTGTCGCCGAACACTACCAGGGGCTATTAACTGGCCTCCCAAACTAAATCCTCCATATTTTTCTCTTACATTAGAGCTGAGGTTTAATGATCATGCTTAGCATGACAACCCAAAGAAAGGAACTGATAGCGGGACTATTTTCTTTGGAAGACATTTCTTCTGTTAAAACTCCATGCGTACCTTTGTTTATAAAACTGTATGGACAGATTGCCTTGTTTGTTGTAAATCTTTGCCCTCATAAAGGCTTTATAAAGTAGGACAAACACTCCTCGGCTACTGGCCGAGGAGGTGGAAGCCGATGATTGGTCAACAAAGTTTTGTACAATGCGGATCCGAGCATTAATGACGTAAAGTACTTGGATACATAGAGTCATTACACATAATTTGTGATTTTACTATGGATATTGATCCTTAATTCGGCCACCCGTGCCCGCATTAAGGCTCGGGGGCTACTGGGCTTCGGGCTTATTATTTACAAATATTAAAGGGGCACATTGATCCCCTGATCTGGTGTTACCACCCGACCAGTGTCTCAGGGGCTACTGAATTGCTTGCAATACAGAAAATTTTATGTGCAGTATAGTTTTCGAGGATATTTTGATCCTCAGGTTGGTCGGCCGCACCCAACCTGAGTCTCGAGGACTGAGCACGCCGCTTTTAGTGTCCCGAAGTATTCTGCCGAGCTTGGACTTGATCCTTAGGCCGATTTTGCAAATCAACCTGAGTCTCAAGGGCTACTCGGATCAGCGGTCTTACGTCATCCTTCAGGTGCATCTCGAGTTTTAGACCGATACACACCTTGAGGGCTACTGGCTATATATCTCGGCAGAGAATAAATTGGAATAATAAAAAATATTGACAAAAAATCGGCCCACAGTCGGGGTGGTGCACCACCTCAGAAGCAGTCCGACATAAAGCTCGGGCGCTAGTGGCTGGCTCTATAGAGGGCATTTCCGGCATTAAGCTCGGCTAAACTCCTTCAACTTTTTTGAACCAAGGTGATATGACACCTCAGATATAGTCCGGCGTTGGAGCTCGGATATAGTCCGACGTTGGAGCTCGGATACATTCCGGTGTTGGAGCTCGGAAGTGGTCCGGCATTGGTGCTCGGCCGCAAAGGATACCTCGAATGCAGTCCGGCGTTAGAGCTCGGACGCAAGAGGACACTGCCTCCCGGGAACAACTTCAAACCCGAGGTGTGGCATAAAAATAACAAGGCATTGATAAAGGCCGGAAACTTAAAGGGGCTCCTCGGATACATGACGTGTAAACTCGCCGAATGCATTTCGGCGATCCTCAAGATTGAAGATGAGAAGATTTGTTGAACCAGTTTTGAATACCGTCGACCGAAGATGAAGAATGGTTCGGAAGAATCGAGGAGCGTCCCTAACTTAAAGACCGGTTCAGGGGGCTACTGACGGTGTCCTGGACTAGGGGGTACTCATCACATTGTCTCCCGATCAGTTGGATTGGGCCGAGGACCCCCATGGCCGCATACTCATGGACCAATTCGGACAGCTACCGCATACAAGGAAGATTCCACAAGACTTGGCGATCAAGACAAGGACTCCACCCCACCGGTGTATTCGGCTAGGACTCTTGTTATCCTAGGCCTCTGGTGCATTATATACACCGAGGCCAGGCTAGTCGATACAATATATACATACAATCATACCATATGCTAGCTTCTAGGGTTTAGCCTCTACGATCTCGTGGTAGATCAACTCTTGTACTACCCATATCATCAATATTAATCAAGTAGGACGTAGGGTTTTACCTCCCTCAAGAGGGCCCGAACCTGGGTAAAACTTTATGTCCCCTGCCTCCTGTTACCATCGATCCTAGACGCACAGTTCGGGACCCCTACCCGAGATCCGCCGGTTTTGACACCAACATTGGTGCTTTCATTGAGAGTTCCGCTATGTGATCGACAAAAGGATCAATGGCTCGCCGGCAGATCAACTGCGACTTCGGCGTCTCCGTCACCAGTTCGACTGGTCACCTTGGTTCGACCAAGAATTGTGCCCCATGTTCGGATCACTATGTTCGGACGAGGGCCTTCATCAAACATCAACTCCGATCTCTATCAAGATCACGGAGGAATCATCTATGGAGCTCAGGGGCTCAACGTCAACATTGCCCTCAAGCGACCGTGCTGTTTTTTTTGGACAGCGAACTCGTATCTGCCGCCACCACCTCCTCGAGTATCGCTTTGACGATCGCTTTGGTGGAATTGTGCGGAATTGAGTCTTTAATAATCCTGGAAAATTTCGTCGAGTTCCGATGGAGGAATCTCTGGCAATCCATGATATACCGGAGCCCTGTCAAATTTGGATGGGAATTTGGATGAGTTTAGGGCGTGGTGTCCAGCTTCTAGCTCGGACGTCCTTTGGAAGATCCAACCATTGATCGGCTGCGGAATTCCTATATCTACCACCTCTCAAAATTTCAGCTCGATCCGACCGTCCAAACTCCGGGAACCTTCCGATTAGTGCATCACTTTTTGGATCTGTTTTCTGCGCGAAAACAAATCCGACCCGAGTTCATCTTTTTTATGAACGGGATTTCGGACATCCCTTTTGAAGGAAGTTTTGTATGGGGTATTGTGTTTTGTTCCCGAACACATCCCACTAACTTTAAGATCTTTTGAACATGATCTTCAACATCATGCTGGTGTCAAACCAGTCCGGCAATATTACTCCACAACTGCCGACCTGTGCTAGACACGTCATCAGTTTAGCTGAGCTCAACTTCTTCGGATCATCATCTCGGCAAGCCGAACAAGAGTCCGGCATTGCGAAGGATAAACCATCATCAACATCGCCGCCCCACGGATTATACGGAGCGGGCATACCGGCATCGCCGCACGGTCGCTTCATCAAGCCGGCATCGACCATGTCACGACCTACACGGAGGGGACTCTCTTCTTCAGTTTGCACAAAATTATATATTTCCTTAAGGCAGCTTGTTTCTTATGAGCGGGCAAATATTTAGCAGAGAAGTAATAAATCATATCTTCGGGACTACGCACACAGCCAGGATCAAGGGAATTAAACCATATTTTAGCATCACCCTTTAATGAGAACGGAAATAACTTAAGGATAAAGTAATAGCGAGTTTTCTCATCATTAGTGAACATGGTGGCTATATCATTTAATTTAGTAAGATGTGCCACAACAGTTTCAGATTCATAGCCATAGAAAGGATCAGATTCAACCAAAGTAATTATCTCAGGATCTATAGAGAAATCATAATCCTTATTGGAAATACAGATAGGTGACGTAGCAAAAGGAGGGTCATATTTCATTCTAGCATTCAAAGATTTTTCTTTAAGTTAGCTAATAATTTCTTAAGATCATATCTATCATTGCAAGCTAAGAAGTCTCTAGCAGTTTCTTCATCCATAACATAACGCTCAGGCAAAACAGGCAATTCATATCTAGGGGGAGAATCTTCATCATCACTTTCGTCAATATTATCAGTATCAATAATTTCATTCTCTCTAACCCTAGCAAGTTTTTCATCAAGAAATTCACCTAATGGCACAATATTATCAATCATAGAAGTAGTTTCATCATAAATATCATGCAAAGTAGAAGTGGCATCATCAATAACACACGACATATTAGAATGAATGGCAGGAGTAGGTGTCACAAGTTTACTCAAAATAGAAGGTGAATCAAGTGCAGAGCTAGATGGCAGTTCCTTACATCCCCTCATAGTTGAGGGAAAAATCTTGGTTCTTTTATCTTTCAAGTTCTTCATAGTGATCAGCAGATGTAATCCCAAGTGACTCAAAGAATAGAGCTATGCTCCCCGACAACGACGCCAGAAAATAGTCTTGATAACCCACAAGTATAGGGGATCGCAACAGTTTTTGAGGGTAGAGTATTCCACCGAAATTTATTGATTCGACACAAGTGGAGCCAAAGAATATTCTCAAGTATTAGCAGCTGAGTTGTCAATTCAACCACACCTAGAAAACTTAATATTTGCAGCAAAGTATTTAGTAGCAAAGTAATATGATAGTAGTGGTAACGGTGGCAAAAGTAATGGTAGCAGTTTTGTAGTGATTGTAACAGTGGCAACGGAAAAGTAAATAAGCAAAGATCAATATGTGAAAAGTTCGTAGGCAATGGATCAGTGATGGATAATTATGTTGGATGCGATTCCTCATGCAATAGTTATAACATAGGGTGACACAGAACTAGCTCCAGTTCATCAATGTAATGTAGGCATGTATTCCAAATATAGTCATACGTGCTTATGGAAAAAAACTTGCATAACTTCTTTTGTCCTACCCTCCCGTGGTAGCAGGGTCCTATTGGAAACTAAGGGATATTAAGGCCTCCTTTTAACAGAGTACCGGACCAAAGCATTAACACTTAGTGAATACATGAACTCCTCAAACTACGACCATCACCAGTAAGTATCCCGATTATTGTTACTTCGGGGTTAATGGATCATAACACATAATAGGTGACTATAGACTTGTAAGATAGGATCAAGAACTCAAATATATTCATGAAAACATAACAGGTTCAGATCTGAAATCATGGCACTCGGGCCCTAGTGACAAGCATTAAGCATAGCAAAGTCATAGCAACATCAATCTCAGAACATAATGGATACTAGGGATCAAACCCTAGCAAAACTAACTCGATTACATGATAAATCTCATCCAACCCATCACCGTACAACAAGCCTACAATGGAATTACTCACCACGGTGGTGAGCATCATGAAATTGGTGATGGAGTAAGGTTGGTGATGACGATGGCGACGGATTCCCCTCTCCGGAGCCCCGAACGGACTCCAGATTAGCCCTCCCGAGAGAGATTAGGGCTTGGTGGCAGCTTTGTATCGTAAAACGTGGTGGATCCTTCTATCTTATTTTTTCCCGAACGTGAATATATAGAGTTGGAGTTGAGGTCGGTGGAGCGTCAGGGGGCCCACGAGGCAGGGGGGCGCCCAGGGGGGTAGGCGCACCCCCACCCTCGTGGACAGGGTGTGGGCCCCTTGGCCTTGATTCTTTCGCCAGTATTTTTTATACATTCCAAAAATATTCTCTGTAGATTTTTAGGTCATTCCGAGAACTTTTATTTCTACACAAAAATAACACCATGGCAATTCTGCTGAAAACAGCGTCATTCCGGGTTAGTTCCATTCAAATCATGCAAGTTAGAGTCCAAAACAAGGGCAAAAGTGTTTGTAAAAGTACATACGTTGGAGACGTATCAATCACCAGGTGATTAGTTCACATCGCCATGTGACTAATACTCAAAGGGTTTTACTAGAGTCAATACTCTAGTTCACATCGCTATGTGATTAACACCCAAAGAGTACTAAGGTGTGATCATGTTTTGCTTGTGAGAGAAGTTTAGTCAATGGGTCTGTCACATACAAAGCCGTATGCATTTTGCAAATTTTCTATGTCTACAATGCTCTGCATGGAGCTACTCTAGCAATTGCTCCCACTTTCAATATGTATCCAGATTGAGACGCAGAGTCATCTGGATCAGTGTAAAAGCTTGCATCGACGTAACTCTTTACTACAAACTCTTTTTCACCTCCATAACCGAGAAATATTTCCTTAGTCTTCTAAGGATAATTTTGACAGTTGTCCAGTGATCCACTCCTGGATCAATATCATACCCCCTTGCCAAACTCATGGAAAGGTACACAATAGGTTTGGTACACAACATAGCATACTTTATAGAACCTATGGCTGAGGCATAGGGAATGACTTTCATTCTCTTTCTATTTTCTGTCGTGGTCGTGTTTTGAGTCTTACTCAACTTTACACCTTGCAACACTGGCAAGAACTCCTTCTTTGACTGTTCCATTTTGAACTACTTCAAAAACTTGTCAAGGTATGTACTCATTGAAAAAAAAATATCAAGCGTCTTGATCTATCTCTATAGATCTTGATGCTCAATATGTAAGCAACTTCATCAAGTTATTTCTTTGAAAAACTCCTTTCAAACATTCCTTTATGCTTTCCAGAAAATTGTACATTATTTCCGATCAACAATATGTCATTCACATATACTTATCAGAAATGTTGTAGTGCTCCCACTCACTTTCTTGTAAATATAGGCTTCACCGCAAGTCCGTATAAAACTATATGCTTTGATCAACCCATCAAAGCGTATATTCCAACTCCGAGATGTTTGCACCAGTCCATAGATGGATCGCTGGAGCTTGCACACTTTGTTAGCACCTTTAGGATTGACAAAACTTTCTTGTTGTATGTTATACAACTCCTCTTTAATAAATCCATTAAGGAATGCAGTTTTGACATCCATTTGCCAAATTTTATAAAATGTGGCAATTGCTAACATGATTCGGACAGACTTAAGCATCGCTTACGAGTGAGAAAATCTCATCGTAGTCAACACTTTAAACTTGTCGAAAACTTTTTGTGACAATTCGAGCTTTGTAGATAGTAACACTACTATCAGCGTCCGTCTTCCTCTTAAAGATCCATTTATTCTCAATGGCTTGCCGATAAACGGGCAAGTCCACCAAAGTCCACACTTTGTTCTCATACTTGGATTCTATCTCAGATTTCATGGCCTCAAGCCATTTTGCGGAATCTGGGCTCATCATCGCTTCCTCATAGTGTGTAGGTTCGTCATGGTCAAGTAACATGACCTCCAGAACAGGATTACCGTACCACTCTGGTGCGGATCTTACTCTGGTTGACCTACGAGGTTCGGTAGTAACTTGATGAGAAGTTTTCATGATCATCATCATTAGCTTCCTCACTAATTGGTGTAGGAATCACTGGAACTGATTTATGTGATGAACTACTTTCCAATAAGGGAGAAGGTACAATTACCTCATCAAGTTCTACTTTCCTCCAACTCACTTCTTTCGAGAGAAACTCCTTCTCTAGAAAGGATCCACTTTTAGCAACAAAGATCTTGCCTACGGATCTGTGGTAAAAGGTGTACCCAATAGTTTCTTTTGGGTATCCTATGAAGACACACTTCTCCGATTTGGGTTTGAGCTTATCAGGTTGAAACTTTTTCACATAAGCATCGCAACCCTAAACTTTAAGAAACGATAGCTTAGGTTTCTTGCTAAACCATAGTTCATACGGTGTCGTCTCAACGGATTTTTAGACAGTGCCCTATTTAACATGAATGTAGCTGTCTCTAATGCATAACCCCAAAACGATAATGGTAGTTCGGTAAGAAACATCATAGATTGCACCATATCAAATAAATTACGGTTATGACGTTCAGACACACCATTACATTGTGGTGTTCCAGGTGGCATGAGTTGTGAAACTATTCCACATTGTTTCAAATGAAGAACAAACTCGTAACTCAAATATTTGTTTCCGCGATCATATCGTAGAAACTTTATTTTCTTGTCATGATGATTTTCCACTTCACTCTGAAATTCTTTGGACTTTTCAAATGTTTCAGACTTATGTTTCATCAAGTAGATATACCCATATCTGCTCAAATCATCTGTGAAGTTAGAAAATAATGATACCCGCCGCGAGCCTCAATACTCATTGGACTGCAGACATCAATATGTATTATTTCCAACAAGCCAGTTGCTTGCTCCATTGTTCCGAAGAACGGAGTCTTAGTCATCTTGCCCATGAGGCATGGTTCGCAAGCATCAAGTGATTCATAATCAAGTGATTCCAAAAATCCATCAGCATGGAGTTTCTTCATGCGCTTTACACCAATATGACCTAAACGGCAGTGCCAGAAATATGTTGCACTATCATTATCAACTTTGCATCTTTTGGCATCAATATTATGAATATGTGTATCACTACGATCGATATTCAATAAACCATTCACCTTGGGTGTATGACCAAAGAAGGTTTTATTCATATAAACAGAATAACAATTATTCTTTGACTTAAATGAATAACTGTATTGCAATAAACATGATCCAATCATATTATGCTCAACGCAAACACCAAATAACATTTATTTTAGGTTCAACACTAATCCCGAAGGTAAAGGGAATGTGCGATGGTGGTCTTATCAACCTTGGAATCACTTCCAACACACATCGTCACCTTGCCCTCGATATGTCTCTGTCGTATCTACTTTTCCAAACACTTTTGCCCTTGTTTTGGACTCTAACTTGCATGATTTGAATGGAACTAACCCGGACTGACGTTGTTTTCAGCAAAATTACCATGGTGTTATTTATGTGCAGAAACAAACGTTCTCGGAATGACCTGAAAGTTCACGGAGCAAATTTTCAGAAAATATGAAAAATACCTACAAAAGATGAAGGCCAGGGGGGCCACCACCTGTCCACGAGGGTGGGGGGCCGCCCCCCTACCTCGTGGGCCCCCTATTGCCTCTCCGACTCCAACTCCAACACCATATATTCTGTTTCGGGGAGAAAAATTAGAGAGAGAAAATAATTGCGTTTTACGATACGGAGCCACCGCCAAGCCCTAAAACCTCTCGGGAGGGCTAAACTGGAGTCCGTTCGGGGCTCCGGAGAGGGGAATCCGTCGCCATCGTCATCATCAACCATCCTCCATCTCCAATTTCATGATGCTCACGCCGTGCGTGAGTAATTCCATCGTAGGCTTGCTGGACGGTGATGGGTTGGATGGGATCTATCATGTAATCGAGTTAGTTTTGTTAGGGTTTGATCCCTAGTATCCACTACGTTCTGAGATTGATGTTGCTATGACTTTGCTATGCTTGATGCTTGTCACTATGGCCCGAGTGCCATGATTTCAGATCTGAACCTATTATGTTTTCATCAATATATGAGAGTTCTTGATCCTATCTTGCAAGTCTATAGTCACCTATTATGTGTTATGATCCGTTAACCCCGAAGTGACAATAATCGGGATACTTACCGGTGATGACCGTAGTTTGAGGAGTTCATGTATTCACTATGTGTTAATGCTTTGTTCCGGTTCTCTATTAAAAGGAGGCCTTAATATCCCTTAGTTTCTGTAAGGACCCCGCTGCCACGGGAGGGTAGGACAAAATATGTTATGCAAGTTCTTTTCCATAAGCACATATGACTATATTCGGAATACATGCCTACATTACATTGACGAACTGGAGCTAGCTCTGTGTCACCCTAGGTTATGACTGTTACATGATGAACCACATCCGACATAATTCTCCATCACCGATCAATTGCCTATGAGCTTTCCATATATTGTTCTCCGCTTATTTACTTTTCCGTTGCTATTGCTATCATCACTACAAAATACCAAAAACATTACTTTTACTACTGTTACCTTTTGTTACCATTGTCACTACTATCATATTACTTTGCTACTAAACACTTTGCTGCAGATATTAAGTTTCCAGGTGTGGTTGAATTGACAACTCAGCTGCTAATACTTGAGAATATTCTTTGGCTCCCCTTGTGTCGAATCAATAAATTTGGGTTGAATACTCTACCCTCGAAAACTGTTGCGATCCCCTATACTTGTGGGTTATCAAGACTATTTTCTGGCACCGTTGCCGGGGAGCATAGCTCTATTCTTTGAGTCACTTGGGATATATATCTTCTTATCATTATGAAGAACTTGAGAGATCCAAAAACCAGGATCTATCCCTCAACTACGAGGGGAGGTAAGGAACTGCCATCTAGCTCTGCACTTGATTCACCTTCTGTTTTGAGTAAGCTTGCGACACCTACACCTACACCTACTTCTGCTATTCGTTCTGATATGTCGCAAGTTATTGATGATGCCACTTCTGCTATGCATGATACTTATGATGAAACTATTTGTATGCTTGATACTACTGTGCCACTTGGTAAATTTCTTGATGAACAACTTGCTAGAGCTAGAGAAATTGAAAATATTGAATTTGATGATACTGATGAAAGTGATGATGAAGAATCACTTGTTATTCCTAAGGGTTATGTTTTTGATCAAGAAGCTTCTTTAGCTATTTTAGCTTGCAGAAATAGAAATGAACTCAAAAGGCTATTAGCTAAATGGAGTAAGCAATCTCTAAATGCTAGAATGAAACCTGACCCTGCTTTTGTTACTTCACCTATTTTTGTTACTGATAAGGATTATGAATTCTCTGTTGATCCTGATATAAGTACTTTGGTTGAATCTGATCCTTTTCATGGTTATGAATCTGAAACTGTTGTGGCACATCTGACTAAATTGAATGATATAGCCACCCTGTTCAGTAAAGATGAGAGAACTCGTTACTTGTACATCCTTAAAATATTTCCATTCTCATTAAAGGGTGATGCTAAGATATGGTTTAATTCTCTTGATCTTGGTTGTGTGTGTAGTCCCCAGGATATGATTTATTACTTCTCTGCTAAATATTTCCCTGCTCATAAGAAACAAGCTGCTTTAAGGGATATATATAATTTTGTGCAAATTGAAGAAGAGAGTCTGCCACAAGCTTGGGGGAGGCTTCTCCAATTACTTAATGCTTTGCCTAATCATCCTCTTAAGAAAAATGAAATACTTGATATCTTTTATAATGGACTAACGGATGCCTCCAGAGATTACCTGGATAGTTGTGCTGGTTCTGTTTTCAGGGAAAGAACACCGGATGAAGCTGAAATTCTATTGAATAATATGTTGGCAAATGAAAATAATTGGACACCTCCGGCGCCAATTCCTGAGCCTATTCCTAAACCAACTCCGAAGAAGAGGGGTATTCTATTTCTCAGTCCTGAAGATATGCAAGAGGCAAAGAAATCTATGAAAGAAAAAGGTATTAAAGCTGAAGATGTTGAGAATTTACCTCCTTATTGAAGAAATACATGGTCTTAATTTACCGCCTGTTGAAGAAACATATGATCTTAATCCTTTACCTATTGAAGAAACTCATGGTCTTGATAACCCGACACAGGTAGTAAAGGTAAATTCTCTCTACATAGATGATAAAGCTGAAATCCCATTTACTAAATTTGCTAGCCCATGCTTAGATGAGTTTGATAAATTTATGGCTAAGCAAGAAGATTTTAATGCTTATTTTGGTAGAAAATTGAAATACAATTCAAATATGCTTGAACACTTTGGTGATTATATGGCTAATGTTAAAGGTGAACTTAAACTTATTAGTAAACATGCTTCTATGGTTACCACTCAAGTAGAACAAGTACTTAAAGCTTGAAATGATTTGCTCAATGAATTGAATAGTAAAGATAATGATAATGCTGTTAGAGTTATGACTAGAGGTGGTAGAATGACTCAGGAACCCTTGTATCCTGAAGGCCATCCTAAAAGAATTGAGCAAGATTCTCAGAGAAATAATATAGATGCACCTATTCCTTCTAAAAATAAGAAAAAGAAAAATGATAGGACTTTGCATGCTTCTAGTGAACCTATTACTGAAACACCTAAGAATCCAAATTATATTTCTATTTCTGATGCTGAAACGCAATCTGGTAATGAACCTGAAACTACTGATAATGTTAATAATAATGTTCATGATGATGCTCAACCTAGTAATGATAATGACATAGAAATTGAACCTGCTATTGATCTTGATAACCCAAAATCAAAGAACCAACGTTATGATAAGAAAGACTTTGTTGCTAGGAAACATGGTAAAGAAAGAGAGCCTTGGGTTCAGAAACCCATGCCTTTTCCTCCCAAACCATCCAAGAAAAAGGATGATGAGGATTTTGAGCGCTTTGCTGAAGTGATTAGACCTATCTTTTTGCGTATGCGATTAACTGATATGCTCAAAACCAATCCTTATGCTAAGTACATGAAAGATATTATTACAAATAAAAGAAAGATACCGGAAGCTGAAATTTCCACCATGCTTGCTAATTATACTTTTAAGGGTGGAATACCAAAGAAACTTGGAAATCCCGGTGTACCAACTATACCATGCTCCATTAAAAGAAACTATGTTAAAACTGCTTTATGTGATCTTGGAGCCGGTGTTAGTGTTATGCCTCTCTCTTTATATCGTAGACTTGATTTGAATAAGTCGACACCTACTGAAATATCTTTGCAAATGGCTGATAAATCAACTGCTATACCTGTCGGTATTTGTGAGGATGTGCCTGTTGTAGTTGCAAACGTTACTATTTTAACAGACTTTGTTATTCTTGATATTCCCGAGGATGATAGTATGTCTATTATTCTTTGAAGACACTTTTTGAATACTGCAGGGGCTGTTATTGATTGCACTAAAGGCAATGTCACTTTTCATTTTAATGGTAACGAGCGTACGGTACACTTTTCGAGGAAACAACCTCAAGTTCATAGTATCAACTCTATTGGAAAAATTCCATCGATTATATTTGGAGGTTTTGAATTTCCTCTTCCTACTGTTAAGAAGAAATATGATATTCTTATTATTGGCGATGTGCACATCCCCGTTGAGGTAACATAGTGTTATTTGAAATTTCTCCGATTCCATGTTATTCGGAATGAGTTCGTTAACAAGACTTGATCAACCTTGTTAGTGGATTCCTTTTGATGATCATGAGATGGATGAAACTAGAAGGCACAACCTTCTGTACCCCACTTTTACTTTCTTTTATTTATATTAAATAAAATAAAAATAAATATTTTTCTGTCTGTTATCTGATTATCCGTGCAATATAAAAATACCTCGAAAATAAAAGTTCCCCAAATGCCCTAAAAATTAAATATGATTTTTTCTAGAATATTTGAGAATATTTGGCACTAAGAATACAACAGGGGGGCCAACCACCTGCCCACGAGGGTGGAGGGCGCACCCTACCCCCCTAGGCACGCCCCTGCCTCGTGGGCCCACGGTGGCCCTCCTCCACTTATCCTTTCACCCATACACTCCTTCTTCCTCCCCCAAACACGAATAACCATCTCAAACCCGAGTCCAAGCTCATTTTGCTGCCATTTTCGATCTCCTTTCTCAAAGCACCTCTCACAAAACTGCTTGGGGAGATTGTTCGTTGGTATGTGACTCCTCCATTGGTCCAATTACTTTTTGTTCTAGTGCTTTATTCATCGCAAATTTTTGCTGCTTAGGTGACCCTATTCTTGAGCTTGCATGTCAAATTTATATGGTCAAAAGAAGTTTTGATGCATGATATAGGCTCTAGGCACTTGTAGGAGTAGTTGCTATCAATATTACTACATTTGGTTTACTTTTATTTTGAAGTTACTAAAAAATTTCAGAATTTTTTAGAGGAAGAAATATGCTTAGGAAAATGTTCCAAGGTGGTTCTTCAAGGAAGCAAGGACCCAGGCTTGCAACGCGTGATGCTGATGACGAGCCACCAAGAGACGCTCCAGTGCATCCTTGTGAATGGCCTTCTGAGAACTTTATGGATCAAGCGGGAATTAAGGAAGAATTCAACGCATATTTGCGTAACGCTGATCTTGTGAGCTTCGAGGAAGAGAAGTGCAGCCAGTATCACAACCTCACCAGTACCTTTGTGAGGAGGTTTGAATTTTCAACTTCACGTAATTCTCCAACTGTCCTGTTTGATCTTTATGATACCTCTTACACTATGGACTTAGAGAATTTTACCACTTCTTGCAAACTTCCACAATGGGGGAGTATAAGGGATCCTCGCAAATCTAAATTTAGAGATTTTCTTGCTAGTATAACTATGGGAGAATCTAGAGATATAACACAAGCCACCATAGGGAGCATTCACTTTCCTGCTATACATTATTTTTCTCTCTTCATAGGTAGATGCATTAACGGTAAGGATGAAGCATGTCACATGTGTGTCCCCGACCTCAGTATTCTTAGGAGTGCTGTGTTGGGAGATAAATCTTATAATTTGGGAGCCATTGTTGCGCATAGGTTGCATCTTAATAGATTTAATGGAGATTTCTTTGGGGGAATTTATGCAACCCGCATAGCTAATTTTCTTGGTATAGCCATACGCGAAGATGATATTGAATTACCTCCTTCTTACCTAGACTTTAATGCTATGGTTCACCACCAGTTTGTCGAGAGGAATGAATCACCTCTCCAGTATCGACTAATCTTTGACAGGCGCCATGTTGTTGTCCATATTACTCTTCCTGCTCCTGCCTTCTTTGATCATCAGGCAAAAGGAAGATATACTATTACCAGAGAGGAGGCAGATGAGTACGAGAGGAGAGCGAAGGCCGCTCGTCGCCACGCTGCAGCTCAGCAGGCGATAGCCGCTGCATCTCAGTACGACCCCAACTACTATTATGGATATCTGCCAGGCCAGCCGTGGCCATAGACCAACTTAGGCAAAAAGCCTAAGCTTGGGGGAGTACGTATTTCCCACCAACATTACATTTATGTTCACACACTCATTGCTAGATTCGGTGCTCATACTTTTTCATTGCATCATCCATGCTAGTTTATTTCCTTTTTTATGCTTTCTTCTTGTGTGTTTAATAAACCTTAAGAAAAACCAAAAAAAATTAGTTGTAGCTTTTAATCAGTTTAATTTCCATGCTTGTAGTAGTAATTAAAAAGAAAATCCAAAAATATTTCATGTTCTTCTTTTGCTTGTTGGGAGCTTTCCCGTGTAAATAGTTTTATTTATTTTCTTTTTTTGGTGGTCGATAGGAGAAGACCATAATTAAATTGTTGAAGTGGCTCTTATATGCATTATTGTTTATCTGACAAAAGAACCCATATTGCCTTGTCTTCTCCTGTTTATTGAATGCCTGCAGATTCCAGCTTAGTCCAATGCACGTGCACTATCATTATTATTCACATCGTTCGGTCGTGCAAGTGAAAGGCAATTATGATGATATATGATGGACTGTCTGAGATGAGAAAAGCTGGTATGAACTCGACCTCTTTTATTTTTGTAAATATGATTAGCTCATCGTTCCTGATTCAGCCTATTATGAATAAACATGTTTGCAATGACAACTAGAGATCATAGTTTCTTGTGCCATGCTTGATTAGCTATGAGTTATAATGGTTTACCTTGCGTGCCAACATGCTATTGACATAGTTATGATGTGGTATGATATGGTGGTATCCTCCTCTGAATGATTTAAGTGACTTGACTTGGCGCATGTTCACGCATGTAGTTGAAACAAAGTCAACATAGCCTTCACGATATTTATGTTCATGGTGGATTATATCCTACTCATGCTTGCATTCGGTGTTGATTAATTTTAATGCATGTTCATGACTGTTGTCGCTCTCTAGCTGGTCGCTTCCTAGTCTTTTGCTAGCCTTCACTTGTACTAAGCGGGAATACTGCTTGTGCATCCAATCCCTTAAACCCCAAAGTTATTCCACATGAGTCCACTATACCTACCTATATACGGAATCTACCAGCCATTTCAAGTAAATTTGTATGTGCCAAACTCCAAACCTTCAAATAAATATCCTGTTTTGTATGCTCGAATAGCTCATGTATCAACTAGGGTTGTCTATATCTTCCATGTTAGGAGGGTTATTATCAAGAGGAGTGGACTCCGCTCCTCACTCACGAGATAAATGGCTGGTCACCGGGATGCCCAGTCCCATGCTTTATGCAAACTAAATCAAAATAATTGCAAACAAAACTCCCCCTGGGACTCTTGTTAGTTGGAGGCACTCATTGTTTCGAGCAAGCCATGGATTGATGCTTGTTGGTGGAAGGGGGAGTATAAACTTTGCCATTCTGTTTGGGAACCGCCTATAATGTGTGTAGCATGGAAGATATCGCCATCTCTTGGTTGTTATGTTGACAATGAAAGTATATCGTTGAAAATATTATTCACCTCTGTTTCAAAACCGAGCTCTGGCACCTCTACAAATCCCTGCTTCCCTCTGCGAAGGGCCTATCTATTTACTTTTATGTCGAGTCATCCTCCTCTAATTAAAAAGCACCAGTTGGAGAGCACCGCTGTCATTTGCATTCAGTACTGTTAGTTTACATTGAGTATGACTTGACTGGATCTCTTTTACCATGAATTACAATGTCTAGTCAGTCCTTGGTCTTTAAAGGTGCTCTGCATTTACGTTTTGCGGTCTCAGAAAGGGCTAGCGAGATACCACCTTGTTATATCATATTATGATTGTTTTGAGAAAGTGTTGTCATCTGAGATTTATTATTATTGCTCGCTAGTTCATTATGCCATTGATATGAGTAAACTTGAGAAATATGCGTTATTGTGAATGTGGTTAGTTATAATCTTTGCTAAAAACTTGAATGATGGCTTTACATATTTACAACAACAAGAGCAAACAGAGTTTGTAAAAGTTTTCTTTATCACTTTCAGTTTGTCAACTGAATTGCTTGAGGACAAGCAAAGGTTTAAGCTTGGGGGAGTTGATACGTCTCCGTTGTATCTACTTTTCCAAACACTTTTGCCCTTGTTTTGGACTCTAACTTGCATGATTTGAATGGAACTAACTCGGACTGACGTTGTTTTCAGCAGAATTACCATGGTGTTATTTTGTGCAGAAACAAACGTTCTCGGAATGACCTGAAACTTCACGGAGCAACTATAGCGACCCAACCTCAGACGGCCAAGCCTCTGTGTATCTGTGCCATCTCTGGATCGGTATGCTGGCACACACAGTACATCAATGTATATATCAAAGTGCAATCACATGAATAAATAACGTAAAACTGATATATACCTCACAAGTCTTAGCGGAAACAAACAATCGGGTGTGGAGTCCCATCAACGCCATCGGCAGGTTGAGTGTAGACCGTAACCCTGTACCGTACTCTTACTCGTCAGAAGAAACATATCTGCAACATGAGACGTTGCAGCCGTGTAGGTCAGTACATTGAATGTACCGACAAGATCACTATAAGAAAAACAGATGATAAACTATACTATATGCAATATGGCTTTGTGGCTCTGTATTTGAGTTTTGTTTGCATAAAAGCTGGTTTTATTTTCCCTACATCAAAGGAATTAACCAAAGTCTGTACTACGGAGTTTTCTATCATGACATGGTTCCGCCAACCGATGTCTCATCACCCAAATCATCATAAGTTGCCCACAATTATGTTATCAGTTCGGTGTTGAGAGTTCCGAGATAGATCCAAGTCCAGAGGCTCAAATTGTCTGTAACCCAGGACACGGCTAATCAATTAGGTTTTAACCCTCTGCAGAGGTTTGTACACTTTACCCGCAAGATTCGATCCCTCTCTTTACATTCTCGCACTTCAGGGTGTTTGAGAATAAGATGACCGAAACATGGTCTTCCGAAGAGTTCCTCTGACCACTGTCTGGTGCTCATCCAATCCTACCGTAGTTCTACAACTGCTAGCACCGTCCCAGCCAGAGTCACCACTAAGGTCAACCAAGCCAGAGCCCATAGTGACTTGCGGTTACACAGGTAAGCTTCCGGGCGTGAAGTATCCTTCCGTCTCTTTGAGTCTGGGTGAAGCTTTCCGCAAGATGTCATGGCCCTTCTCCATGCATCCCGGCCAAACACTGGTTTCTTCAGGGTGCCCGTCAACCGTCCTTCACCCAGTAGTGTGCATTGAATTCTTGTCTCGAGTCTCAAAATCTCGAGGCCTTGAAGTCTTGAGGCCTTGAAAATGCAGTCCTTGCAGATGCCATCATGGAGTTGCCGTCATTGGCGTAGAGTCCTCCATTCTCACACCACTCTGGTGCACTCATACCAAACCCCGTCTACTATAGCGTAACATTAAAACTATATAACGTCCCGGGTTTGGTAACAAGGAGATGGGTTTCTACCTCATGCATTATACTCAACTACAAGATTCAATAACACTACTGGAGGGATCATTGAAAGGGTGTTACTACATGCAAATAAAGCATAGGTAGGAAAAACATGGTCAAAGTGAATTTGCCTGGTAAGTTGATGAAGATAAATACGCTCTCAAAAACTTTAATAAACTATTCGTCACTCCGAGAAAATATATAATCAAACATAGCAATCATATAAGCAAACATACTAGCAAGCAATTCTAACACTCATAATAAAATCAATAAAAATGCAAATCATCAAGGGACCCCAAATAAAAACCAAAGCTAAAACTACACCACAAAACTACTAAAGAAAACTCGAAGATATAACACCAACTTGTTTTGTCCTAAGTAAAAAAAACTTAATAACAATTAAAGCACTAAACTATTAAATTAACAGAAAAGAAAAAAAGTAAAACAACTATTTAAGACAAGGTATTTTTCATAAACTTTTAGTAGCAAAAAGAAACAAATAAAAAGCATTTATAAAACTCTAACTATGACCTATACAAGTTTTCATACAAAACTAAAGTAAATAAATTTTTAAAACAAAATAAAATTGTCTACTGTTTTATAACAGAAACAAAACTATTTTTTTAAATACGAAAAGTTTTTTTTGTTAAAAGCAATTAAATAAGGGAAAAGAAAAAACATAACACTAATCTATGTAAAACAGTACTGTTTTTCCTAAAAACCCTAATTTAAAAATAAAAAAACTATTTTTTTCAAAAGTCTACTGTTTATACAAAATATGAAGTGATCACTAGCAAAAAGAATTAATCAAAAAGCTATTTTTTAACTAAAAGTTATTAGCAATCTATTGTTTGTAACAAATTTGTTTGAATTCGAAATTTAAAAAGCTCAAAAATATTTTTCGTTGGTTTCTCTGGATTGATGGAATTTTTGTGAAACAACAGGAGAAAGAATCATCAAAATCGGAATTGTAGATCTAAAGATATAAAAAAACAAAACTGAACCTAAAACAAAATAAACAGAAACGAATATATATATATTTAAAAAAACGGGCAAGTCTATTGGGCTAGGAGCTGAACGACCTGTAACTAAACGTCGCTCGACTGGAACTTAACAGAAACGTGCACATACGCTTAAAATAGAAAACCGGCAAACCGGTTCGACCTAAACCAAAATAAACCGTATAAAAATGATCTAAACAAAAACCAATCTAGGAATCGTTTTTTTGGAATGAGCTGGATGCTAGTGTGACTTACAGAGAAGAGCAGAGCGTAGGCAGGGAAGTGGGCTTCGGCGTGGTGGCGGCTCCTGTCGATGACGGCCTCGGCGGTGATGTCCAGGCGATGCAGAGTGGCGACGGCGTCTGATTTTCTGTTGAAGATGAGGCGAGGAGATGTCGGGGTCGAGCGGGCGTCGCCGTAAACTCTGTGCTCTGGATGAACTCCGGCAGCGTTGCAAGCTCGAGGCGGTGGCTTCGGTGCTTCCTAGACATCCGAAACATGTCAAAGAGGTTCACAACCACGAGGGACAGTAGTCTACGTAAGGAAATTTTTTTGTAGATGCTTACACGCGTCGGAGTTGATCGGTGAACTGCATGAACTCCGGCGAGATCCAAACGACGAGGGCATGTGATACAGTGGGATTTGGCGAGGGTTTTCGAGGGGGTCAGGAGAGGATGGTCATGGCTATTTATAGGACAACTTTCTTGGACGAGGGGGAGACTCGGGATAGGTTTTCCACGAAGATCAGACGCGGCGGCGGCGTCGCGTACGTATAGGTTTCTGTCTCTGTACATGTACGTGGAGAAGAAGAAAGAGCGGGGTGGGTCCATGCTCCAGGGAAAAAAAGAGAGAGATAGAGAAAGAGAGAGCAGAGATCGGGCGAGCAAGGGAGGTGGCGGCGGCTCCTGGGAGCGAGCATGCGTGCGTGCGTGCGCAGCCCTAGCGCTGGCCTGGGCTGGGCCGGACGGCGCACCTGGCCTGGTGGCCTTCTTTGTTTTGTTTAAAAAAACAACGAAAAGAAAAAAAATAGAATAATAATAAAACAAATTATATAGGCATATTATATACCAAAATTCTCATAATAAAATTTCCTAAATAATGGACATATTTTCATGATGAAATAAAATAATTTTTAATTTTTTGCAACAACTCCAAAATGAAGGGAAATTTGAGTTTCAAATAAATTGTCAAATATTGTCTCTGATTTTCTGGAGTGTCATATTACTCCTCTCTTATTATTATTTTATCAGAGAATTGTTTTTTTTCTGACAAGCTTCAAACTAAAAATTAAATAGGGATTCAAAATCGAAAAAAATTGGGAAAGTCCTTCTATTCCCTCTCATTTGTTTTTTTTCGAATTCCACTCAAATTCACACAGTCATTCACACAACAATCAAACAAACAACCATAATTATTTATTTAATATAACATTCCAAAATTTAGAATTTTGGGTTGTTACAAACCTACCACACTTAAAATGAATGTCATCCTCAAGATTCGAAGAGGCTAGCAAGAAAGGTTAGGGTTTGGGGGTCTTCTAGCAAATCCATTATCCGGGGAGGTATGGGGTGCTACCACACTTAAAAGCATGCTATGGTTTTGACAAAATTCATGTACTCCATCCTTTAGGTTGACGGTGTTGGTCTTCTCATATTCTCCGGAATAACTCTTTCACTGGTGCTCTCCCGGTCGGGGCATGACCTTTTTCTCAAAATCTTGTGTCCTCTCAATCCTGGTGAGGTTCTTCCGAAGAGTGGGCCTTCATATCTGACATGTCTGTCGTCAATACTAAGAAACTATCGGAACCTCCTGGTGGTCAAAAATTTATGGCTTCTCCAGTAGAAAAAAATGGCCGGGGTTGAATCTCACCGTATATCCTACGATTGGCAACAGTTGCCTATAAAGGGTTCCATCGTCCTACCATTCTATGGTCTTATGACTTGACGTGTCGACACTCTTCTAAGGTTTTCAAGGCTCTTTGATTTTCCATCTACATATGATAGTTCATGATAGAAGTCTCCGATATGGGGGCCAATCCATCCCGTACTTGAACCATTACTACATATGCAGACATCGAATCACGTATTATAACACTTGGGCATACTCACAAGCATTGCAGAATTTCTCTTGTCGACGAACTGAGTTCGAATAAATCCATTGTTTCTGCAAGCTGAACAAGACATCTAACATTTCTTCACAACTCTCGGGTTTTCGTATCCTCCTAAAAATGTTGGCTGATTAACTCAGAGTTTTCTTCCAAAATATCTTCCTTTAGCAAGAGTGTGCTTGCTTCTTATTAACTCCTGGGCCTGTGGGTTATGGCCTGCTTCAACTCTTGTACAAATTTAACTCATCCTTTCGAGGATTATCATTCCGTATTCCAACATTACATCTCCTTTAAATCCAATAGTACTTCTTCCTTCATACCCTTGTGGTGACGGTCATACAAAACTCCAACTTATTTGGTCCAGCTCCCGTCTATGGACCGTCATGAATAACACATTTCTTTCTTCATTGATCCCGTGGCTTTACGGAGTACTACCACGCCTAAAATGAAATGCACTAGTTTATCCATAAATCATATTATTTTCATATCAAATTTTTTATTACATCCTTAACCATTTTTCGTAAACCCAAATTCCAAAAAGTACTTTATTACAAATGCTGCCATCCACATGGTTTGGTATGGTCAGGCATTACTTCCAACTTTATTCATTTTTCCTCCTTGAGGAGTTTTCAGTCCCACTGGAATTGTGTGACATGTTCCTTGAACTCTGCAATCTTCTGTTTCATCGTGGTGGCCTTGAGCTTCATCTCCATCATCTCTGCATGCACTTCTCTTAGGTATTCCTAAGTATAACGGAGTCTTGCTTCAAGTATTTCTTCGATCTGGCGTATGGCTTCCATGGCTGCTTCACGAACAGCGTCGAAGAAAGTTGCTTGTGGTACACGTGATGAAAAAGTACTGCCCCATCATCTTTGGGCAAACTCCTTTCATACAGTGGAGGTGTACCTCCACATACCAAAGTTCCACTCCCTTTTGCATGAAGGGGCAGCCTTTGTAGACTGCATCTCCTTCAAGGTGAATATGCTTCATCACGTCCTTCAGGATCTTAGGGTAATCATGATCACTTGTCAGGGTCATGATCGTCTCCGGGCCCTTAAGGAAAGACTCATAAAGGGTCGTCATCTGCAGTTGTAAAACAAAAATGGTGCTCAGAATAAGGTACATATCTCTTTGGGTACACATTCATATCATCCAAACAAAACTTCAAACTCAATTTCCAACATCCAGTTTATGCATCACAACTCATTTTCTTCCATGTTCACCCATAATATTAATTTCCAAGATAAAACGTAACAACTCCTTAAAGCCTTTCAGCATATGACATATAAACTTTATTGAGTCATGAATTATTACAATCTCTGAGTAATCTATTACATAACTCAACCCCGCATTCAAATGAAAAAGTGTTTTCCATACTACCCTTATTACTGATATCAACATCTCCACTACTCAGCTCCAGCTTTCTCATGATTTGAACAATCCCTAGAAAAATGTCCTGCTTCCTTGCAACGAAAACAAATAACTTCCGGCATGTCTCGAGGCTTCTTGGTGATGGTGCCTGCTCCTTGAGTTCCTTGCTTCCTTTCGAGACAATCATTGGCATAATGCCTGACGTCCTTACATTCAAAACATGTAATATGACTCTTGTCCCTCTTTGCAGAAATTGGGTTGTTCTGAGGGCGTCTTTGCTTTCTCTTCTAGGTTTTCTTTGTTCTGATCAAACGTTCTATTCCCTGTGGATCAAACTCCACTGCTTCTATCGGGAAGTAGCCCAGATACTCTTTTATTTCCTTGGTGCAATACTGTGAAAAATGTCCTTCTTCTCCACATGAATAGCAGGCATTGGAGAAAAATCTGTTGAGGCTTTCTCCATCAGGGTCTTCAACACTTCCCTTAATCATAGGTTCTTTCATAACTTTTCGGAGGGCTTCTTTCATTCCTTCTTCCTGCTTCTGAATAGTTTGTTGCACCATGGGGTAAATGTGACACTGAGCTGGGTAGTGGGTGGTTCCTTCACACAAGAAACAATTCACCTGACTAGTTGGGCATTCCTCAACTGGGTGTTTCTCCTCACAATGAGGGCATCCATCCTTGTGTTCCTCCTGGGTGTGTCCTATTTCTCCGCAGATCTTGCAGGCACAAGGTTTATTTCTTGGGGTATCATGGTGCTTCCGGATAAGACGGGATCTTGTCAGAGTCTTCTTGAATTCTTCCCAAGTCCTTGCTCCATTCCATCCCTGTATAGCTTGATGCATCTGCCACCATGTTGCAGCACTTCCTTTAAAGTACTGAAGAGCGTACGATACTTCATTCTTCCTTGAAACCAAATTGCTCCCGAAGTGATTCTCCATGTTCTGAATCCATAGCTCTGCCTCCGGTTGGGTTTTCGGTCCATAGAATACCAGTCCAACTTCATTCATCATCTACTGGGTCCAAGGGTCTTAGGGTGAGATAAGAGAGAGGTGGGGAGGGATACACACAATACAAACAATAGTTTTGAAGAAACGAGTTTTGTTTTGTGGCTGTCGGAAAACATCAAATAAATGATAGCTCACAAATCGTCGCATCTAACGTAAGTGTATAACAGGGGTTTGGTCTTCTAAAGGTCAAATAATTATTCAGATTCTTCAAGTCTTCGGAGTCTTCAACTGTTGTAGCTTCAACTCTTCTAATGCATGGTGACATCCTCTTTACTCTGAAATGGTCATCGGTTGTCCGATATCTTGTCCTTCTTGGAGCGGCTTTAGTTGATCCTCCGTGTGGTAAAAAGGGAAAGGGGTACATTCTAACTATTTGAGGTAAGAGAGGATATTTGATAAAATCAGAAAAGATGGGAAGTAATGGATTCTTTTGAAAATAAAGTTTTAGCTATTTCCTGTCCTAGAGGCTTTCCGATTTCTAGGGTCACGTCCTACAGTCAACATGTGCTCTGATACCATATCTGTAGTGACCCAACCTCAGACGGTCAAGCCTCTATGTATCTGTGCCATCTCTGGATCGGTATGCTGGCACACACAGTACATCAATGTATATATCAAAGTGCAATCACATGTATAAATAACGTAAAACTGATATATACCTCATAAGTCTCAGCGGAAACAAACAATCGGGTGTGGAGTCCCATCAACGCCATCGGCAGGTTGAGTGTAGACCGTAACCCTGTACCGTACTCTTACTCGTCAAAAGAAACATATCTGCAACATGAGACATTGTAGCCGTGTAGGTCAGTACATTGAATGTACCGGCAAGATCACTATAAGAAAAACGGATGATAAACTATACTATATGCAATATGGCTTTGTGGCTCTGTATCTGAGTTTTGTTTGCATAAAAGCTGGTTTTATTTTCCCTACATCAAAGGAATTAACCGAAGTCTGTACTACGGAGTTTTCTATCATGACATGGTTCCGCCAACCGATGTCTCATCACCCAAATCATCATAAGTTGCCCACAATTATGTTATCAGTCCGGTGTTGAGAGTTCCGAGATAGATCCAAGTCCAGCGGCTCAAATTGTCTCTAACCGGGGACACGGCTAATCGATTAGGTTTTAACCCTCTGCAGAGGTTTGTACACTTTACCCACAAGATTCGATCCCTCTCTTTACATTCTCGCACTTCAGGGTGTTTGAGAATAGGATGACCGAAACATGGTCTTCCGAAGAGTTCCTCTAACCACTGTCCGGTGCTCATCCAATCCTACCGTAGTTCTACATCTGCTAGCACCGTCCCAGCCAGAGTCACCACTAAGGTCAACCAAGCCAGAGCCCATAGTGACTTGCGGTTGCACAGGTAAGCTTCCGGGCATGAAGTATCCTTCCGTCTCTTTGAGTCTGGGTGAAGCTTTCCGCAAGATGTCATGGCGCTTCTCCATGCATCCTTGCCAAACACTGGTTTCTCCAGGGTGCCCGTCAACCGTCCTTCACCCAGCAGTGTGCATTGAATTCTTGTCTCGAGTCTCGAAATCTTGATGCCTTGAAGTTTTGAGGCCTTGAAAATGCAGTCCTTGCAGATGCCATCATGGAGTTGCCGTCATTCGCGTAGAGTCCTCCATTCTCACACCACTCTGGTGCACTCATACCAAACCCCGTCTACTATAGTGTAGCATTAAAACTATATAACGTCCCGGGTTTGGTAACAAGGAGATGGGTTTCTACCTCATGCATTCTACTCAACTACAAGATTCAATAACACTACTGGAGGGATCATTGAAAGGGTGTTACTACATGCAAATAAAGCATAGGTAGGAAAAACATGGTCAAAGTGAACTTGCCTAGTAAGTTGATGAAGATAAATACGCTCTCAAAAACTTTAATAAACTATTCGTCACTCCGAGAAAATCTACAATCAAACATAGCTATCATATAAGCAAACATACTAGCAAGCAATTCTAACACTCATAATAAAATCAATAAAAATGCAAATCATCAAGGGACCCCAAATAAAAACCAAAGATAAAACTACACCACAAAACTACTAAAGAAAACTCGAAGACATAACACCAAATTGTTTTGTCCTAAGTAAAAAAAACTTAATAACAATTTAAGCACTAAACTATTAAATTAACAGAAAAGAAAAAAGTAAAACAACTATTTAAGAGAAGGTATTTTTCATAAACTTTTAGTAGCAAAAAGAAACAAATAAAAAGCATTTATAAAACTCTAACTATGACCTATACAAGTTTTCATACAAAACTAAAGTAAATAAATTTTTAAAACAAAATAAAATTGTCTAATGTTTTATAACAGAAACAAAACTATTTTTTTTAAATACGAAAAGTTTTTTTGTTAAAAGCAATTAAATAATGGAAAAGAAAAAACATAAAACTAAACTATGTAAAACAGTATTGTTTTTCCTAAAAACCCTAATTTAAAAATAAAAAAACTATTTTTTCAAAAGTCTACTGTTTAGACAAAATATGAAGTGATCACTAGCAAAAAGAATTAATCAAAAAGCTATTTTTAACTAAAAGTTATTAGCAATCTATTGTTTATAACAAATTTGTTTGAATTCGAAATTTAAAAAGCTCAAAAATATTTTTCGTTGGTTTCTCTGGATAGATGGAATTTTTGTGAAACAACAGGAAAAAGAATCATCAAAATCGGAGTTGTA
>NC_041390.1:111749727-111763011 GCF_002162155.2 Triticum dicoccoides
TATATAAATGGGCAAGTCTATTGGGCTAGGAGCTGAGCAACCTGTAACTAAACGTCGCTCGGCTGGAACTTAACAGAAACATGCACGTACGCTTAAAACAGAAAACCGGCAAACCGGTTCGACCTAAACCAAAATAAACCGTATAAAAAATGATCTAAACAAAAACCAATCTAGGAATCATTTTTTTGGAACGAGCTGGACGCTAGCCTGAGTTACAGAGAAGAGCAAAGCGTAGGCAGGGAAGTGGGCTTCGGCGTGGTGGCGGCTCCGGTCGACGACAACCTCGGCGGTGATGTCCAGGCGATGCAGAGTGGCGAGGGCGTCTGATTTTCTGTTGAAGATGAGGCGAGGAGATGTCGGGGTCGAGCAGGCGTCACCGTAAACTCTCGTGCTCTGGATAAACTCCGGCAACGTTGCAAGCTCGAGGTGGTGGCTCCGGTGCTTCCTAGATGTCCGAAACATGTCAAAGAGGTTCACAACCACGAGGGACAGTAGTCTACGTAAGGAAGAAATTTTTTTGTAGATGCTTACACGCGTCGGAGTTGATCGGTGAACTGCATGAACTCCGACGAGATCCAAACGACGAGGGCATGTGATACAGTGGGATTTGGCGAGGGTTTTTGAGGGGGTCAGGAGAGGATGGTCGTGGCTATTTATAGGACAACTTTCTTGGATGAGGGGGAGACTCGGGATAGGTTTTCCACGAAGATCGGACGCGGCGGCGGCGTCGCGTACATATAGGTTTCTGTCTTTGTACATGTACGTGGAGAAGAAGAAAGAGCGGGGTGGGGTCCATGCGCCAGGGAAAAAAAGAGAGAGATAGAGAGAGAGAGAGAGCAGAGATCGGGCGAGCGAGGGAGGTGGCGGCGGCTCCTGGGAGCGAGCATGCGTGCGTGCGTGCGCAGCCTTAGCGCTGGCCTGGGCTGGGCCGGACGACGCACCTTTCCTGGCGGCCTTCTTTGTTTTGTTTTAAAAAACAGCGAAAAGGAAAAAAATAGAATAATAATAAAACACATTATATAGGCATATTATATACCAAAATTATCATAATAAAATTTCCTAAATAATGAACATATTTTCATGACGAAATAAAATATTTTTTTTGCAACAACTCCAAAATGAAGGGAAATTTGAGTTTCAAATAAATTGTCAAATATTGTCTCTGATTTTCTGGAGTGTCATATTACTCCTCTCATATTATTATTTTATCAGAGAATTGTTTTTTTTTCTGACAAGCTTCAAACTAAAAATTAAATAGGGATTCAAAATGGATTTTTTTTGGGAAGTCCTTCTATTCCCTCTCATTTGATTTTTTTTCGAATTCCACTCAAATTCACACAGTCATTCACACGACAATCAAACAAACAACCATAATTATTTATTTAATATAACATTCCAAATTTTAGAATTTTGGGATGTTACAGCAACTTTTCAGAAAATATGAAAAATACCTGCAAAAGATGAAGGCCATGGGGCCCACCACCTGTCCACGAGGGTGGGGGGCACACCCCCTACCTCGTGGGCCCCCTGTTGCCTCTCCGACTCCAACTCCAACTCCATATATTGTGTTTCGAGGAGAAAAAAATCAGTGAGAAGAAATCATCATGTTTTACGATACGGAGCCGCTGCCAAGTCCTAAAACCTCTCGGGAGGGCTGATCTGGAGTCCGTTTGGGGCTCCGGAGAGGGGAATCCGTTGTCATCGTCATCATCAACCATCCTCCATCACCAATTTCATGATGCTCACCACTGTGCGTGAGTAATTGCATCGTAGGCTTGCTGGACGGTGATGGGTTGGATGGGATCTATCATGTAATCGAGTTAGTTTTGTTAGGGTTTGATCACTAGTATCCACTATGTTCTAAGATTGATGTTGCTATGACTTTGCTATGCTTAATGCTTGTCACTAGGGCCCGAGTGCCATGATTTCAGATCTGAACCTATTATGTTTTCATGAATATATGTGAGTTCTTGATCCTATCTTGCAAGTCTATAGTCACCTACTATGTGTTATGATCCGACAACCCCGAAGTGACAATAATCGGGACCACTCCCCGTGATGACCATAGTTTGAGGAGTTCATGTATTCACTATGTGTTAATGCTTTGTTCTGGTTCTCTATTAAAAGGAGGCCTTAATATCCCTTAGTTTCCGTAAGGACCCCGCTGCCACGGGAGGGTAGGACAAAAGATGTTATGCAAGTTCTTTTCCATAAGCACGTATGACTATATTCGGAGTACATGCCTACATTACATTGACGAACTGGAGCTAGTTCTGTGTCACCCTAGGTTATGACTGTTACATGATGAACCGCATCCGGCATAATTCTCCATCACCAATCCATTGCCGACGAGCTTTCCATATATTGTTCTCCGCTTATTTACTTTTCCGTTGCTATTGCTATCATCACTACAAAATACCAAAAACATTACTTTTACTACTGTTACCTTTTGTTACCGTTGTCACTACTATCATATTACTTTGCTACTAAACACTTTGCTGCAGATATTAAGTTTCCAGGTGTGGTTGAATTGACAACTCAGCTACTAATACTTGAGAATATTATTTGGCTCCCCTCGTGTCGAATTAATAAATTTGGGTTGAATACTCTACCCTCGAAAATCGTTGCGATCCCCTATACTTGTGGGTTATCAGCCCTCAACTAGTTTCTGTTCATTTTGTAACTCATGTTTCAAGTTACTAATCATAGCAACTGAACTAGTATCAAATACCTAGGGGCTACTATGAACACTAGTAAAGTACATATCAATAGCATGTATATCATATATACTTTTGTTCACTTTGCCATCCTTCTTATCCACCAAGTATTTGGGGCAGTTCCGCTTCTAGTGACCATTTCCTTTGCAGTAGAGGCACTCAGTTTCAGGCTTAGGTCTAGCTTTGGGTTTCTTCACGGGAGTGGAAACTTGCTTGCCATTCTTTCTTGAAGTTCCCTTTCTTTTCATGTGCCCATTTTCTTGAAACTAGTGGTCTTGTTAACCATCAACACTTGATGCTCTTTCTTGATTTCTACCTTCGCCGATTTTAGTATCGCGAAGAGCTCGGGAATCGTTTTCGTCATCCCTTGCATATTATAGTTCATCACAAAGTTCCAGTAACTTGGTGATAGTGACTAGAGAACTCTTTCAATCACTATCTTATCTGGAAGATTAACTCCCACTTGATTCAAGCGATTGTAGTACTCAGATATTCTGAGCACATGCTCACTGGTTGAGCTATTCTCCTCCATCTTGTAGGCAAAGTACTGTCAGAGGTCTCATACCTCTCGACATGGGCATGAGTATGAAATACCAATTTCATCTCTCAGAACATCTTATATGCTCTGTGGCATTCAAAATATTTTTGAAGTCCCAGTTCTAAGCCGTAAAGCATGGTGCACTAAACTATTAAGTAGTCATCATACCAAGCTTTGCCAAATGTTCATAACGTCTGCATCTGCTCCTGCAATAGATCTGTCACCTAGCGGTGCATCAAGGACATAATTCTTCTGTGCAGCAATGAGGATAATCCTCAGATCACGGACCCAGTCCGCATCATTGCTACTATCATCTTTCAACATAGTTTTCTCTATGAACATATGAAAAATAAAACAGGGGAGTTATACGCGAGCTATTGATCTATAACATAGATATGCAAAAACTACTAGGACTAAGTTCATGATAAATTAAAGTTCAGTTAATCATATTACTTAAGAACTCCCACTTAGATAGACATCCCTCTAGTCATCTAAGTGATCACGTGGTCCACATCAACTAAACCATGTCCAATCATCACGTGAGATGGAGTAGTTTTCAATGGTGAACATCACTATGTTGATCATATCTACTATATGATTCACGCTCGACCTTTCGGTCTCAGTGTTCCGAGGCCATATCTGCATATGCTAGGCTCGTCATGTTTAACCTGAGTATTCCACATGTGCAAAACTGGCTTGCACCCGTTGTATGTGAATGTAGAGCTTATCACACCCGATCATCACGCGGTGTCTCGGCACGACGAACTGTAGCAACGGTGCATACTCAGGGAGAACACTTATACCTTGAAATTTAGTGAGAGATCATCTTATAATGCTACTGCCGAACTAAGCAAAAATAAGATGCATAAAGGATAAACATCACATGCAATCAATATAAGTGATATGATATGGCCATCATCATCTTGTGCCTTTGATCTCCATCTCTAAAGCACCGTCATGATCACCATCATCACCGGCTTGACACCTTGATCTCCATCAAAGCATCGTTGTCGTCTCGCCAACTATTGCTTCTACGACTATCACTACCGCTTAGTGATAATTAAGGTAAAGCAATTACATGGCGATTGCATTTCATACAATAAAGCGACAACCATATGGCTCCTGCCAGTTGCCGATAACTCTGTTACAAAACATGATCATCTCATACAATAAAATTTAGCATCATGTCTTGACCATATCACATCACAACATGCCCTGCAAAAACAAGTTAGACGTCCTCTACTTTGTTGTTGCAAGTTTTACGTGGCTGCTACGGGCTGAGCAAGAACCGTTCTTACATATGCATCAAAAACCACAACGCGGTATAGTGATTGGTTTTTGATCTTCAAAAAGAACATTGTTCATTGAACCCGATTCAACTAAAGTTTGAGAAACTGACACCCACCAGCCACCTGTGTGCGAAGCACGTCGGTAGAACCAGTCTCGCGTAAGCGTATGCGTAATGTCGGTCTGCGCCGCTTCATCCAACAATACTGCTGAATCAAGAATCAACTAGTGATGGCAAGCAATATGTATATACCCATGCCCACAACTCCTTTGTGTTCTACTCGTGCATATAACATCTACGCATAGACCTGGCTCGGATGCCACTGTTGGGGAACGTAGTAATTTCAAAAAAATTCCTACGCACACGCAAGATCTATCATGGTGATGCATAGCAATGAGAGGGGAGAGTGTGTCTATGTACCCTCGTATACCGAAGGAGTAAGCGTTTATCAACGCGGTTGATGTAGTGGCACACCTTCACGATCCGTCTTGATCAAGTACCGAACGTACGGCACCTCCGTGTTCAGCACACGTTCAACTCGACGACGTCCTCACCTTCTTGATCCAGCAAGACGGGCGAAGTAGTAGATGAGTTCTGCCAGCATGACGGCGTGGTGATGGTGTTGGTGAAGAACAATCTCCGCAGGGCTTCGCCTAAGCACTACGAAAACTATGCCGGAGGATAAACTAGAGGGGACGGGGTTGCCGGCACACGGCTTGGTGTTTCTTGATGTGTCTTGGGTGCTAGCCCTACCCCTCTATTTATATGTTGAGCCTTGGGGTCGAAACTTGGAGTAAAAGCCTACACAAAGTCGGTTTCACCCGAAAGGCAAGAGTCCTTCTTGGACTCTAGGACCAGACGCCAGGGTTCCCGGTGTCTGGACCCAGACGCCAGGGACCCTGGCACCTGGCGCCTGGACTCCGTAAAACTTCCTTTTGCGCTTTCCAAAAACCTTGTGGGCTTTCCCCTTTGGCCCAAATAAAGTGTTCTCGTACCCAAACATTTCGGGAAACATTCGGAACCCCTTCCGGTGAATTCTGGAACCCTTCCATAGATCAAACACTACTACCCACATATCAATCTTTACTTCTGGACCATTCCAGAGTTCCTCGTCATGTTCGTGATCTTATCCGAAACTCCGAACAACATTCGGTTACCAACATACATAACTCATATAATACTATATCGTCAATGAATGTTAAGCGTGCGGACCCTACGGGTTCGAGAACTATGTAGACATGACCGAGACATCTCTCTGGTCAATAACCAATAGCGGAACTTGGATGCCCATATTGACTCCTACATATTCTACGAAGATCTTTATTGGTCGAACCGCATAACAACATATGTTGTTCCCTTTGTCATCGTTCACGCTAGAGTAGTATTGGGATATTTGATGAGTGGTAACCAAATGTTGTTTGGAGTCCCAAATGAGACCCCGTACATCACGAGGAGTCTCATAATGGTCGAGAGGTACATATTTATATATGGGAAGTCATATTTTGGGTTCCGGAAAAAGGTGCACTTTTCGTTATTGTATCGGGAAGCTTCTAGAAGGTTCCGGAGGATTCTGGAGGGGTTCGAAAGTCCACAAGTGACTCCACCACGACCCAAGGGCTAGCATGGTCTGCGGGGAGGTGCACTGGCCTTATTTGGCTAGGCGCACCAAGTCCTCAAATGCCCATGTGGCTAGGGAAGGCAAAAAAGGAAGGAGTCCTAGTAGTAATAGGATTGGACTTGGCGTCCAAGTCCTCTCCCCCTTAGCTGCACCCTAGGGCTTGGAAGGGCTGTTTATCATGCCCCTCCACCTATATATAGAGGGAAGGGATGCCTCAAGAGTACACACCAAGCCCTTGGCACCCCTCTCTCTCATGTTACTCCGTAGTTCCACCGCCTTGTCCCGGCGACGCTTAGCGAAGCGCTGTCGGTGCTCCACCATCACTATCACCACCATGCCATCATGTTGGTTGTGATCCCATCTACTTCTCCTATCCCACTTGCTGGATCAAGAAGGAGGAGATGTCATCGAGCCGCACGTGTGCTAAACTCTGAGGCGCCGTCCGTTCGACACTAGATCGGTTGGATCGTGACCAGATCGCGAAGAGTACGACTACATCAACTGTGTTGATAAACGCTTCTGCTTAGTGTTCTACAAGGGTATGTAGATGCTCTCCCCCTCTCGTAGCAATGCATCTCCATGGATAGATCTTGCATGTGCGTACAAAATTTTTGTTTTCCATGCAACGTTCCCCAACATTGGCATCCGAGCTTGGTCTATGCGTAGATGATATGCATGAGTAGAACACAAAGGAGTTGTGGGCGGTGATGGTCATACTGCTTACCACCAAAGTCTTATTTTGATTCGGCGGTATTGTGGGATGAAGCGGCCCGGACCAACCTTAAATGTCCACGCACATGAGACTAGTTCCACCGACTGACATGCAACTTGTTTTGCATAAATGTGGCTGGTGGGTGTCTGTTTCCCCTACTTTAGTTGAATCAAATTTGACTATGAACGGTCCTTGAAGAAGGTTAAAACAACAAACTTGTTAATCACTGTTGTGGTTCTTGCGTAGTTAGGAACGGTTCTTGCTAGAAGCCCGCAGCAGCCACGTAAAATTTGCAACAACAAAGTAGAGGACGTCTAACTTGTTTTTGCAGGGTATGTTGTGATGTGATATGGTCAAGACGTGATGTGATATATGTTGTTGTATGAGATGATCATGTTTTGTAATATCGACAACCGGCAGGAGCCTTAGGGTTGTCTCTTAATTATTGTATGAAATGCAAGTGCCATGTAATTGCTTTACTTTATCGCTATGCGTTAGCAATAGTTGTAGAAGCAATAGTTGGCGAGATGACCCCGACGCAATGATGGAGATCATGACGATGCTTTGGAGATGGAGATCAAAAGCACAAGATGATGATGGCCATATCATGTCACATATTTTGATTGCATGTGATTTTTATCCTTTATGCAGCTTATTTTGCTTAGAACGATGATGGCATTATAAGATGAATCCCTTCACTAAATTTCAAGATAAAAGTGTTCTCCCCGAGTATGCACCGTTGCTAAAGTTCATAGTTTTGAAGCACCTCGTGATGATCGGGTGTGATAGACTCTACGTTCACATACAACGGGTGTAAGACAGTTTTGCACGTGCAGAATACTTGGGTTAAACTTGAAAAGCCTAGCATGTACAGACATGGTCTCGAAACACTAGAGCTGAAAGGTCGAACATGAGTTATATAGTAGATGTGATCAACATAGAGATGTTCACCATTGATGACTACCCCATCTCACGTGATGATCGGACATGGGTTAGTTGATTTGGATCATGTATCACTTACATAACTTGAGGAATGTTAATTTAAGTGGGAGTTCATTAGTAATTTGATTAATTAAACTTAATTTATCATGAACTTAGTCTTGATAGTATTTGCATATCTATGTTGTAGATCAATGGCCCGTGTTAGCGTTCCCTTGTATTTTTTGCGTTCCTAGAGAAAACTAAGTTAAAAGATGATGGTAGCAATAATGCGGATTGGGTCCGTGATCTGAGGATTATCCTTATTGCTGCATCGAAGTATTATGTCCTTGATGTACCTCTAGGTGACAGACAGGCTGCAGGAGCTGATACGGATGTTATGAACATTTGACAAGCTCGATTTGATGACTACTTGATAGTTTAGTGCGCCATGCTTTACGACTTAGAACCGGGGATCCAAAGACGTTTTGAATGCCATGGAACATATGAGATGTTCCAAGAGCTGAAATTGGTATTTCAGGCTCATGCCCGTGTTGAGAGGTATGGTACCTCTGACAAGTACTTTGCCTACAAGATGGAGGAGAATAGCTCAGCTAGTGAGCATGTGCTCAGAATGTTTGGGTACTACAATTGCTTGAATCAAGTGGGAGTTAATCTTCTAGATAAAATAGTGATTGGCAGAGCAGCTCCAGTCACTATCACTAAGCTACTAGAGCTTCATGATGAACTATAATATGCAAGGAATGACAAACAATTTTCGGGCTCTTCGCGATGCTAAAATCGGCGGAGGTAGAAATCAAGAAAGAGCATTAAGTGTTGATGGTTAATAAGACCACTACTTTCAAGAAAAAGGGCAAGGAAAAGAAAGGGAACTTCACACGGAATGACAAGCAACTTGCCACTCCCGTGAAGAATCCCAAAGCCAGATGCAAGCCTAAAACCGAGTGCTTCTACTGCAAAGCAAATGGTCACTAGAAGCGGAACTGCCCCAAATACTTGGCAGATAAGAAGGATGTCAAAGTAAACAAAGGTATATTTGATATACATGTTATTGATGAGTACCTTATTGGTGCTCGTAGTATCCCCTGGGTTTTTGATACTGGTTTAGTTGCTAAGATTAGAAAATCGAAACATGAGTTGCAGTATAAACAGAGACTAGTTAAGGGCAAGGTGACAATGTGTGTTGGAAGTGTTTTCAAGATTGATATGATCACCATTGCACACTCCCTCTATCTTTGGGATTAATGATGAGCATAAATAAATGTTATTTGGTGTGTGTGTTGAGCATGAACATGATTAGATCGTGTTTATTGCAAATATGGTTATTCATTGAAGTCAGACAATAATTGTTATTTTGTTTACATGAATAAAACCTTCTATGGTCATACGCCCAATGTAAATGGTTTATTGAATCTCGATCATAATGATACAAATGTTCATAATATTGATGCCAAAAGATACAAAGTTGATAATGATAGTGCAACATGAAGGAAATATGCCCTAGAGGCAATAATAAAGTTATTATTTATTTCCTTATAATCATGATAAATGTTTATTATTCATGCTAGAATTGTATTTTCCGGAAACATAATACATGTGTGAATACATAGACAAACAGAGTGTCACTAGTATGCCTCTACTTGACTAGCTCGTTAATCAAAGATGGTTATGTTTCCTAACCATGAACAATGAGTTGTTATTTGATTAACGAGGTCACATCATTAGTAGAATGATCTGATTGACATGACCCATTCCATTAGCTTAGCACCTGATCGTTTAGTATGTTGCTATTGCTTTCTTCATGACTTATACATGTTCCTACAACTATGAGATTATGCAACTCCCGTTTACCGGAGGAACACTTTGGGTACTACCAAACGTCACAACGTAAATGGGTGATTATAAAGGAGTACTACAGGTGTCTCCAATGGTCGATGTTGGGTTGGCGTATTTCGAGATTAGGATTTGTCACTCCGATTGTCGGAGAGGTATCTCTGGGCCCTCTCGGTAATACACATCACATAAGCCTTGCAACCATTACAACTAATATGTTAGTTGTGAGATGATGTATTACGGAACGAGTAAAGAGACTTGCCGTTAACGAGATTGAACTAGGTATTGGATACCGACGATCGAATCTCGGGCAAGTAACATACCGATGACAAAGGGAACAACGTATGTTGTTATGCGGTCTGACCGATAAAGATCTTCGTAGAATATGTAGGAGCCAATATGGGCATCCAGGTCCCGCTATTGGTTATTGACCAGAGACATGTCTCGGTCATGTCTACATTGTTCTCGAACCCGTAGGGTCCGCACGCTTAAGGTTACGATGACAGTTATATTATGAGTTTATGCATTTTGATGTACCGAAGGTTGTCCGGAGTCCCGGATGTGATCACGGACATGACGAGGAGTCTCGAAATGGTCGAGACGTAAAGATTGATATATTGGGAGCCTATGTTTGGACATCGGAAGTGTTCCGGGTGAAATCGGGATTTTACCGGGTTACCGGGAGGTTACCGGAACCCCCCGGGAGCCATATGGGCCATCATGGGCCTTAGTGGAAAGGAGAAAGGGGCAGCCCAAGGTGGCTGCGCCTCTTTCCCCTCCCCTAGTCCTATTAGGACTAGGAGAAGGTGGCCGGCCCCCCTCTCTCCCTTCCCCTCCGAGGAATCCTAGTTGGACTAGGATTGGGGGGAGGAATCCTACTCCCAGAGGGAGTAGGACTCTCCTGCGCCTCCCTCTTTGGCCGGCCAGCCTCCCCTCCTCTCCTCCTTTATATACGGAGGCAGGGGCACCTCTAAACACACAAGTTGACACAAGTTGACACAAGTTGATCCACGTGATCGATTCCTTAGCCGTGTGCGGTGCCCCCTGCCACCATATTCCTCGATAATACTGTAGCGGAGTTTAGGCGAAGCCCTGCTGCTGTAGTTCATCAAGATCGTCACCACGCCGTCGTGCTGACGAAACTCTTCCCCGACACTTTGCTGGATCGGAGTCCGGGGATCGTCATCGAGCTGAACGTGTGCTCGAACTCGGAGGTGCCGTAGTTTCGGTGCTTGATCGGTTGGATCGTGAAGACGTACGACTACTTCCTCTACATCGTGTCATTGCTTCCGCAGTCGGTCTGCGTTGGGTACGTAGACAACACTCTCCTCTCGTTGCTATGCATCACATGATCCTGTGTGCGCGTAGGAAATTTTTTGAAATTACTACGAAACCCAACACATGTCGCCTTTTAGTCGGCCAACACTCCGTGCCATACAACATTGCGGGTCGAACCGTCGTCCTGTAGAACTTGCCTTTTAGCTTTTGTGGCACTCTCTTGTCACAGAGAATGCCAGAAGCTTGGCGCCACTTCATCCATCCGGCTTTGATTCGATGGTTCACATCTTCATCAATACTCCCATCCTCCTGCAACATTGACCCCAAATACCGAAAGGTGTCCTTCCGAGGTACCACCTGGCCATCAAGGCTAACCTCCTCCTCCTCACAGCTAGTAGTACTGAAACCGCACATCATGTACTCGGTTTTAGTTCTACTAAGCCTAAACCCTTTCGATTCCAAGGTTTGTCTCCATAACTCTAACTTCCTATTTACCCCCGTCCGACTATCGTCAACTAGCACCACATTATCCGCAAAGAGCATACACCATGGGATATCTCCTTGTATACCCCTTGTGACCTCATCCATCACCAATGCAAAAAGATAAGGGCTCAAAGCTGACCCCTGATGCAGTCCTATCTTAATCGGGAAGTCATCGGTGTCGACATCACTTGTTCGAACACTTGTCACAACATTATTGTACATGTCCTTGATGAGGGTAATGTACTTTGCTGGGACTTTGTGTTTCTCCAAGGCCCACCACATGACATTCCGCGGTATCTTATCATAGGCCTTCTCCAAGTCAATGAACACCATATGCAAGTCCTTCTTATGCTCCCTATATCTCTCCATAAGTTGTCGTACCAAGAAAATGGCTTCCATGGTCGACCTCCCTGAAGGAAATATGCCCTAGAGGCAATAATAAAGTTATTATTTATTTCCTTATAATCATGATAAATGTTTATTATTCATGCTAGAATTGTATTTTCCGGAAACATAATACATGTGTGAATACATAGACAAACAGAGTGTCACTAGTATGCCTCTACTTGACTAGCTCGTTAATCAAAGATGGTTATGTTTCCTAACCATGAACAATGAGTTGTTATTTGATTAACGAGGTTACATCATTAGTAGAATGATCTGATTGACATGACCCATTCCATTAGCTTAGCACCTGATCGTTTAGTATGTTGCTATTGCTTTCTTCATGACTTATACATGTTCCTACGACTATGAGATTATGCAACTCCCGTTTACCGGAGGAACACTTTGGGTACTACCAAACGTCACAACGTAAATGGGTGATTATAAAGGAGTACTACAGGTGTCTCCAATGGTCGATGTTGGGTTGGCGTATTTCGAGATTAGGATTTGTCACTCCGATTGTCGGAGAGGTATCTCTGGGCCCTCTCGGTAATACACATCACATAAGACTTGCAAGCATTACAACTAATATGTTAGTTGTGAGATGATGTATTACGGAACGAGTAAAGAGACTTGCCGTTAACGAGATTGAACTAGGTATTGGATACCGACGATCGAATCTCGGGCAAGTAACATACCGATGACAAAGGGAACAACGTATGTTGTTATGCGGTCTGACCGATAAAGATCTTCGTAGAATATGTAGGAGCCAATATGGGCATCCAGGTCCCGCTATTGGTTATTGACCAGAGACATGTCTCGGTCATGTCTACATTGTTCTCGAACCCGTAGGGTCCGCACGCTTAAGGTTACGATGACAGTTATATTATGAGTTTATGCATTTTGATGTACGGAAGGTTGTTCGGAGTCCCGGATGTGATCACGGACATGACGAGGAGTCTCGAAATGGTCGAGACGTAAAGATTGATATATTGGAAGCCTATGTTTGGACATCAGAAGTGTTCCGGGTGAAATCGGGATTTTACCGGGTTACCGGGAGGTTACCGGAACCCCCCGGGAGCCATATGGGCCATCATGGGCCTTAGTGGAAAGGAGAAAGGGGCAGCCCAAGGTGGCTGCGCCTCTTTCCCCTCCCCTAGTCCTATTAGGACTAGGAGAAGGTGGCCGGCCCCCCTCTCTCCCTTCCCCTCCGAGGAATCCTAGTTGGACTAGGATTGGGGGGAGGAATCCTACTCCCAGAGGGAGTAGGACTCTCCTGCGCCTCCCTCTTTGGCCGGCCAGCCTCCCCTCCTCTCCTCCTTTATATACGGAGGCAGGGGCACATCTAAACACACAAGTTGACACAAGTTGATCCACGTGATCGATTCCTTAGCCGTGTGCGGTGCCCCCTGCCACCATATTCCTCGATAATACTGTAGCGGAGTTTAGGCGAAGCCCTGCTGCTGTAGTTCATCAAGATCGTCACCACGCCGT
>NC_041390.1:111769620-111818675 GCF_002162155.2 Triticum dicoccoides
TACGGAGGCAGGGGCACCTCTAAACACACAAGTTGACACAAGTTGATCCACGTGATCGATTCCTTAGCCGTGTGCGGTGCCCCCTGCCACCATATTCCTCGATAATACTGTAGCGGAGTTTAGGCGAAGCCCTGCTGCTGTAGTTCATCAAGATCGTCACCACGCCGTCGTGCTGACGAAACTCTTCCCCGACACTTTGCTGGATCGGAGTCCGGGGATCGTCATCGAGCTGAACGTGTGCTCGAACTCGGAGGTGCCGTAGTTTCGGTGCTTGATCGGTTGGATCGTGAAGACGTACGACTACTTCCTCTACGTCGTGTCATTGCTTCCGCAGTCGGTCCGCGTTGGGTACGTAGACAACACTCTCCTCTCGTTGCTATGCATCACATGATCCTGTGTGCGCGTAGGAAATTTTTTGAAATTACTACGAAACCCAACACAACATACTCATGGCACTGCCGTTTAGGTCATATTGGTGTAAAGCGCATGAAGAAACTCCATGCGGATGGACTTTTGGAATCACTTGATTATGAATCATTTGATACTTGCGAACCATGCCTCATGGTTAAGATGACTAAAACTCCATTCTCCGGAACAATGGAGCGAGCTAATGACTTACTGTAAATAATACATACCGCTGTATGCGGTCCGATCAGTGTTGAAGCACGCGGCGGGTATCGTTATTTTCTGACCTTCAGAGATGATTTAATTAGGTATGGATATATCTACTTGATGAAACACAAGTCTGAAACATTTGAAAAGTTCAAAGAATTTCAGGGTGAAGTGAAAAATCATCGTATCAAGAAAATAAAGTTTCTAGGATCTGACCGCGGAGGCGAATATTTGAGTTACGAGTTTGGCCTTCATTTAAAACAATATGGAATTGTTTAACAACTCACGCCACCTGGAACACCATAGCATAATGGTGTGTCCGAACGTCATAACCATACTTTATCGAATATGGTGCATTCTATGATGTCTCTTACTGATTTGCCTTTATCATTTCGGGGTTATGCATTAGAGCCAGCCACATTCACGTTAAATAGGGCACCGTCTAAATCCGTTGAGATGACACCGTCTGAACTATGGTTTAGCAAGAAGTCTAAGCTGTCGTTTCTTAAAGTTTGGGGATGCAATGCTTACGTCAAAAGGCTTCAGCCTGTTAAGCTCGAACCCAAATCAGAGAAGTGCCTCTTCATAGGATACCCTAAGGAAACTATTGGTTACACCTTCTACCACAGATCCGAAGGCAAGATCTTTGTTGCTAAAAATGGGTCCTTTCTAGAGAAGGAGTTTCTCTCAAAAGGAGTGAGTGGGAGGAAAGTAGAACTTGATGAGGTAATTGTACCTTCTCTCGAATTGGAAAGTAGCACATCAGAGAAAACTATTCCCGTGATGCCTACACCAACTAGAGAGGAAACTAATGATGATGATCATGAAACTTCAGATCAAGTTACTACTTGATGCATCTCCAACGTATCTATAATTTTTTATTGTTCCATGCTGTTATATTATCAATCTTGTATGTTTTATAATCATTTTATATCATTTTTGGTACTAACCTATTGACATAGTGCCAAGTGCCAGTTCTTGTTTTGTCATGTTTTTTAAATCATAGAAAATCAATATCAGACGGAGTCCAAATGCCATGAAACTTTACGGAGATTTTTTATGGACTAGAAAGAACATGTTGGGCTCTGGTTGCACCTGGGGGAGTCCCGAGGAGGGGACAACCCACCAAGGTCCGCCAGGAGGCCCAGGCACGCCCTGGTGGGTTGTGCCCACCTCGCGTGCCCCCGGGACCGCCTCTTTGCTCTATAAATACCCCAAAAATCCTAGAACCCTAGGGGAGTCGACGAAATATTCATCCAGCCACCGCAGAGTCCAGAACCACCAGATCCAATCTAGACACCATCTCGGATGGGGTTCACCGCCTCCATTGGTGCCTCTCCGATGATGCGTGAGTAGTTCTTTGTAGACCTTTGGGTCCGTAGTTAGTAGCTAGATGGCTTCATCTCTCTCTCTCTCTCTTGATTCTCAATACAATGGTCTCTTGGAGATCCATATGATGTAACACTTTTGCGGTGTGTTTGTTGGGATCGATGAACTTTGAGTTTATGATCAAATCTATCTTTTTATATCCATGAAAGTTATTTGAGTTTATTTTATCTTGCTACCTCTTGAGCACTGCGTTGGTTTTCCCTTGAAGAGGAAAGGGTGATGCAGCAAAGTAGCATAAGTATTTCCCTCAGTTTTTGAGAACCAAGGTATTAATCCAGTAGGAGGCCACGCACGAGTCCCTCGCACCTACATAAAGAATTGGATACAAGAGATGAACTAGGGTTTTGAGATGAGATGGTGCTGATGAAGATGTTGATGGAGATTGCCCTCTCCCGATGAGAGGAGCGTTGGTGATGATGATGGCGATGATTTCCCCCTCCGGGAGGGAAGTTTCCCCGGCAGAACAGCTCCGCCAGAGCCCTAGATTGGTTCCGCCAAGGTTCCGCCTCGTGGCGGCGGAGTTTCGTCCGAGAAGATGGCTTATGATTTTTTCCCATTGAAAGAGTCCATATAGCAGAAGATGGTCATCGGAGGGCCACCAGGGGGCCTACGAGGTAGGGGGGCGTGCCTAGGGGGGTAGGGCGTGCCACCCACCCTCGTGGGCAGGGTGTGGCCCCCCTGGTGAAGTTCTTGCGCTCAATGTTTTTTATATATTTGGAAAACATCATCCGTGAAGTTTCATGACTTTTGGAGCTGTGCAGAATAGGTCTCTAATATTTGCTCCTTTTCCAGCCAGAATCCCAGCTGCCGGCATTCTCCCTCTTTATCTAAACCTTGTAAAATAAGAGAGAATAGGCATAAGTATTGTGACATAATGTGTAATAACAGCCCATAATGCAATAAATATTGATATAAAAGCATGATGCAAAATGGACGTATTGTTGGGATCTACGATAGGGTGCGTCGACTGCAAATTAAAATTTCCTACACGCATAACAACCAAGAACATGCTACGGGAGATGGATCACAGTTTGTTACCACCAAACGCGCAGTGCCGTGTAGTGGAAGAAGAGTTGGGGCAGCGCGTCCGCGTGGATCGTCTCCTCCTCGTCCGATCTCCCTCATACAACCGATGATCATTTCCCACGTACAGGTTCGCCAGAGCGGTGCAAGTGCACCGCTTCTAACGGTATCCGCGCGTGCAGGAGGAACGTCGTGCGGCGGACTGCTAGGTCCGATCACACAACCGGCGGCGAGTGGAGGTGTCTATTCGCAACACATGCAAACCCTAGTGACAGCGCCGAAGCGATTAGCCCCCATGAGTGTGCGGCACCTCCACTATATATAGGTGTCCGTCGCGGGTTCAACACTTGGGCCTCGCACAGACCCTAAAGCCCATAAGTCTACTCGGCCATAATTCGAATACAATTCGGATCACATCCGACCAGTGTCCTTGGATCCGACCTCGTAGGTTCCTTCCCTTAAGCGCGACCCCTTAGGTTCAAGTCGGCTTGATCGCAGTTTGGATCACCTCCGAACTGCACGGTTGGTGGTGGCCTCTAGCAAGGCATGCCGAACACCAAGCAGACTATGAAGCTGGTTAGCAAACCTGTACATCACACTTCCATTCCTTTTGCCACACGATATATGTTGTCGAGCTCAAGGCAAGTCTGTCATCCTTGTGCTAGCCCGACCTCTTTCTCGTTCTAGTGATGCCGACCACTATCCGGATTATCTCATAATCCTTGTCGCATGGCCATGCTTATCCTGGTCGGATCACACGAGGGGCCCAGAGTATATCTCTCCTGGTCAGAGGGGCAAATCCCATCTTGCTTGACCACATATCGCAGCATGGTTCTAGACAAACCCGAAACCTACCTTTATAACTACCCAGTTACGGAGTAGCGTTTGGTCGGCCCAAAGCAAGTCTGTCACCACCCCGAGTACATGCGTTAGCTCAGGTCTTAGGACATAGAACATATGTTGTACTAGAGACTCACAGATGACATATCGCTGCGTCTCATAGTTGGGTCTGTCCGACTCGGACCTTATCTCGACTCGGATCCGACTACGTCGAATCCGACCCGATCCTTCCAAGTCCATATTATCCGGTTAGCATCCAATGCTCCATGGCTAGTGAGACCAAGCCATCGACCGTGTCATATGCTAGTCTAGTTGGCTGCGCGTCCACACAGCCCTTTCGACTAGGGACCTTTTAGGACAGTCATCATACAATGCATAGTCCCACAAACAAGTCACATACTTGCTGATACACATCATTGATAATGTCCAAGGACTATCTTTATTCATAAACGCATAGGAAATATCATCGTACATGATTGCCTCTAGGGCATATCTCCAACAGTCTCCCACTTGCACTAGAGTCAATCAAATAGACATCAAATGCCCATAGCTCTAACGTGCCCCTCATGCTTGGGTTGTGGAAGCGGCTTAGTCAACGGATCCGCAACATTTGCATCCATGTGAATTTTGCATAACTCTACATCACCACTCTTTACGATCGTTCATATCAAGTGATATTTCCGATCTATGTGTCTGACCTTGTGGTGATTCCTCGGCTCCTTGGCTTGTGCGATGGCACCAGAATTATCGCAATAAAGGTCCAACGGTTTTACCGAGGCTGGGAAAATACCAAGATCATCCAGAAAGTTCCGGATCCAAACACTTTCCTTTGCAGCTTCACAAGCCGCAATGTATTCGGCTTCTGTAGTAGAATCGGCCACCGTATCTTGCTTGGAACTCATCCAGCTCAGTGCTTCTCCGTTCATGGCGTACATGAATCCGGACTGTGATCGACAATCATCTCTGTCGGTTTGGAAACTAGCATCGGCGTAACCCCTTACGACGAGCTCTTCCTCACCTCCATAAACTAGGAACATCTCTTTAGTCCTTTTCAGGTACTTCAAAATAGTCTTTACCGCTGCCCAGTGAATCTCACCTGGGTTGGCCTGGTATCTACTTGTTAGGCTTATTGCAAAAGCAACATCGGGCCGCGTATATATCATGACATACATGATGGATCCGATTGCCGAGGCATATGGAATCCTACTCATCCTGCTTCGCTCATCAGATGTCGAAGGACTCCGAGTCTCGCTTAACCTTATACCATGTGAGAGTGGCAAGAACCCTTTCTTTGCCTCACTCATGTTGAACCGCTTCAACACTTTATCTATGTACGTGCTCTGGCTTAAGCCGAGCAGCCTCCTTGATCTATATCTATAGATCTTAATGCCTAAAATGTACATTGCCTCACCAAGGTCCTTCATCGAAAACTTGCCATTCAATGACTCTTTGACCGAGTTCAGCATCGAAATATCATTTTCGATCAGTAGTATGTCATCCACATACAAGATCAAAAACACTATCAAGCTCCCACTTAAGTTCTTGTATAAACAAGAGTCCTCTTTGCTTTTGATGAAGTCGAAACCAGTGGCGACCTCATCAAAACGAATGTTCCAGTTCCGAGATGCTTGCCTCAACCCATAAATGGATCTCTTGAGCTTGCATACCTTACTAGTGCTAGTCAGATCGACAAAACCCTCGGGCTGTATCATATACACGTCCTCGGTTAAATTTCCATGAAGGAAAGCCATCTTGACATCCATCTGCCATATCTCGTAATCGAAATATGCAGCTATAGCTAGTACGATCCTCACCGACTTCAGCATCGCTACCGGCGAGTAAGTCTCGTCGTAGTCAATTCCTTGAACTTGTCCATAACCCTTAGCGACAAGCCGAGCTTTGTGGATCTGAACATTTCCATCCACATCGGTTTTCTTCTTAAAGACCCATTTGCAACCAATGGCCGTTACGCCAGGCGGCGGATCAACCAAGTCCCAAACTTGATTCTCATTGATGGACTTTAACTCGGATCTCATGGCCTCCAGCCATGCCTCGGAATCTGGGCTCACCATCGCTTACGCATATGTGGCCAGCTCGTTGCTTTCTAGCAACAAAACATCACGCACTCTGCGCAATCTTTCCGACCTCCATGGTTCCGGTGCCGCTTCCACTACGGGTTCCCTGACTGAGTCCGGTATGATCTCATCACCAGCCGAGCCGTCCCCGAGTGGTCCTCGAATTTCCTCGAGTCTGACCGTCCTCCCACTGGCTTCCCGACTGAGAAACTCTTTCTCAAGGAAAACCCGGTTCCGAGCAACCAACACTTTGTTCTCTTCCCAGTTGTAGAAGTTATATCCCAAGGTTTCCCTCGGATATCCCACGAATATGCATTTATCCGACTTGGGTGTAAGCTTGTATGACATAAGTTTCTTGACAACTGTTTCACAACCCCAAATCTTTAGAAAAGACAAACTGGGACTCTTCCCGGTCCACATCTCATGTGGTGTCTTGTCTACAAATTTTGATGGTACCCTGTTAAGTGTGAAAGCTACAGTTCTAGAGCGTATCCCCAGAATGACAAGGGTAAATCCGACTTGCTCATCATAGATTGAACCATGTCCAACAAGGTGCGATTCCTCCGTTCTGATACACCATTTCTTTATGGCGTACCCGGAGGTGTGAGCTGAGGTACTATACCTATGCTTTTCAGATGATCATCAAACTCCTGGCTCATGTACTCACCTCCACGATCAGATCGTAAAAGTTTTATAGTCTTGCCGAGCTGATTCTCCACCTTGTTTTGAAACTCTTTGAACTTTTCAAAAGTCTCTGACTTGTGCCTCATCAAATAGATATATCCGTATCTACTCAAGTCGTCGGTAAAAGTCACGAAGTACTGATAGCCACCTCTGGCAGTTGTGCTCATTGGTCCACACACATCACTGTGTATCAGTTCCAACAGCTCGGATGCCCTCTCACAACTCTTTGCGAAAGGAGACTTAGTCATCTTGCCGAGCAAGCATGATTCGCATGTCTCGAACGAACCAAAGTCGGTCGAAGTTAGGAGTCCATCATCATGGAGCTTCTTCATGTGTTTCAGACTAATGTGTCCAAGCCGGCAATGCCAGAAGTATGTCGGATTTATCTCATTGGGCTTATGCCTCTTGACATTCACGTTATAGACTGGTTCCTGTTCTGGATTCAATATAAATAACCCATCAACAATGGGTGCATAGCCGTGGAAAATACCATTCAAATAAATCGAACTACCATTGTCCTTTAAATTGAATTCATAACCCTGACTCATCAAGCATGAGGCAGAAATAATGTTCCGACTAAGTGCAGGAATGTAATAACAATTATTCAATTCCAAAATAAATCCAGAAGGAAGCTGGAGCTGCATTGTGCTGACCTCCAACGCAGCAACTCTTGCTTTGTTGCTGACCCTGATGTCAATCTCCCCTTGTGCCACACGCCTAGTTCTTACCAGCCCCCGCATCGAGTTGCAAATATGAACAACCGATCCGGTATCAAATACCCAAGAGCTACTAGGTATGTTAGCAAGGTAAATGTCTATAACATATGCAACAAGTGTACCTTTGCCTGAAGCAGCATTCCCGGCCTTCTTTCCATGCTCTGCAAGCCACTTGCTACAGTTCCTCTTCCAGTGACCAGTTTCCTTGCAATGATAGCAAATGGTCTTTGAGTCCGGTCCAGATTTCGGCGCAGCGGCGGAGGTTACCATCTCCGTGCCCTTTGCCTTAGCCTTCTTCTTAGACCAACTCTTCTTGAACTTAGCCGATTTCTGCACCATCAACACTTGATGCGTGCCTTTCTTAATATCCTGCTCTGCCACTTTGAGCATCCCATGCAATTTAGTGAGCTTCTTATCCATGCCATGCAAATGATAGTTCGAGATGAATGTCCCATAGCTGGGCGGAAGAGAACCCAGAACTGCATCAGTAGTCAGCTCATCTAAGAGCAGGAAGCCCAACCGATCCAAAGCTTACACATATCCGATCATCTTGATCACATGCGGGCTCAGTGGATCACCTTCCTTCAGCTTACAATCCATCAAGGATCGCCAGACGTTGAACCTTTCGGTCCTAGCCTGCACCTGAAACATGCTCTTGAGACTCTCGATCACATTGAAAGCCCCAACGTCTTCGAAATGCTACTGCAAATCGGGCTCCATACAAGCCAGCATGAGGCAGCTGATCTCATTTGATTCATCAACGAGTTTCTGGTAGGCATTCTTGGTTGTGGTACTAGCATTATCGGCAGGTTCCTCTGGAAGCGGATCCTCTAGAACATGTTCCTTTTTATCATGTTTGAGAACAATTCTCAAATTTCTATACCAGGTAGTAAAGTTTGTTCCATTCAGTTTATCCTTTTCCAGAATTGATTTCAATGCAAAGTTGGGTTGAACAGGTGGTGCCCTTGATCTACAACAGAAAAATATGCAATCACTAAGCAATGTGTTTATGTAGAGTAATTCTAGCCTTAATCAGAAATACTCCCACTGAAGTCAGTATCCCTCCGCAAACTCTCAGTGATCCAGGATCCGACTAGGACATGCGACTAGTGAGCTTTAGCATCACTTCTAGACAACATGCCTATCCGGTAAGCAACTCCTTGTTAATCGTATCTCTATACGACTCCTGTCGGTTGGGTAGGTATCTCATACCCCGGCTCCCGACCTCTTTTACCACAAGGCCCAAAACCGTTTTGATATCCTTGTCAAGTCAACCTAATGCAGTGCATGTCCGTGTCCGACACAAACCCTTCAGTTCAAGGACACCTAGCAGCACCCCAATTTTATGAGCCCACTACTAGACGTACTTGACGTGCGAAGGTGCAACATCGGGGATGGAAATTTGCTTGATATTCATGAGGGATCTTTCTATCATTCTAACATGCATAGAAAACAAGGAAGCATAACAATCACAAATAAATACATATTGTGAAATAGTATGGCTCCTTCATGGATGTTCTTCCAGATCAGCTCCAACTCCGATGACCATCTAGCAACTCCATCTTGTTTGTCACGCCCGGATGCCAAGCCACCAACTTGATCTCTATTATCCAACTACTACAACTAGTAATGAATTTTACATAGAGTCACAAGTCGACACGCAAGTTGTTATACAATATAATGACAGCACTTTGGCTCGTGTCGGTTGCCAAACATGACATGCAGGCCATGTGTAATTTACACACATGCACCACATACACATGAGCCATACTATTCACATCAAACCCTGCAAAATAAAGTTATGCATAGAATCGTATTCTACCGATTTGAGTGATCGTGTACGAAATACAAGGCGCTACGCACACGGCGGTCCCGCTAGCCGGTGAAGGAAATATTCCCTAGAGGCAATAATAAAGTTATTATTTATTTCCTTATATCATGATAAATGTTTATTATTCATGCTAGAATTGTATTAACCAGGAAACATAATACATGTGTGAATACATAGACAAACAGAGTGTCACTAGTATGCCTCTACTTGACTAGCTCGTTGATCAAAGATGGTTATGTTTCCTAACCATAGACATGAGTTGTCATTTGATTAACGGGATCACATCATTAGGAGAATGATGTGACTGACTTGACCCATTCCGTTAGCTTAGCACTTGATCATTTAGTTTGTTGCTATTGCTTTCTTCATGACTTATACATGTTCCTATGACTATGAGATTATGCAACTCCCATTTACCGGAGGAACACTTTGTGTGCTACCAAACATCACAACATAACTGGGTGATTATAAAGGTGCTCTACAGGTGTCTCCGAAGGTACTTGTTGGGTTGGCGTATTTCGATATTAGGATTTGTCTCTGGGCCCTCTCGGTAATTCACATCACTTAAAGCCTTGCAAGCATTGCAACTAATGAGTTAGTTGCGGGATGATGTATTACAGAATGAGTAAAGAGACTTGCCGGTAATGAGATTGAACTAGGTATTGAGATACCGACGATTGAATCTCGGGCAAGTAACATACCGATGATAAAGGGAACAATGTATGTTGTTATGCGGTCTGACTGATAAAGATCTTCGTAGAATATGTAGGAGCCAATATGAGCATCCAGGTTCCGATATTAGTTATTGATCGGAGACGTGTCTCGGTCATATCTACATAGTTCTCGAACCCGTAGGGTCCGCACGCTTAACGCTACGATGACAGTTATATTATGAGTTTTTGTGTTTTGATGTACCGAAGGTTGTTTGGAGTCCCGGATGTGATCACGGACATGACGAGGAGTCTCGAAATGGTCGAGACATAAAGATTGATATATTGGAAGCCTATATTTAGACATCGGAATCGTTCCGGGTGAAATCGGGATTTTACCGGAGTACCGAGGGTTACCGGAACCCCCCGGGGGTTAATGGGCCTACATGGGCCCTAAGGGAGAAGAGGAGGGCCGGCCAGGGTAGGTCGCGCGCCCCCTCCCCCCTAGTCTGAATAGGACAAGGAAGGGGGGGGGGCGCCCCCCTTTCCTCTTTCCCCCTTGCCCTTTCCTTCTCCAACAAGGAAAGAGGGGGGAGTCCTACTCCCGGTGGGAGTAGGACTCCTCCAGGCGCACCCCTAGGGGCCGACCGCACCTCCCCCTCCCTCCTTTATATACGGGGGCATGGGGGCACCCCATGACACACAAGTTGATCAAGTTGATCATCTCTTAGCCGTGTGCGGTGCCCCCCTCCACCATAGTCCACCTCGATAATACTGTAGCGGTGCTTAGGCGAAGCCCTGCGTCGGTATAACATCAACATCGTCACCACGCCGTCATGCTGACAAAACTCTCCCTCAACACTCGGCTGGATCGGAGTTAGAGGGACATCATCGGGCTGAACGTGTGCTGAACTCGGAGGTGCTGTGCGTTCGGTACTTGATCGGTCGGATCGTGAAGACGTACGACTACATCAACCGCGCTGTGCTAACGCTTCCGCTTTCAGTTTACGAGGGTACATGGACAACACTCTCCCCTCTCGTTGCTATGCATCACCATGATCTTGAGTGTGCGTAGGAATTTTTTTGAAATTGCTACATTCCCCAACAGTGGCATCCGAGCCAGGTTTTTATGCATTGATGTTATATGCACGAGTAGAACACAAGCGAGTTGTGGGCGATATAAGTCATACTGCTTACCAGCATGTCACACTTTGGTTCGGCAGTATTGTTGGATGAAGCGGCCCAGACCGACATTACGTGTACGCTTACGCAAGACTGGTTTTACCGCCGTGCTATGCACACAGGTGACTAGCGGGTGTCAGTTTCTCCAACTTTAGTTGAATCTTGTGTGGCTACGCCCGGTCCTTGGGAAGGTTAAAACAGCACTAACTTGACAAACTATCATTGTGGTTTTGATGCGTAGGTAAGAACGGTTCTTGCTCAGCCCGTAGCAGCCACGTAAAACTTGCAACAACAAAGTAGAGGACGTCCAACTTGTTTTTGCAGGGCATGTTGTGATGTGATATGGTCAAGACGTGATGAGATATAAGTTGTTGTATGCGATGATCATGTTTTGTTGAAGTTATCGGCAATTGGCAGAAGCCTTATGGTTGTCTCTTTATTGCATAAGATGCAAGTGCCAAATAATTGCTTTACTTTATCGCTATGCGATAGCAATAGTTGCAAGAGCAATAGTTGGCGAGACAACCATGTGACGACACATTGATATAGATCAAGGTGATGGAGATCATGGTGTCATGCCGGTGACGATGGAGATCATGACGATGCTTTGGATATAGAGATCAAAGGCACAAGATGATGATGGCCATATCATGTCACATATTTTTGATTGCATGTGATGTTTATCTTTTATACATCTTACTTTGCTTAGTTATGACGGTAGCATTATAAGATGATCTCTCACTAAATTTCAAGATAAAAGTGTTCTCCCTGAGTATGCACCATTGCCAAAGTTTGTCGTGCCCAGACACCACGTGATGATCGGGTGTGATAAGCTCTACGTCCATCTACAACGGGTGCAAGCCAGTTTTGCACACGCAGAATACTCAGGTTAAACTTGATGAGCCTAACATATGCAGATATGTGATACGTCTCCGTCGTATCTACTTTTCCAAACACTTTTGCCCTTGTTGTGGACTCTAACTTGTATGATTTGAATGGAACTAACCTGGACTGACGCTGTTTTCAGCAGAATTGCCATGGTGTTGTTTTATGTGCAGAAAACAAATATTCTCGGAATGACCTGAAACTCCACGGAACATCTTAGAAAAAACAATAAAAAAATCCTCGCCAAAGATGAAGACCAGGGGGCCCACACCCTTCTCACGAGGGTGGGGGGCGCGCCCCCCTACCTCGTGCCCCCTGGAAACCCTCCGACGCCAACTCCAACTCTATATATTTGCTTTCGGAGAGAAAAAATCAGAGAGAAGAAACCATTGCGTTTTACGATACGGAGCTGCCGCCAAGCCCTAAAACCTCTCGGGAGGGCTGATTCGGAGTCCGTTCGGGGGTTCGGAGAGGGGGATTCGTCGCCGTCGTCATCATCAACCATCCGCCATCACCAATTTCATGATGCTCACCGCCGTGCGTGAGTAATTGCATCGTAGGCTTGCTGGACGGTGATGGGTTGGATGAGATTTATCATGTAATCGAGTTAGTTTTGTTAGGGTTTGATCCCTAGTATCCATTATGTTCTTAGATTGATGTTGATATGCCTTTGCTATGCTTAATGCTTGTCACTAGGGCCCGAGTGACATGATTTCAGATCTGAACCTATTATGTTTTCATGAATATATGTGAGTTCTTGATCCTATCTTGCAAGTCTATAGTCACCTACTATTTGTTATGATCCGTCAACCCCGAAGTGACAATAATCGGGACCACTCCCGGTGATGACTATAGTTTGAGGAGTTCATGTATTCACTATGTGCTAATGCTTTGTTTCGGTTCTCTATTAAAAGGAGGCCTTAATATCCCTTAGTTTCCAATAGGACCCCGCTGCCACGGGAGGGTAGGACAAAAGATGCCATGCAAGTTCTTTTCCATAAGCACATATGACTATATACGGTATACATGCCTACATTACATTGATGAATTGGAGCTAGTTCTGTGTCACCCTATGTTACGACTGTTACATGATGAACCGCATTCGACATAATTATCCATCGCTGATCCGGTGCCTACGAGTTTTCCATATACTGGTTTACGCTTATTTACTTTCCCGCTGCTACTGTTACAATCACTACAAAATACCAAAAACATTACTTTTGCTGTCCTTACTTTTGTTGCCGCTACCACCACTATCATATTACTTTGCTACTAAACACTTTGCTACAGATACTGAGTTTCCAGGTGTGGTTGAATTGACAACTCAGTTGCTAATACTTGAGAATATTGTTTGGCTCCCCTTGTGTCGAATCAATAAATTTGGGTTGAATACTCTACCCTCGAAAGCTGTTGCGATCCCCTATACTTGTGGGTTATCAAGACTATTTTCTGGCGCCGTTGCCGGGGAGCATAGCTCTATTCTTTGAGTCACTTGGGATTTATATCTGCTTATCACTATGAAGAACTTGAGAGATCCAAAAACCAAGATCTATCCCTCAACTACGAGGGGAGGTAAGGAACTGCCATCTAGCTCTGCACTTGATTCACGTTCTGTTATGAGTAAGTTTGCGACACCTACACTTGCTTCTGCTATTCGTTCTGATATGTCGCATGTTATTGATGATGCCACTTCTGCTATGCATGATACTTATGATGAAACTGCTTCTATGCCTGATACTACTGTGCCCCTTAGTGAATTTCTTGATGAACAAATTGCTAGGGCTTGAGAAAGATAAATTATTGAATCTGAATACGATGATGATAGTGATGATGAAAATATGCCGGTTATCCATGAGGGCTATCTTTTTGATATGGAATCTTCTGCCGCTATCTTAGCTTGCAGGGATAGATAGGAGCTTAAGAGGTTATTAATTAAATGGAACAAAGAATCACTTAGAGATAAAATGAAACCCGACCCTGCTTTTGCTACTTCACCTATATGTGTTCCTGATAAGGATTATGAATTCTCTATTGATCCTGATATAATTACTTTGGTTGAATCTGATCCGTTTTATGGCTATGAATCTAAAACTGTTGTGGCACATCTTACTAAATTAAATGATATAGCTGCCCTATTTACTAATGATGAGAGATTGCGTTACTTCTATATACTCAAAATATTTCCGTTCTCATTAAAGGGTGATGCTAAGATATGGTTTAATTCTCTTGATCCTGGTTGTGTGCATAGTCCCCAGGATATGATTTATTACTTCTCTGCTAAATATTTCCCTGCTCATAAGAAACAAGCTGCTTTGAGGGAAATATACAACTTCGTGCAAATTAAAGAAGAGAGTCTCCCACAAGCTTGGGGGAGGCTTCTCAAGTTAGTTAATGCTTTGCCTGATCATCCTCTTAAGAAACCAGAAATACTTGATATCTTTTATAATGGACTAACCGATGCTTCCAGAGATTACCTGGATAGTTGTGTTGGTTCTCTTTTCAGGGAAAGAACACCGGATGAAGCTGAAATCCTATTGAATAATATGTTGACAAATGAAAATAATTGGGCACCTCCTGAGCCAGCTCCTGAGCCATCTCCTGCTCCAATTGCCGAGTCTATTCCTAAACCAACTCCGAAGAAGAGAGGTGTTCTATTTCTCAGTCCCGAAGATATGCAAGAGGCAAAGAAATCTATGAAAGAAAAAGGTATTAAAGCTGAAGATGTTAAGAATTTACCTCCTATTGAAGAAATACATGGTCTTAATATACCGCCTGTTGAAGAAACATATGATCTTAATTATTTATTTACTGAAGAACCTCCTGATCCAGATATCCCGACACAGGTAGTAAAGGTAAATTCTCTCTATAGATATGATAAAGCTGAAGTCCCTCCTACGAAAATTGCTAGTCAGTGCTTGGATGAGTTTGATAACTTTATGTTTAAGCAAGATGACTTCAATGCTTATTTTGGTAGACAATTAAAATAAAATGCTTATATTATTAGACGCTTGGGTGATTATATGGCTAATGTTAAAGGTGAACTTAAACTTGTTAGCAAACATGCTTCTATGGTTACCACTCAAGTAGAACAAGTACTTAAGGCTCAAAAAGAAGTGCTTAATGAAATGAATAGTAAGAAAAATGATTATGCTGTTAGAGTGGCTACTAGAACTGGTAGAATGACTCAGGAACCTTTGTATCCTGAAGGCCACCCTAAGAGAATCGAGCAAGATTCTCAAAGAAATAATATTGATGTTCCTAGTTCTTCTAAAAAGAAGAAGAAGAAAAATGATAGAACTGTGCAAACTTCTAGTGAACGTATTGCTGAACCACCTGATAATCCAAATGATATTTCTATGTCTGATGCTGAAACACAATCTGGTAATGAACCTAATGAAAATATTAATAATGATGTTCATGATGATGCTCAACCTAGTAATGACAATGATGTAGAAGTTGAACCTGCTGTTGATCTTGATAACCCACAATCAAAGAATCAACGTTATGATAAAAGAGACTTTGTTGCTAGGAAACATGGTAAAGAAAGAGAACCTTGGGTTCAGAAACCCATGACTTTTCCTCCGAAACCATCCAAGAAAAAGGATGATGAGGATTTTGAGCGTTTGCTGAAATGATTAGGCCTATCTTTTTGCGTATGAGATTAACTGATGTGCTCAAAACAAATCCTTATGCTAAATATATGAAAGATATCATTACTAATAAAAGAAAGATACCGGAAGCTGAAATTTCCACCATGCTTGCTAATTATACTTTTAAGGGTGGAATACCAAAGAAACTTGGAGACCGCGGAGTACCTACTATACCTTGCTCCATTAAAAGAAATTATATTAAAACTGCTTTATGTGATCTTGGAGCCGGTGTTAGTGTCATGCCTCTGTCTTTATATCGTAGACTTGACTTGAATAAGTTGACACCTACTGAAATATCTTTGCAAATGGCTGATAAATCAATTTCTATACCTGTCGGTATCTATGAGGATGTCCCTGTTGTGGTTGCAAACGTTACTATTTTAACAGACTTTGTTATTCTTGATATTCCTGAGGATGATAGTATGTCTATTATTCTTGGAAGACCTTTTATTAATACTGCAGGGGCTGTTATTGATTACAACAACGGCAATGTCACTTTTCATGTTAATGGTAATGAGCATATGGTACACTTTCCGAGGAAACAACCTCAAGTTCATAGTATCAACCCTATTGGAAAAATTCCATTGATCATATTTGGAGGTTTTGAATTTCCTCTTCCAACTTTCAAGAAGAAATATGATATACTTATTATTGGGGATGTGCATATCCCCGTTGAGGTAACTTAGTGTTATTCGAAATTTCTCCGGTTTCATGATTATCGGAACGAGTTTGTTAACAAGACTTGATCAACCTTGTTAGTGGATTCTTTTCTATGAGCATGAGACGGATGAAACTAGAAGCACAACCTTCTGTACCCTATCTATATTTTCTGCTATTTATATTAAATAAAGTAAAATAGTATTTTTCTGTCTGCTTCCTGACTTATCCGTGCAATATAAAAATATCCCGAAAATAAAAGTCCTCAGAATTCCATGCCAATTTAATATGATTTTTTCGGGAATATTTTGAGGATTTACTGTGCAAAAATTACCGCGGGAGGAGCTGCCACCTGGCCACGAGGGTGGTGGGCGCCCCCCTATAGGGCGCGCCCCCTGCCTCGTGGGCCCACGGTGGCCCTCCTCCACTTATCCCAGCACCCATCTTCTTCCTCTGTCTCACACAAACCCAAAAAACCAACTCAAGCACGAGTTCCAGCCACTTTTGCTGTGATTTTCGATCTCCTTGCTCAAAGCACCTCTCGCAAAACTGCTTGGGGAGATTGTTCCTTGGTATGTGACTCCTCCATTGGTCCGATTAGTTTTTGTTCTAGTGCTTTATTCTTTGCAAATTTATGCTGCATAGGTGACCATGTTCTTGAGCTTGCATGTCAAATTTATATGGTTCTAAGTAGTTCTAATGCTTGATATAGGCTCTAGGCACTTGTAGGAGTAGTTGCTATCAATATTGTTGAAGTTGGTTCATTTTTGTTTGAAGTTACTAAAAATTTCAGAATTTTTCAGAGAAAAACAATATGCTTAGGAAGATGTTCCAAGGTGGTTCCTCTAAGGAGCTCGCGGTTGACTAGATGAAGACGAAGAAAAGGCTCGCAAGATAACCCGGCATAACATAACTTTGGGCAGAGCCGGTAAAGTTCATTGTTGAGTCGCGATTAAATTTTTGAGTGGGTAGCACAAGGTTAAAGTTCAAGAAGAATTAGGATCACTGGGCTTATGTGTGTTCGCTGCCGCCATCTTACGATCCGTGAGACCGACATGTGTTCGTTCCCTGTACAATTAAGATATCTAAGCCAAGTCGATCTTGAGGTTCTGCTGCAAGGCGCCAGGAGCAAAGACCAAGACCAAAAGAGATGAGATCAGACAAAAAGACGTCAACAGATGCAACCCACGCCTGGGATGAGGAGACATGGAAGACAAAACCGACAGCGACCTGGACCTCGTCTCGGCCTTGTTTTTTTCTGCACCATGGACAGCTCTCAACAGCCTCAAATACTGGGTTGGCTAATATTATTAAATTAGATCTGAGGCAAACTGCTGTCCGGGCAACACAGGGATCAGTCTGGTCTGATTTTATTAAACTAGATTTACCTTGTTCTCCTCTGAACCGAGGGTCGCACGGAAGATGCTGGTCCTCTAGACCGATCCGTACAAGAAGCCAGTCGCCAGGGCATTTTCTTTTTTCCTTCGTGCTACCGATGATACATCTCCTGATTGGAAGGATCGCTGCTACATCCGTTTGGAAGAGTCAAAGGTCATCATTAGAGAAGGTCCTAAAAAATCCGATGGAAATCATGCCTTATCATGAGGCTCAAGCATACAAGTCAAGGAAAGAAAGAAGGGAACGGCTTTGACCCGGCTTCAGGATTCGGTCACGACCCGGACTATGCTTGGTTGCCGAGTCGCCCGCAGCGTGCAACTCGCTGTTGAGATTACCAAGCCGCCGAGACAGTTAAATATCTACTGTGATACACTATTTTGCTTATTTAAAACCCCCAGGCGTCAACTCACAAGCTTCTGGTGCTATTACATTTTGGGTCGTTGCCCTGCTACATCAACGTAACACGACTGACTCGACGTTCGCACGACTTACTGCGCCTGTGATTGACTCGCTCGTCCGCACGGCTTACCGCGCCTGCGATTAACTTGCTGTTCGCGCGGTTTACCGTGCCTGCGATTCATTTGCCGTTTGCACCGGATTACGACGCTGGTGCCGACTCTCCCCATCTGCATCGGCTTACAACGCCACATCCGACTCATTTGTCCGAGCCGTCTCTGATGCTGCAGTCGTTTTACTGTCCGGCCTGCGGTCCGGCCTATTCAAAGTGCCGGGTTGACTAATGGACTTTACGCACAGATCATCTGTCATTCACAAACATCATGTGTTATCCATCTAAATTTATCTTATCAACACTTATTGTTTTTTGTCAAAAGAACAATTACTCTGCCCTGTAATATTTTTACACAGGACAATTTTTATGCTATTATACCACGGATACAGAGTGCATGCACTAGCATTCGTCTATTCCACGCTGCTCGACAGACATGAGTGCAAGCCGCCGTTCCCGTGGTCCAGTCCGCATCAACTCATCAGGACCGTGCGAATTGCCCAATAAAGCACGCACAGGCCACCGTCCCCCACAGTCCGGTCTACATCAACCTACGACCGACTTGCCTGTCCGTGCCGGCTTACAACGCCGGTGCCGACTCTCCTCGTCCACACCGGCTTACAACGCCGCGGTTGATTCATATGTCTGCTCGCATGGACGACTCGCCCATGATTGATTTTAGCTTCACCGTGGTGATCATCAACTCCGCGGTGGATATTTTCTAGCCAAACATATCAGGTGAAATCCATCAATTATATTTTTACATTATACATTGCTTTGTTTAAAAGAGCAATTACTCTAGCTTGCATGTTTTCCAATGCAGGACAAATTGTCTACTGCAAAAATGAGTTATTATATCATTGCGCTGTTGAAGGACTCATACCGGTTTATATCACGGTCAAATATGGAGAGTCTCAAGCCAACTCCTCGAGTAGTCTTAAGACTTGGGGGCTACAATGACATGACTCGGGAACTCCGGGTCACTGGAGGGAATGATAACCCAGTTTTGGAGGACACCGCCATATTGATGAAAATTTAAAGGCCGTTAGAAAATTGCCGGTTCAAATTAAAGATTTTGGCTCAAGAGACATCTTTCTCCCGCAAAGCTTTGAAGCCCTCAAATCCGGTTCAAACATCCAGCTCAAGGTAAATTTGCCTCTTACAAAGCTTTGAAGCTCTCAAATCCGGTTAAAAGTTCCGATTCAAAAAGATTTAAATCTCTCGCAAGTTCGAGTTCTCAGAAAAATTAAAGGTTGCCAAAAGAACTCGCTGCCATGATGCGCGGTTCAAACTTGGATATCCTGCCTTACAGCTTATCTTATTATGATCACTTGGGGGCTTCCTGCTCATCGAGCATAGCTATCAATACCCTCTTGATCGGCGCAATGCCAAAATTTATATGGTCACTTGGGGGCTTCCTGTTCAAATATAGGTCGTATTCGAACCAAAGAGAACATAGCTGTCGATACCCTTTTGATTGGCAAACTGCCGAACCTACTTGGGGGCTTCTTGATCGTATCCGAATCATAGCTCAACCCCTTTGGGAATTGACGTGGATCGTATTCGAATCAGCGTCATTAAACAACTCTCAAGGTCATTTGGGGGCTTCCTGTTCAAACATAGGTCGTATTCGAACCAAAGAGAACATAGCTATCGATACCCTCTTGATCGGCATCGGCAAAGCCACTAGGGGCTATATGATCGTATTCGAATCTTAGCTTAACCCCTTTGGAATGGTTTACTGATCGTATCCGAATCAGAAGCCTCAAAAAGTTTTATTCTGTCTCTGGTAAAGTTTATTGCAGCCACAATTACTTAACTTGAGACCTTTTTGGGATTATATCTCAAATATATATAAGTGTTTTATGTTTAACCCGGCTTGACTTTTGACTATAAGTCGCTAGTTTATGACAATCATCATCTATGTGGAAGCATTGGCTTCTAAGGATTGGGTTATCACCCTTACTGCACAGGTTATGTAAGCCGGCAGTACAAATTCAATATCACAGTAGTTATATGTGAGATATTATGACCCGCCCTGGTTTTGACGCTAAGTCACCAGGGCATATGTTGTTTAAACTCTCTGCAGGATTTGCAGAAATATGACATGTAAATGATTAAGTTCAAGATCATTACCAAAGTTGATGCTTCAAAATGATTATCCGTTTTGGATTTTTCTCAAAAGGATATAAGCCGCCGGGTCATGAAAATTCCCGTTTACAATGAAGGCGTATTGAATCGCCATCGACCAAGAGCCGCCGGGTATTTAAACTCCGGATTTACTTGTCAACAGATAAGGTATTTGAATTCTTTAAATAGCCAACATGGCTGGATTTTCAATGATGATATTGAATGATTGAGGTTTTCATACCGGATTATATTATTCAAATTTTGAATAGCCAACATGGCTGGATTTCTATTACGATTATCAATAACCAGTATTATGATTGAGGTTTTCAAAGTCGCTTTAGCGCCACAGCTATTATCTTTATCAATGGGCATGATTTATTTTACAATGGAGGAAATAGTCCCGAGTCGCTGCAGGCTTACGACCCGGCACTTGGGGGCTACATTATTCAAGTTGAGGTTACATCAAATATGCAAGTCTCATGTCGCTGCAAGCATGCACCATGACACTTGGGGGCTAATGCAAAGACATTTTTATTGGCCTTATTGAAGACCTGACTCATCCCATTGTAATGAGCCAGCCCTTGGGGGCTACCAATTGCTCCTGTTAAAATTCAAGATACACAAGCCTTATTCCATTATATATTGAAGGATCCACTGCTCAGTTGGTAAAGCATAAAGCTCTTAACCTTGTGGACGTGGGTTCAAGCCCCATGATGGGGGTTACATCATATGATATTATTTTCAATGAAAAGTCCCAGCTTAGTATTATCTTACTAAGCCGACCCTTGGGGGCTACACGTTACTGCTCAAATTTACATCATCATATTTACAAAGTCCCTGCTCATTATTACATAATGACCCGACACTTGGGGGCTAATGCATATTGCTCTTTGCTTAAGACAATTCTAGGATGACCCGGCTACACTACTATGACTATAGCCGACTCATGGGGGCTACACAACTGGATTTCATTTAAAGCCATGGTGATAAGTCCTGGCTTATTCATGCTGATTAAACCGGCCCTTGGGGGCTACAGGTATTATGGATATAAGGGAGAAATATCTTCAAATTTTCAGTTTGAGTAAAACAGATTGACCCGGTGTCTGCAAAAATCATAAACAGGCGCCGGCGGCAATTATGACTCGGCATCATCTATTTATAACCCGGCAATTTTGGTAATCATAAACCGGCAAGTTTTATATCTCAAGTCGGCTGAATATAAGTTGAATATTTGAAGACCAATATTTTTGTCAAGTCAGAGCATTGAAGGCCGACTCGAATGGATGCTTTATTTACAATATTTCTTCTACAAGCAAATTGACTACGAAGTTGGTCCATTGACCCGGACTTTCCAGAAGGAGGAGATGAGAAGGACTTAAAGATGATCAAGTGCCGATTTACAAGAATATTTAACCCGGAGTGCAACCTGTCAATTTGTTCTTGTGTTTATGTTGCAGATCAATTTAACATGGATAAATCCAAATTAAACTTGGGGGCTAATGTCGGGGATATACCCCGCGGTATGACCCGGCCAGATGTATAACCCGGCCGGACTTGGCGACTCACTAATGACCCGCCCTGACTGGACAACTCACTAAGTGACCTGCCTGAGCCTGTCGACTTATGGGTGACCTGGCAAGCGGATCAAAGGAGCGGCAAGACCCGGGGGCCCAAGAGGCTCAAGGCCTAGAAGGCCGGCTACGTTATGGTAGGCCGGCTTAAGAGGAAAGGTGTGAGGAATATCTCCTTTACGAGGAAGCAAGACCCAGACTTGTAATCAACTTGTAAGAGAAGATAGACTAATCCTAGTCCTACTAGGACTCCACATGTAACCCGCCCCTCTAACTTATATAAGGAGGGGCAGGGCTTCCCAAAGAGGGAGAGGGAAGAAGAAACAATCTCTAGGGCTAGACACAAAGAGCCGGCTTACCGTCGACTCTCTCATGATCATAATGAGACCTAGCCACAAACAGCACGTAGGGTTATTACCGGATGATGTTTCCCGGGGCCCGAAGCTGTCTAAATCCTCGTCTTGTGTGTTGCGTCTCTCGATTCCGCTCAACCCCTTCAAGCTACCACATAGATGCATTGGCCTCGCGACTAAGTCCTTACACTAGGACATCTGCCGTGACAATTCCACGACACTATGCGCGATGCTGACGAGGATCCACCAAGAGACGCTCCAGTACGGCCTTGCGAATGGCCGTTGGAAAATTTTATGGACCGTGCGGGAATTAAAGAAGAATTCAAATCATATTTGTGCAATGCCGGTCTTGAGGATTTTGAGGCTAACAAATGCCCCCAGTATCATGATCTCACAAGTTCATTTGTGAGGAGGTTTGAGTATTCATCTTCGCGTAATTCTCCTTCAGTCATGTTTGATCTTTATGACAAATCTTATACCATGGACCTAGAGGATTTCACTCTTGCATGCAAACTTCCATCATGGGGCAGTATTAGGGATCCCCCTAAATCTGAATTTAGAAACTTTCTTGCTAGTATAACTGTGGGGGAATCTAGAGATATAACGCAGGGTACCATAGGGAGCATTCACTTTCCTGCTATACATTATTTTGCTCTCTTCATCGGTAGATGCATAAATGCTAAGGATGAAGCATGTCACATGTGTGTCCTTGATCTTAGCATTCTTAGGAGTGCTGTGTTAGGAGACCAATCTTATCATATGGGAGCCATTGTAGCTCGTAGGTTGCATCATAATAGACATAATGGAGATTTCTTTGGAGGAATTTATGCAACCCGTTTAGCTAATTTTCTTGAGATAGATATTCGTGAGGGTGATACGGAGTTGCCTCATGCATATTTAGATTATAACTCTATGTCTTCGCACGAGTTTGTCGAGAGGCCTGAATCACCTCTCTTATATCGTTTAATTTTTGATAAACGATGTGTTTTCCGTATTACTCTCCCTGCTCCTACCTTCTTTGATTCACAGACAAAAGGAAGATATGTTATTACCAGAGAGGAGGCAGAAGAGTACGAGAGGAGAGCGGAGGCAGCTCGACTCCACGATGCAGCTCAGCAGGCGATAACCGCTGCACATTAGTATGATCCCAACTATTCTTCCTCATCACAGTACGATCCCAACAACTATTATTATGGATATCCGCCAGGCCAGCCGTGGCCATAGACCAACTTAGGCCAAAAGCCTAAGCTTGGCGGAGTACGTATTTCTCACCGACATTACATTTATGCTCACACACACTCATTGCTAGATGTCGGTGCTCATACTTTTTCACTGTATTATCCATGCTAGTTTATTTCCTTTTTCCTGCTTTCTTCTTGTGTGTTTGTTAAACCTTAAGAAAAACCAAAAAATAGTAGTAGTTTATTTTTCTGCTGTAGTAGTAATAATTAAAAAGAAAACCCAAAAATATTTCCCGTTCTTCTTTTGCTTGTTGGGAGCTTTCCCGTGTAAATAGTTTTATTTCTTTTCTTTTCTTTGGGGGTCAGTAGGAGAAGACCATAATTAAATTGTTGAAGTGGCTCTTATATGCATTATTGTTGATTTAACCAAGAGCCCATATTGCTTTGTCTTCTCCTGTTTATTGAATGCTCACAGATTCCAGCTTAGTCCAATGCACGTGCACTCTTATTATTATTCACACCGTTTGATCGTGCAAGAGAAAGGCAGTTATGATGATATATGATGGACTGACTGAGATGAGAAAAGCTGGTATGAGCTTGACCTCTTTTGTTTTTGTAAATATGATGAGCCCGTCGTTCTTGATTCAGCTTATTATGAATAAACATGTTTGCAATGACAACTAGAGATCAGAGTTGCTTGTGCCATGCATGATTAGCTATGAGTTATAATGGTTTACCTTGTGTGCCAACATGTTATTAAGATGATTATGATGTGGTATGATGGGGTGGTATCCTCCTTTGAATGATTTAAGTGACTTGACTTGGCACATGTTCACGCATGTAGTTGAAACAAAATCAACACAGCCTTCATGATATTTATGTTCATGGTGGATTATATCCTACTCATGCTTGCATCCAATGTTTATTAATTTTAATGCATGTACATGGCTGTTGTCGCTCTCTAGTTGGTCGCTTCCCAGTCTTTTTCTAGCCTTCACCTGTACTAAGCGGGAATACTGCTTGTGCATCCAATCCCTTAAACCCCAAAGTTATTCCAGATGAGTCCACTATACCTTCCTATATGCGGTATCTACCCGCCGTTCCAAGTAAATTTGTATGTGCCAAACTCTAAACCTTCAAATAAACATTCTGTTTTGTATGCTCGAATAGCTCATGTATCAACTAGGGCTGTCCGTATCTTCCATGTTAGGCGGGTTATTCTCAAGAGGAGTGGACTTTGCTCCTCATTGACGAGATAAAGGGCTGGTCACTAGGATGCCCAGTCCCATGCTTTACGCAAACTAAATCAAAATAATTGCAAACAAAACTCCCCCTGGGACCTGATGTATGTTGGAGACAGTCGTTGTTTCGAGCAAGCCATGGATTGATGTTTGTTGGTGGAGGGGGAGTATAAACTTTACCATTCTGTTTGGGAACCGCCTATAATGTGTGTAGCATGGAAGATATCGCCATCTCTTGGTTGTTACGTTGACAATGGAAGTATATCGCTCAAAATTCAATTTATCTCTATTTCAAAACCGAGCTCTGGCACCTCTACAAATCCCTGCTTCCCTCTGCGAAGGGCCTATCCATTTACTTTTATGTTGAGTCATCACCCTCTTATTAAAAAGCACTAGATGGAGAGCACAACTGTCATTTGCATTCATCACTGTTAATTTATATTGGGTATGACCATGATTGGATCTCTTTTACCATGAGTTACAATGTTTAGTCAGTCCTTGATCTTTAAAGGTGCTCTACGTTTATGTTTTGCGGTCTCAGAAAGGGCTAGCGAGATACCATCTTGTTATATCATATTATGATTGTTTTGAGAAAGTGTTGTCATCTGAGATTTATTATTATGACTTGCTAGTTGATTATGCTATCGATATGAGTAATTACGAGACCTGAGAATTATTGCGAATGTGGTTAGTTATGATCCATGCTAAAAATTTGAATGCTGGCTTGACATAGTTACAACAACAAGAGCAAACAGAGTTTGTAAAAGTTTTTCTTTCTTTCAGTTTGTCAACTGAATTACTTGAGGGCAAGCAAGGGTTTAAACTTGGGGGAGTTGATACGTCTCCGTCATATCAACTTTTCCAAACACTTTTGCCTTTGTTTTGGACTCTAACTTGTATGATTTGAATGGAACTAACCCGGACTGACGCTGTTTTCAGTAGAATTGTGCAGAAAACAAATATTCTCGGAATGACCTGAAACTCCACGGAACATCTTAGAAAAAACAATAAAAAATCCTCGCCAAAGATGAAGACCAGGGGGCCCACACCCTTCTCACGAGGGTGGGGGGCGCGCCCCCCTAAGGCGCGCCCCCTACCTCGTGGGCCCCCTGGAAACCCTCCTACGCCAACTCCAACTCTATATATTTGCTTTCGGAGAGAAAAAAAATCAGAGAGAAGAAATCATCACGTTTTACGATACGGAGCCGCCGCCAAGCCCTAAAACCTCTCGGGAGGGCTGATCTGGAGTCCGTTTGGGGCTCCGGAGAGGGGGATTCGTCGCCGTCGTCATCATCAACCATCCTCCATCACCAATTTCATGATGCTCACTGCCGTGCATGAGTAATTGCATCGTAGGCTTGCTGGACGGTGATGGGTTGGATGAGATTTATCATGTAATCGAGTTAGTTTTGTTAGGGTTTGATCCCTAGTATCCATTATGTTTTGAGATTGATGTTGCTATGACTTTGCTATGCTTAATGCTTGTCACTAGGGCCCGAGTGCCATGATTTCAGATCTGAACCTATTATGTTTTCATGAATATATGTGAGTTCTTGATCCTATCTTGCAAGTCTATAGTCACCTACTATGTGTTATGATCCGGCAACCCCGAAGTGACAATAATCGGGACCACTCCCAGTGATGACCATAGTTTGAGGAGTTCATGTATTCACTAGGTGCTAATGCTTTGTTCCGGTTCTCTATTAAAAGGAGGCCATAATATCCCTTAGTTTCCAATAGGACCCCGCTGCCACGGGAGGGTAGGACAAAATATGTCATGCAAGTTCTTTTCCATAAGCACGTATGACTATATATGGAATACATGCTTACATTACATTGACGAATTGGAGCTAGTTCTGTGTCACCCTATGTTATGACTGTTACATGATGAACCGCATCCGGCATAATTATCCATCGCTGATCATGTGCCTGCGAGGTTTCCATATACTGGTTTACGCTTATTTACTTTCCCACTGCTACTATTACAATCACTACAAAATACCAAAAACATTACTTTTGCCGTCCTTACTTTTGTTACTGCTACCACCACTATCATATTACTTTGCTACTAAACACTTTGCTGCAGATACTAAGTTTCCATGTGTGGTTGAATTGACAACTCAATATGGCCTCGGAACACTGAGACCGAAAGGTCGAGCGTGAATCATATTGTAGATATGATCAACATAATGATGTTCACCATTGAAAGCTATTCCATTTCACGTGATGATCGGTTATGGTTTAGTTGATTTGGATCACGTGATCACTTAGATGATTAGAGGGATGTCTATCTAAGTGGGAGTTCTTAAGTAATATGATTAATTGAGCTTTAATTTATCATGAACTTAGTCCTGGTAGTATTAGCATATCTATGTTGTAGATCAATAGCTCGCGATGTTGCTCCCTGTTTAAGTTTTATATGTTCCTAGAGAAAACTAAGTTGAAAGATGTTAGTAGCAATGATTTGGATTGGATCCGTGATCTAAGGTTTATCCTCATTGCTGCACAGAAGAATTATGTCCTTAATGGACCGCTAGGTGACAGACCTATTGCAGGAGCAGATGCAGACGTCATGAACGTTTGGCTATCTCAATATGATGACTACTTGATAGTTTAGTGCACCATGCTTAACTGCTTAGAATCGGGACTTCAAAGACGTTTTGAACGTCATGGATCATATGGATGTTCCAGGAGTTGAAGTTAATATTTCAAGCAAATACCCAAGTTGAGAGATATGAAGTCTCCAACAAGTTCTATAGCTAAAAGATGGAGGAGAATAGCTCAAGCTATGAGCATGTGTTCAGATTATCTGGGTACTACAATCGCTTGAATCAAGTGGGAGTTAATCTTCCAGATAAAATAGTGATTGACAGAATTCTCTAGTCACCATCACCAAGTTAGTAGAACTTCGTGATGAACTATAGTATGCAAGGGATGATGAAAACGATTCCCGAGCTTTTCATGATGATGAAATCGATGAAGGTAGAAATCAAGAAATAGAATCAAGTGTTGATGATAAACAAAACCAATAGTTTCAAGTAAAGGGACAAAGGGAAGAAAGGGGAACTTCAAGAAGAATGGCAAGCAAGTTGCTGCTCAAGTGAAAAACCCAAGTCTAGACCTAAGCCTGAAACTGAGTGCTTCTACTACAAAGGGACTAGTCATTGGAAGCGGAACTACCCCAAGTATTAGGCGGATAAGAAGGATGGCAAAGTGAACAAAGGTATATTGGATATACAGATTATTCATGTGTATTTTACTAGTGTTCGTAGCAACCCCTCGGTATTTGATACTGGTTCAGTTGCTAAGAGTAGTAACTCGAAACGGGAGTTGGAGAATGAACAGAGACTAGTTAAGGGTGAAGTGATGATGTGTGTTGGAAGTGGTTCCAAGATTGATATGATCATCATCGCACACTCCCTATACTTTCGGGATTAGTGTTGAACTAAATAAGTGTTATTTGGTGTTTGTGTTGAGCATGAATATGATTTGATCATGTTTATTGCAATACGGTTATTCATTTAAGTAAGAGAATAAATTGTTGTTCTGTTTACATGAATAAAACCTTATATGGTCATACACCCAATGAAAATGGTTTGTTGGATCTCAATCGTGGTGATACACATTCTCATAATATTGAAGCCAAAAGATGCAAAGTTAATAATGATAGTGCAACTTATTTGTGGCACTGCCGTTTAGGTCATATTGGTGTAAAGCGCATGAAGAAAATCCATGCTGATGGGCTTTTGGAATCACTTGATTATGAATCAGTTTATGCTTGTGAACCGTGCCTCATGGGCAAGATGACTAAGACTCCATTCTCCAGAACAATGGAGCAAGCAACTGACTTATTGGAAATAACACATACTGATGTATGCAGTCCGATGAATGTTGAGGCTCGCGGCGGGTATCATTATTTTTTGACGTCCACAGATGATTTGAGCAGATATGAGTATATCTACTTGATGAAACATAAGTCTGAAACATTTGAAAAGTTCAAAAACTTCAGAGTGAAGTGGAAAATCATCATGACAAGAAAATAAAGTTTCTACGATCTGATCGCAGAGACAAATATTTGAGTTAAAAGTTTGGTCTTCAATTAAAACAATGTGGAATAGTTTCACAAAATCGTGCCACCTGGAACACCACAGCATAATGGTTGTCCGAACGTCATAACTGTACTATTATTGGATATAGTGCAACCTATGATGTTTCTTACCGATTAACCACTATAGTTTTGAGGTTATGCATTAGAGACAGCTACATTCACATTAAATAGGGCACCATCTAAATCTGTTGAGACGACATCGTATGAACTATGGTTTGGCAAGAAACCTAAGCTGTCGTTTCTTAAAGTTTGAGGTTGCAATGCTTATGTGAAAAAGTTTCAACTTGATAAGATCAAACCCAAATCGGAGAAGTGCATCTTCATAGGATACCCAAAAGAAAATGTTGGGTACACCTTCTATCACACATCCGAAGGCAAGATATTCATTGCTGAGAATGGATCCTTTCTAGAGAAGGAGTTTCTCTCAAAAGAAGTGAGTGGGAGGAAAGTAGAACTTGATGAGGTAACTGTACCTGCTCCCTTATTGGAAAGTAGTTCATTATAGAAATCTGTTCCTGTGACTACTACACCAACTAGTGAGGAAGCTAATGATGATGATCATGTAACTTCAGATCAAGTTACGACCGAACCTTGTAGGTAAACCAGAGTGAGATCCGCACCAGAGTCGTACGGTAATCCTATTCTGGAGGTCATGTTACTTGACCATGACGAGCCTATGAACTATGAGGAAGCGATGATGAGCCCAGATTCCGCAAAATGGCTTGAGGCCATGAAATCTGAGATGAGATCCATGTATGAGAACAAAGTATGGACTTTGATTGACTTGCCCATTGATCGGCGAGCCATTGAGATTAAATGGATCTTCAAGAGGAAGACGGACGCTGATATTAGTGTTACTATCTACAAAGCTAGAATTGTCGCAAAAAGGTTTTTGACAAGTTCAAGGTGTTGACTACGATGAGAGTTTCTCACTCGTATCTATGCTTAAGTCTATCCGAATCATGTTAGAAATTACTGCATTTTATGAAATCTGGCAAATGGATAAACAAAACTTCATTCCTTAATGGATTTATTAAAGAAGAGTTGTATATGATGCAACCAGAAGGTTTTGTCAATCCTAAAGGTACTAACAAAATATGCAAGCTACAGCGATCCATCTATGGACTGGTGCAAGCATCTCGGAGTTGGAATATACGCTTTGATAAGTTGATCAAAGCATATAGTTTTATACAGACTTGCGGTGAAGCCTGTATTTACAAGAAAGTGAGTGGGAGCACTACATCATTTCTGATAAGTATATGTGAATGACATATTGTTGATCGGAGATAATGTAGAATTATTCTACAAAGCATAAAGGAGTGTTTGAAAGGAGTTTTTCAAAGAAAGACCTCGGTGAAGCTGCTTACATATTCAGCATCAAGATCTATAGAGATAGATCAAGACGCTTGACAAGTTTTTCAATGAGTACATACCTTGACAAGATTTTGAAGTAGTTCAAAATGGAACAATCAAAGAAAGAGTTCTTGCCTGTGTTACAAGGTGTGAAACTGAGTAAGACTCAAAGCCCGACCACGACAGAAGATAGAAAGAGAATGAAAGTCATTCCCTATGCCTTGGCCATAGGTTCTATAAAATATGCCATGCTATGTACCAGATCAATTGTATGCCCTACACTGTTTTTGGCAAGGGAGTACAATAGTGATCTAGAAGTAGATCACTGGACAGCGGTCAAAATTATCCTTAGTGGAATAAGGATATGTTTCTCGATTATGGAGGTGACAAAAAGGTTCATCGTAAAGGGTTACGTCGATGCAAAATTTGACACTGATCCAGATGACTCTAAATCTCAATCTAGATACATATTGAAAGTGGGAGCAATTAGCTAGAGTAGCTCCGTGCAGAGCATTGTTGACATAGAAATTTGCAAAATACTTATGGATCTGCATGTGGCAGACCCGTTGACTGAACTTCTCTCACAAGCAAAACATGATCACACCTTAGTACTCTTTGGGTGTTAATCACATAGCGATGTGAACTAGATTATTGACTCTAGTAAACCCTTTGGGTGTTGGTCACATGTCGATGTGAACTATGGGTGTTAATCACATGGTGATGTGAACTATTGGTATTAAATCACATGGCGATGTGAACTAGATTATTGACTCTAGTGCAAGTGGGAGACTGAAGGAAATATGCCCTAGAGGCAATAATAAAGTTATTATTTATTTCCTTATATCATGATAAATGTTTATTATTCATGCTAGAATTGTATTAACCAGGAAACATAATACATGTGTGAATACATAGACAAACAGAGTGTCACTAGTATGCCTCTACTTGACTAGCTCGTTGATCAAAGATGGTTATGCTTCCTAACCATAGACATGAGTTGTCATTTGATTAACGAGATCACATCATTAGGAGAATGATGTGATTTACTTGACCCATTCCGTTAGCTTAGCACTTGATCGTTTAGTTTGTTGCTATTGCTTTCTTCATGACTTATACATGTTCCTATGACTATGAGATTATGCAACTCCCGTTTACCGGAGGAACACTTTGTGTGCTACCAAACATCACAACATAACTGGGTGATTATAAAGGTGCTCTACTGGTGTCTCCAAAGGTACTTGCTGGGTTGGCGTATTTCGAGATTAGGATTTGTCACTCTGATTGTCGGAGAGGTATCTCTGGGCCCTCTCGGTAATACACATCACTTAAAGCCTTGCAAGCATTGCAACTAATGAGTTAGTCGCGGGATGATGTATTACGGAACGAGTAAAGAGACTTGCCGGTAACAAGATTGAACTAGGTATTGAGATACCGACGATCGAATCTCGGGCAAGTAACATACCGATGACAAAGGGAACAACATATGTTGTTATGCGGTCTGGCAGATAAAGATCTTCGTAGAATATGTAGGAGCCAATATGAGCATCCAGGTTCCGCTATTGGTTATTGACCGGAGACATGTCTCGGTCACGTCTACATAGTTCTCGAACCCGTAGGGTTCTCACGCTTAACGCTACGACGACAATTATATTTTGAGTTTTTGTGTTTTGATGTACTGAAGGTTGTTCAGAGTCCCGGATGTGATCACGGACATGACGAGGAGTCTTGAAATGGTCGATACATAAAGATTGATATATTGGAAGCCTATATTTGGATATCGGAATCGTTTCGGGTGAAATCGGGATTTTACCGGAGTATCGAGGGTTACCGGAACCCCCCAGGGGTTAATGGGCCTACATGGGCCCTAAGGGAGAAGAGGAGGGCCGGCCAGGGCAGGCCGCACGCCCCCTCCCCCCTAGTCCGAATAGGACAAGGAAGGGGGGGGGGGCGCCCCCCTTTCCTCTTTCCCCCTTCCCCTTTCCTTCTCCAACAAGGCAAGAGGGGGGAGTCCTACTCCCGGTGGGAGTAGGACTCCTCCTGGCGCACCCCTAGGGGCCGGCCGCACCTTCCCCCTCCCTCCTTTATATACGGGGGCAGGGGCACCCCATGACACACAAGTTGATCAAGTTGATCGTCTCTTAGCCGTGTGCGGTGCCCCCCTCCACCACAGTCCACCTCGATAATACTATAGCGGTGCTTAGGCGAAGCCCTGCGTCGGTAGAACATCAACATCGTCACCACGCTATCGTGCTGACAAAACTATCCCTCAACACTCAGTTTGATCGGAGTTAGAGGGACGTCATCGGGCTGAACGTGTGCTGAACTCGGAGGTGCCGTGCATTCGGTACTTGATCGGTCGGATCATGAAGACGTACAACTACATCAACCACGTTGTGCTAACGCTTCCGCTTTCGGTCTACGAGGATACATGGACAACACTCTCCCCTCTTGTTGCTATGCATCACCATGATCTTGCGTGTGCGTAGGAATTTTTTTGAAATTGCTACGTTCCCCAACAGCCGGTTAGCAGGCGGGGTTCGAAGGGGTAGCGCCCCTCGCGGGTGTGGGCAGCGCCCGATGTTTTCGGGAATCACAGATCACATCTGAACTCCGTCACGCCAAATTCTCTGATCTGACCAATCTCATCGATCATCGCGAATCTGATTCGGATTTACGTTTCACTGTTAAACCCGATGGCGGATAACCGACCGGTATGGGTAGATCGTGTCACGACCTCATCGATCCCAATCAACAGAAAATATAGCCACATTGATCCCCATGTGCAGTTTATCTCATCAACCGTGCACACAGCCATTCTTATCAATGACAACAGATCTCATCTATTGCCTCCACATATCTAATATGCATATGATCTGAATCCAAATCCTATAGCAGAGGTCTGATACCATTGTTGGGATCTATGGTAGGGTGCGTCGACTGCAAATTAAAATTTCCTACGCGCAGAACAACCAAGAACATGCTACGGGAGATGGATCACAGTTTGTTACCACTAGACGCGCAGTGCCGTGCAGCGGAAGAAGAGTTGGGGCAGCGCGTTCGCGTGGATCGTCTCCTCCTCGGCCGATCTCCCTCGTACAACCGGTGATCGGTTCCCACGTACAGGTTCGCTGGAGCGGTGCAAGTGCACCACCTCTAACGGTATCCGCGCGTGCAGGAGGAATGTCGTGTGGCGGACTGCTAGGTCCGATCACATAACCAGCGGCGAGTGGAGGTGTCTATTCGCAACACATGCAAACCCTAGTGACAGGGCCGAAGCGATCAGCCCCCATGAGTGTGCGGCACCTCCACTATATATAGGTGTCCGTCGCGGGCTCAACACTTGGGCCTCGCACGGACCCTAAAGCCCATAAGTCTACTCGGCCATAATCCGAATACAGTTCGGATCACATCCGACCAGTGTCCCCGGATCCGACCTCGTAGGTTCCTTCCCTTAAGAGCGTGACCCCTTAGGTTCAAGTCAGCTTGGTCGCAGTTCGGATCACCTCCGAACTGCACGGTTGGTAGCGGCCTCTAGCAAGGCATGCCAAACACCAAGCAGACTATGAAGCTGGTTAGCGAACCTGTACATCACACTTCCATTCCTTTTGCCACACGATATATGTTGTCGAGCTCAAGGCGAGTCTGTCATCCTCGTGCTAGCCCGACCTCTTTCTCGTTCCAATGATGCCGACCACTATCCAGATTATCTCATAATCCTTGTTGCATGGCCATGCTTATCCTGGTCGGATCACACGAGGGGCCCAGAATATATCTCTCCTGGTTGGAGGGGCAAATCCCATCTTGCTCAACCACGTATCGCAGCATGGTTCTGGACAAACCCGAAATCTACCTTTATAACCACCCAGTTACGGAGTAGTGTTTGGTCGGCCCAAAGCAAGTCTGTCACCATCTCGAGTACATGCGTCAGCTCAGGTCTTAGGACATATAACATATGTTGTACTAGAGACTCACAAATGACATATCGCTGCGTCTCATAGTTGGGTCTGTCCGACTCGGACCTTATCTCGACTCGGATCCGACTACGTCGAATCCGACCAGATCCTTCCAAGTCCATATTATCCGGTTAGCATCCAATGCTCCATGGCTAGTGAGACCAAGCCATCGACCGTGTCATATGCTAGTCTAGTTGGCTGCGCGTCCACACAACCCTTTCGACTAGGGACCTTTTAGGACAGTCATCATACAATGCATAGTCCCACAAAAAAGTCACATACTTGCTGATACACATTATTGATAATGTCCAAGGACTATCTTTATTCATAAACACATAGGAAATATCATCATACATGATTGCCTCTAGGGCATATCTCCAACACGTATCAACTCCCCCAAGCTTAGACCTTGCTTGTCCTCAAGCGAAAAGCCGAAATCGAAAAATATGTCCACATGTTTAGAGAAGAAGGTGTCGATAAAAACAAAATATGGACATGAGGGCATCATGATCATTCTTAGAGCAGCAACTTATAAAATTCTTGTCATATGATTTCTTATGCTAGAGTAATAATTCAATCACAATATCAAGTATGAATCGTAAACTTCACTGAAAACTAACAAACTATAATCTCAGTCATTGATGCAATTGCAATTTATCATAACATAGGAAAGAGTCAATGTAGTAGAGCTTCTCAGCAAGTCCACATACTCAACTATCATATAATCTTTCACAATTGCTGACACTCACACAATACTTATGGGTATGGAGTTTTAATCGGACATAGAGAAAGATAGGGGCTTATAGTTTTTGCCTCCCAACGTTTTACCTGAAGGGTAATGTCAACAGTAATAGTTCATGAAAACCCACATCCAATTAGCCATATATACCAGGATCTTTCCAACATATTGTGCTTGCCAAAGGATAAAATGTAAAAAAGGAAGGGTGAGGATCACCATGACTCTTTTGCAGTGTAGGAGATAAAAGTAAAAGATAGGCCCTTCGCAGAGGGAAGCAGAGGTTGTCATGCGATTTTGTGGGTAAATGCACAAAATCCTAATGCGAAAGAACGTCACTTTATATTGCCACTTGTGATATGGACCTTTATTATGTAGTCTGTCACTTTTATTACTTCCATATCACACGATTGTATAAAGCTTATTTCTACCACACCAATCAATCATACATATTTAGAGAGCATTTTTTATTGCTTGCACCGATGACAACTTACTTGATGGGTCTTACTCAATCCATAGGCAGGTATGGTGTACTCTCATGGCAAAACTGGTTTAAGGGTATTTGGAAGCACAAGTAGTATCTCTACTTGGTGCAATGAATTTGGCTAGCATGAGGGAGAAAGGCAAGCTCAACATGTTGGAGGATCCAAGACACTATAATTTATCTCAGATGTAAGAAAGCATAACCCATTATGTTGTCTTCCTTGTCCAATGTCAACTCTTTAGCATGTCATATTTTAAGGAGTGCTCACAATCATAAAAGATGTCCAATACAGTATATTTATATGTGAAGACCTCTCTTTCTTTATTACTTCCTATTAATTGCAACGATGACCAAAACTATGTTTGTCAACCCTCAATAACTTTTATTCATCATACTCTTTCTATGTGAGCTCATTACTCTCCATAAGAGTCACATGATCTCTTTGTTTCTTTCTCTTTTCTTTTCTTTTATTTGGGATCACGGCTAAAATAAGAAAGCCCTTGACTCAATCACTAATCTTTATTATATAGCTCAAGGACTCGATTACATAGAAGGATAATAGAGCAAAACTCATGACTAGATCATACTAAGAACTTTTATTCTACTAGATCAAAATATTACCGAAAGGATCGAACTAAGAAAAATGGTGAAGATAAAAGTGATGATGATACGATACCGGGGCACTCCCCAAAGCTTGGCAGTTGCCAAGTGGAGTGCCCATACCCATGTGATCATGTCTCTCTTTTTGGGGATGGTGATGTGATATTCTTGGCGATGATGCCCCTCAAGATACGGTTCTCCTCCTCAAGCTTGTTGACTTGCTGCTTGAGGTCCATTATTTCCTTTTGGAGTTTTCCTATAACAGCCAAAGCTCCCTGCACCCAAGGGTGCTGCATAGCTGCGGGAGAACCAGTGACACTCTTTCTCATATTCTCATAAGAAAGAAATCTAACATTGGAAGGGATAACCGAGTTTGGAATAGCTGAGCTCTGCAGTTCTCCCATTGTGAATCCAGCTTGGAGGCGGGAAGTGACTTCTTGATCCTCTTCCATGGCATCTATCCTCTTCAAATTAGCCTCCATCTCTTCCTCCGTTGCTGGCCCAAAGGGGTCAACATGATTGTTTGTCGTTGATCTTGGTGCCGGATGAGACACCCGGCTCTCCCCGATTAACTCTTGTGAAGACATCCTGCTCTAATCTGCAGCAGCAACAGCTTGAAACACAAACAGGAGATAATTGCGTGATACGGGAGTCAAAACCTCCGGGAGATTATATAATGAATTTTTACCGACCAAAATATGTGTCGTGTACAAAAAATGAGTCCGGAGAGCACACGAGGTGCCCATGAGGTAGGGGAGCACGCCCAGTAGGGTAGGGCGCGCCCTCCACCCTCGTGGAGGCCTCGTGTCCTTCCCGGACTGCCGCTTATTTTTCTATTTTTCTAAATATTCCAAAACAGAGAAATATTGCCTTGAAAACTGTTTTGGAGTCCGTTTACTTACCCTACCACATACCTATTCCTTTTCGGCATCTAAAACGTTCCGGAAAGTGTCCCTTATGTATTCCTCCGGGGTTACGGTTTCGATAACATTGGTTTCAACATTTATGGGATTACCTGAGATATAGTGTTTGATTCTTTGACCATTCACCACCTTCGGATTTGTGCCTTCGAAGTTGTTGATTTTTATGGCACCAGAACGGTAGACCTCCTCGATAACGTAAGGACCTTCCCATTTAGAGAGAAGTTTTCCTGCAAAAAATCTTAAACGAGAGTTGTATAGCAATACATAATCACCTACATTAAACTCACGCATTTGTATTCTTTTATCATGCCACCTTTTAACTTTTTCTTTAAACAACTTGGCATTTTTGTAGGCTTGGGTTCTCCATTCATCAAGTGAGTTAATATCAAATAACCTCTTCTCACCGGCAAGTTTAAAATCATAATTTAGTTCTTTAATAGCCCAATAAGCCTTGTGTTCTAGTTCGAGAGGTAAGTGACATGCTTTTCCATAGACCATTTTATATGGAGACATACCCATAGGATTTTTATATGCAGTTCTATAGGCCCATAATGCATCATCAAGTTTCTTGGACCAATTCTTTCTGGACCTATTAACAGTCTTTTGCAAAATTAATTTGAGTTCTCTATTACTCAATTCTACTTGACCACTAGACTTAGGGTGATAAGGGGATGCAATTCTATGATTAACATCATATTTAGCAAGCATTTTACGGAAATCACCAAGAATAAAATGTGAACCACCATCAGTCATTAAATATCTAGGGACTCCAAATCTTGGAAAAATAACTTCTTTAAGCATTTTAATAGAAATGTTATGATCAACACTACTAGTTGGAATAGCTTCTACCCACTTAGTAACGTAATCAACAACAACTAAAATATGTGTATATCCATTAGAGGAAGGAAAGGGTCCCATATAGTCAAAGCCCCAAACATCAAATGGTTCAATAACGAGTGAATAGTTCATAGGCATTTCTTGACGTCTACTAATATTACCAATTCTTTGACATTCATCACAAGATAAGACAAACTTACGGGCATCCTTGAAGAGAGTAGGCTAATAAAAACCAGATTGCAGTACCTTATGTGCAGTTCTATCTCCAGCATGGTGCCCTCCATAAGCTTCAGAGTGACACTTGCGTAGGATCTATTCCTGTTCATGCTCAGGTACACAACGTCTAATAACACCATCCACTCCTTCTTTATAAAGATGTGGGTCATCCCAAAAGTAACGCCTCAAATCATAGAAGAACTTTTTGTTTTGCTGGTATGTGAAACTAGGTGGTATAAACTTAGCAACAATGTAATTAGCATAATCAACATACCATGGAGCAGTATGACAAGCATTTATGACATTTAATTGCTCATCAGGAAAGCTATCATCAATAGGTAGTGGGTCATCAAGCAAATTTTCTAACTTAGACAAGTTGTCTGCAACGGGGTTCTCAGCTCCTTTTCTATCAACAATATGTAAATCAAATTGTTGAAGCAAGAGAACCCATCTAATAAGTCTAGGTTTAGCATCTTTATTTTCCATAAGATATTTAATAGCAGCATGATCAGTGTGAATAGTTACTTTAGAATCAACAATATAAGGTCTAAACTTATCACAGGCAAATACAACTGCTAAGAATTCTTTTTCAGTAGTAGCATAATTTCTTTGAGCATTGTCTAGAGTTTTACTAGCATATTGAATAAATTTAGTTTATTATCAACTCTTTGTCCTAGAACAGCACCTACAACATAATTACTAGCATCACACATAATTTCAAAGGGTAAATTCCAATCAGGTGGCTGAACAATAGGTGCAGAGACCAATACTTTCTTAAGTATTTCAAATGCTTCTACACAATCACCATCAAAGACAAATGGTATATCTTTTTGTAATAAATTATTTAGAGGCCGAGAAATTTTCGAGAAGTCCTTAATGAACATCCTATAAAAACCGGCATGACCAAGGAAACTTCTTATACCTTTGATGTCCTTGGGACATGGCATCTTTTCAATAGCATCAACCTTGGCTTTATTAACTTCGATACCGCTTTCAGAAACTTTATGCCCCAAGACAATACCTTCATTAACCATAAAGTGGCACTTTTCCCAATTCAAGACAATATTAGTTTCTTCACATCTCTGCAAAACTCGATCAAGGTTGCTCAAGCAATCATCAAAAGAAGATCCATAGACGGAAAAGTCGTCCATGAAAACCTCACAAATCTTTTCACAAAAGTCAGAGAATATAGCCATCATGCATCTTTGAAAGGTACCAGGTGCATTACATAAACCAAAAGGCATACGTCTATAAGCAAAAGTACCAAAAGGGCATGTAAAAGTAGTCTTTGATTGATCTTTGGCTGAAACAGGTATTTGAGAGAAACCAGAATAACCATCTAGAAAGAAAAAATGTGTATGTTTGGATAATCTTTCTAGCGTTTGATCGATAAAAGGTAAGGGGTAATGATCCTTTTTAGTAGCCTTATTTAATTTGCGGAAATCAATTACCATCCTATAACCTGTAATAATTCTTTGAGGAATCAATTCATCTTTATCATTAGGAACAACAGTAATACATCCCTTCTTAGGGACACAATGGACATGACTTACCCACTTACTATCAGCAACGGGATAAATTATACCTGCCTCAAGGAGCTTTAGTATCTCCTTTCTTACCACTTCTTTCATTTTAGGATTCAGACGACGTTGATGATCACGAGCTGGTTTATCATCTTCTTCCAAATTAATTTTATGTTGACATAGAGTGAGACTAATGCCCTTAAGATCATCAAGAGTATACCCAATAGCAGCATGGTGCTTCTTTAGAGTTTTCAATTATCTCTCTTCTTCATGTTCTGAAAGGTTAGCACTAATAATAACATGATATATATTTTTCTCATCAAGATAAGCATATTTAAGAGTATCCGGTAACGGTTTAAGCTCAAACACGGGATCACCCTTGGGTGGAGGAGGATCTCCTAGGATTTCAACAGGTAAATTGTGTTTCAGAATAGGTTCCTGTTTAAAGAATACTTCATCTAATTCCCTTCTTTCATTCATAAACATGCCATTTTCACGGTCTAGCAAATATTGTTCTAAAGGATCACTAGGAGGTACGACAATAGAAGCAAGACCAATAATTTCATCCTTACTAGGTAATTCTTCTTCACGGTGTTGTCTACTAAATTTAGAAAAATTAAATTCATGAGTCATATCATCTAAACCGACAGTAACAACATCTCTTGTGCAATCTATGGTAGCATTAACAATATTTAAGAAGGGTCTACCAAATATAATGGGACATAAGCTATCTTGTGAGGAACCAAGAAAAAGAAAATCAGCATGATATTTAGTTTTCCCACACAAGACTTCAACATCTCTAACAATTCCCATTGGTGAAATAGTATCTCTATTAGCAAGTTTAATTGTGACATCAATATCTTCTAACTCAACAGGTGCAATGTCATGCATAATTTCTTTGTATAAGTCAATAGGTATTGCACTAGCACTAGCACCCATATCACATAAGCCATGATAACAATGATCTCCTATTTTAACAGAAATAACAGGCATACCTACCACCGGTCTAGGTTTATCTGTATCACGGGGTTTAGCAATTCTAGCAGTTTCATCACAGAAATAAATAACATGCCCATCTATATTATCAGACAAGAGATCTTTAACAATAGCAATATTAGGTTCAACTTTAAATTGCTCAGGAGGTGTATATGCTTTAATATTGCTTTTACGAACCACAGTTTAAGCTTTAGCATGATCCTTGATCCTAACAGGGAAAGGCGGTTTCTCAACATAAGAAGTAAGAACAATAGGATCATTATAATTAATAGTCTTTTCTACAGCTTTAATAGGTGTAGCTATTTTTACTTCTATGGGAGGATGATATTTAAACCACTTCTCCTTTGGGAGATCAACATAAGCAGCAAAAGATTCACAGAAAGAAGCTACTATCTCAGAGCCAAGTCCATATTTAGTGCTAAATTTACGAAATATATTGGTATCCATAAAAGATTTAACACAATCAAAACTAGGTATCATACCTGACTCCTTACCATTGTCGAGGTCCCAATCTTCGGAGTTGCATTTAATTCTTTCCAATAAATCCCATTTGAATTCAATAGTCTTCATCATAAAAGAGCCAGCACAAGAAGTATCAAGCATGGTGCGATTGTTATCAGAAAGCCGAGCAATTTTTTTTTGAATAATCATTTCTCTTGAGAGCTCATGATTGGGGCATGAATATAACATTGATTTAAGCCTCCCCCAAGCTTGAGCAATGCTTTCTCCTTCGCGAGGCCAAAAATTATATATATAATTGCGATCACGATGAACAAGATGCATAGGATAAAACTTTTGATGAAATTCCAGTTTCAATCATTTGTAGTTCCAAGACTCCATATCATCACATAGCCTATACCATGTCGATGCATCTCCCCTCAAAGATAAAGGGAAGACCTTCTTCTTAACAACATCTCTGGGTACACCTGCAAGCTTCAATAATCCACAAACTTCATCCACATATATTAGATGCTCATCAGGATGTTTTGTTCCATCTCCCAAAAAAGGATTAGCTAGCAGTTTTTCTACCATACCCAAAGGAATTTCAAAGCAAGCATTTTCATTTTCAGTAGGTTCAGTAGGTTGAGGAGCAACTCTTTGCTCTACTGGTCGGGGTGAAGATACCCCGAACAAGCCCATTAGAGGATTACTTTCCGTAGTAATAAGTGACAGTAAATTTCAGCACAATATATAAATTTTTCCTTACCAAATTCCACCTACCAAAGGCTCTTCACTCCCCGGCAACGGTGCCAGGAAAGAGTCTTGATGACCCACAAGTATAGGGGATCTATCGTAGTCCTTTCGATAAGTAAGAGTGTAGAACCCAACGAGGAGCAGAAGGAAATGATAAGCGGTTTTCAGCAAGGTATTCTCTGCAAGTACTGAAATAAGTGGTAACAGATAGTTTTGTGATAAGATAATTTGTAATGATCAACAAGTGACAAAAGTAAATAAGGCGCAGTAAGGTGGCCCAATCCTTTTTGTGGCAAAGGACAAGCCTGGACAAACTCTTATATAATGTAAAGCGCTCCCGAGGACACATGGGAATATCGTCAAGCTAGTTTTCATCACGCTCATATGATTCGCGTTTGGTACTTTGATAATTTGGCGTGTGGGTGGACCGGTGCTTGGGTGCTGCCCTTACTTGGACAAACATCTCACTTATGATTAACCTCTATTGCAAGCATCCGCAAATACAACAAAAGTATTTAGGTAAACCTAACCATAGCATGAAACATATGGATCCCAATCAGCCCCTTACGAAGCAACGCATAAACAAGGGTTTAAGCTTCTGTCACTCTAGCAACCCATCATCTACTTATTACTTCCCAATGCCTTCCTCTAGGCACAAACAATGGTGAAGTGTCATGTAGTCGACGTTCACATAACACCACTAGAGGAGAGACAACATACATCTCATCAAAATATCGAACGAATACCAAATTCACGTGACTACTAATAGCAAGACTTCTCCCATGTCCTCAGGAACAAAATTAACTACTCACAAATCATAAACATGTTCGTAATTAGAGGGGTATTAATATGCATATAGGATCTGAACTTATGATCTTCCACCAATTAAACCAACTAGGATCAACTACAAGGAGTAATTAACACTACTAGCAACCTATTAGCACCAATCCTGGACTTGGAGACAAGAATTGGATACAAGAGATGAACTAGGGTTTTGAGATGAGATGGTGCTGATGAAGATGTTGATGGAGATTGCCCTCTCCCGATGAGAGGAGCATTGGTGATGATGATGGCGACGATTTCCCCCTCCGGGAGGGAAGTTTCCCCGACAGAACAGCTCCGCCAGAGCCCTAGATTGGTTCCGCCTCATGGCGGTGGAGTTTCGTCCGAGAAGATGGCTTATGATTTTTTTCCCATCGAAAGAGTCCATATAGCAGAAGATGGTCACCGGAGGGCCACCAGGGGGCCCACGAGGTAGGGGGCGTGCCCAGGGGGGTAGGGCGCGCCCCCACCCTCGTGGGCAGGGTGTGGCCCCCCTGGTGAAGTTCTTGCGCTCAATGTTTTTATATATTTGGAAAACATCATCCGTGAAGTTTCAGGACTTTTGGAGCTATGCAGAATAGGTCTCTAATATTTGCTCCTTTTCCAGCCAGAATCCCAGCTGCCGACATTCTCCCTCTTTATGTAAACCTTGTAAAATAAGAGAGAATAGGCATAAGTATTGTGACATAATGTGTAATAATAGCCCATAATGCAATAAATATTGATATAAAAGCATGATGCAAACTGGACGTATCAAGCACTGTGTTGGTTTTCCCTTGAAGAGGAAAGGGTGATGCAGCAAAGTAGCGTAAGTATTTCCCTCAGTTTTTGAGAACCAAGGTATCAATCCAGTAGGAGGCCACACACGAGTCCCTTGCACTTACACAAACAAATAAAATCCTCGCAACCAACACAATAAAGGGGTTGTCAATCCCTTCACGGTCACTTACGAAAGTGAGATCTGATAAATATGATAAGATAATATTTTTGGTATTTTTATGATAAAGATGCAAAGTAAATAAAGCAAAATAAAAATGGCGCAAGAAATAGCTTGTTGATGGGAGATTAATATGATGGAAAATAGACCTGGGGGCCATAGGTTTCACTAGTGGCTTCTCTCGAGAGCATAAGTATTACGGTGGGTAAACAAATTACTATTGAGCAATTGACAGAATTGAGCATAGTTATGAGAATATCTAGGTATCATCATGTATATAGGCATCACGTCTGAGACAAGTAGACTGACTCCTGCCTGCATCTACTACTATTACTCCACACATCGACCGCTATCCAGCATGCATCTAGAGTATTAAGTTCAAAAGAATAGAGTAACGCTTTAAGCAAGATGACATGATGTAGAGGGATAAACTCATGCAATATGATGTAAACCCATATTGTTATCCTCGATGGCAACAATACAATACGTGCCTTGCTGGCCCTACTATCACTGGGAAAGGACACCGCATGATTGAACCCAAAGCTAAGCACTTCTCCCATTGCAAGAAAGATCAATCTAGTAGGCCAAACCAAACTGATAATTCGAAGAGACTTGCAAAGATAACCAATCATACATAAAAGAATTCAGAGAAGATTCAAATATTGTTCATAGATAAACTTGATCATAAACCCTCAATTCATCGGTCTCAACAAACACACCGCAAAAGAAGATTACATCGAATAGATCTCCACAAGAGAGGGGGAGAACATTGAATTGAGATCCAAAAAGGGAGAAGAAGCCATCTAGCTAATAACTATGGACCCGAAGATCTGAGGTAAACTACTCACACATCATCGGAGAGGCCATGGTGTTGATGTAGAAGCCCTCCGTGATCGATGCCCCCTCCGGCGGAGCTCCGGAAAAGGCCCCAAGATGGGATCTCACGGGTACAGAAGGTTGCGGCGGTGGAATTAGGGTTTTGGCTCCGTATCTGGTAGTTTGGGGGTACGTAGGTATATATAGGAGGAAGAAGTATGTCGATGGAGCAACGTGGGCCCCACAAGGGTGGAGGGCGCGCCTGGGGGGGTAGGCGTGCCCCCTACCTCGTGCCTTCCTGGCCGCTTTCTTGATGTAGGGTCCAAGTACTCTGCATCACGTTCGTTCCAAAAATCACGTTCCTGAAGGTTTCATTCCGTTTGGACTCCGTTTGATATTCTTTTTCTGCAAAACTCTGAAATAGGCAAAAACAGCAATTCTGGGCTGGGCCTCCAGTTAATAGGTTAGTCCCAAAAATAATATAAAAGTGTATAATAAAGCCCAATAATGTCCAAAACAGAATATAATATAGCATGGAACAATAAAAAATTATAGATACGTTGGAGACGTATCAAGCATCCCCAAGCTTAATTCCTGCTCGTCCTCGAGTAGGTAAATGATAAATACAGAATTTTTGATGTGGAATTCTACTTGGCATAATTTCTATGTAATTCTCTTAATTGTGGTATGAATATTAAGATCCGAAAGATTCAAGACAAAAGTTTAATATTGACATAGAAATAATAATACTTCAAGCATACTAACTAAGCAATTATGTCTTCTCAAAATAACATGGCCAAAGAAAGTTATCCCTACAATATCATATAGTCTGGCTATGCTCTATCTTCACCACACAAAGTATTTAAATCATGCACAACCCCGATGAAAAGCCAAGCAATTGTTTCATACTTTTGGTGTTCTCAAACTTTTTCAATCTTCACGCAATACATGAGCGTGAGCCATGGACATAGCACTGTATGTGGAATAGAATGGTGCTTGTGGAGAAGACAAAAAGGGAGAAGTAGTCTCACATCAACTAGGCATATTAACGGGCCATGGAGATGCCCATTAATAGATATCAATGTGAGTGAGTAGGGATTGCCATGCAACGGATGCACTAGAGCTATAAGTATATGAAAGCTCAACAAAAGGAACTAAGTGGGTGTGTCGTGGGAACGATTCCGACAATAATAAGGTATAGGGTAACAGAGCATGATCTATCGAGATGCATATGGGTGACACAGTGGTTTTAGCGAGTTCGGGCCTCTCACGGTGGAGATAACAGCCCTACGCCTCGTTCTCCGGAGAGGCTTTGTTTTATCTGAGTATGTATCCGGAGATTACAATATGTGTTTGAGAGAGAAAGAGGGGAGAGCGGGTCTCCATGCCTGAGCTATGTCCTGAGACCAATGGTTAGAAAGAGAGAGAGTGGTGGAATAAAAAGAAAAGAGCCCCTGGTCTAGTGGTGGGGGTGGCTTATATAGAGTGCGCCACCCCCTCATCTCCTATGTTACAAAGTGGGGCATGAGTGCCATAACGCCAGCCCACTATCAAGCCTTCACTATGAGAATGATGTCGACTGCTTTGCTGCCTGCTGGTCTTCTTATATCTGAGTGAGTCGTATGGCCGAGTGGTGAACTGTCATCCGAGTGGATGGTATGCTGCTTGGTTGAGTGGATAGTATGCTGCTTGTCCGAGTGGATAGTATGTCTCTATCAAATTTACCTGGACCCACATGTTGTGTGGACCCCATGCTCCATGATATTTCAACCCTTAGTGGGCCTACCTGTTATGTGTATCCCCAACATTAGCCCCCGAATCGATTGCGATTTGCAGAACGAGTTTGTGAAAGACACAATTTGGCTCGAGTGATTACGGAAATACTCGGTACCTGTCATCGTGCTTTCAGACAACCAAGGTTTGAACAAAGTCTCAATGGATTCTGGTACTGTGCTTCCCGACTGATCTGGGTAAGTGCCCGTGAGGAGCAACTTGGTGACATTCGATCATCTCTCGAAAGAGGTTAACTTGTGATCAGAGTATGGATGTGTCATTAAATCTGTGCAACAAGATTGACACATGGGCTGCTCTCTTAGAGAGATACAATTCTTATCCCGGAGGAACGTCCATACGATTTGGTTTTAGATCCACACTTGTGAGTTTCACGCTTTGAGTCCTAGAAGAAGGCTCAAAACAGGTCCACGGAGGAGCGTTAAAACTCACCTTATAGGATTTTTTGGTAGTCGACGGGATTCTTTAAAACTTGTTTGTTTGTTGTTTGTCACTCGGACTGGTCAGGCCATACCGAGTGGAGATTACTCCAGTGGGGGCACACTGAGTGCACCCACTGGGTGTAGTCCTCGAGACCCCGTCGATTGCGGGCAGTCGGCGAGGGTCTGAGAGAGAATATCTTCTTAGCCGGTATTGATTGGACTTGTTCTTCTCCGACTCAGAGGTCGAGTGATCTAGAGCTGGGTTTGCATTGAGCAAAATGTTTCTTTCCGAGTTCTCTTCCAGTGGGGGCACGGTGAGTGCACCCACTGGGTGTAGTCCCCGAGCCTTTGTTGGACTAGATGAGTCTGACAAAGGGTTTAAGTCTCCCGATAAACCTCCATGCAGTTGGCACGATAAATATATTTGTCTGGAATTGAATCAATCGGATGGATCTTCAAGTGCTTGGCATGGTAAATAAGCTCAGGTTGGAGCTGAGTCAGTCGAACTGATCTTCGTGCACTTGGCACTATAAATGAATTCAATCTGGAACTGGATCAATCAAGTGATCTTTGTGCACTCAGCATGATGAATGAATTCGGCCTTGAAACTACCGACTGTAGAAAAAAGCCGGCCACTCCAGGGAGTAATCGTTCCAGTAGTACTTATATTGACCGTTAGATTTTACGTGAAAGGGGTATTTGTCCGAGTGGACGTGCTTCCCGACTGATCGGGGTATGTTGACTGCAAGGAAAAATTTGGTTGCACTTGTATGTATGGTCAGAAAGATATTCCTCATGTGCTCAATGGGTCGATTGAATGAGCGTAACCCCGGAGGACAGCATGGCCAACGACTGTGCGTAGCCCCCGAGTGATGTTTGAAAGAGGTAAGCTTGCTACAGAGTGTGATATGAGGTTTGATCATATGAGTAACTTAGTCGTTCCCGTGCTGGGGGTGTAGAGGTAAAGACATGTCCAACTGATGGTGACGCGCGAGGTGGCCGAGGGGCGATGATGTGTACAACCGAGTGATGACGCGGGGCGGTCGAGTGGTGAAGACGTGCACAACCGAGTGGCGACGCGTGGAGCGGCCGAGTCATCACTTGGTTGTACGAGGTGGTCGAATGATTAAGACGTGCACAACTGAGTGGCAACGCACGGGGCGGCCGAGTGGTGAAGATATGCACAACCGAGTGGCGATGCGCGGGACGGCCGAGTGAGGATGCACGGGGTGGCCGAGTGAAGGACTACGTGCCCAGCCAAGTGATGATGCGCGGGGTGGCCGAGTGAAGACGCGCGGCGTGGCCAAGTGACGACGCGCGGGGCAGCCGAGTGAAAGATTGCGTGTCTAGCCAAGTGGCTGAAATTGTGTTCGAAGGAGTTAGTCGAATGCTTTCGAAGCTAATGTAGTGACGAGGTCAGTGTAGTGTGGTTGCGACACAACAAGATCGGCGTGACAACTGAGTCTGTGTAGAAATGAAGATGGCGCGCAGAGCATCTGGGTGATTATACAACTTGTCAAAGTGGCGGATCAGATGCACTTGTTGAAGTGAAGGATTTGACTGGTGATGAAGTACTCGACCACTCAGGAGAGTGTCATTCCAAATGAGATGCAGCCCCCGAATGCGGCGTAGCCCCCGAGCATACTACAGGCTTCGACAACGGACACGTTGGAATACGATAAATATAGTTTTGAATGGATGATTTGCAATTCATCGAGTCGGACTCGGGTAAAGATGAGGAGAAGCTTCCGAGTGATGCTCGAAAGAGGCAAACTCGCAAAGGAGTGAAGTGTGAAGTTTAATTATAAAAGGGACTTATCTGTCTCATGCCTGACGAGGTCTATATCATTGATATGATGAAGAGGATTCCACAGAGGGGTTGGTCGGATGTGTTTGAAGTCAGCAGAGCGACAATGTCAGTGTTGTGGTGTGCTAGAATCGGTACGGTGACCGAGTCCGGGCAGCGATGAAGTTGGCGCATAGGGCCATCGAGTGATCGCGTAACTTGTGTAAAAAATGGCACACACCAGCGAAATAATTTCTCGAGGAAATTTGATGTGTGTTGATATGATTTGTGTGAATAACACCCATAGACACCCGCTGGGAGTGCAAGGGGCTTGCTGGTTGACCAGCAAGAGTCTGAAAGAGCGAAGGATCCGTTCAAACTTGTCAAAGTGCTGGCTCAAATAAAATGGAAGTGTAGTGTTTCGACTGAGTTGCAGCCCCGGAGGACCGATGCATACTCCAAATGAAGAACACATGGTGTTCGTGAATGATGTATGCGAAAGAATGGAAGTTGGACTCGGGTGAAAATAAGCAACCGAGCGTAGAGGTACACTTGGTGGCGTGGCCTCCGAGTGAATGTGATGTGTGAATAACAGGATACTTGGGAATGCAGAAATAATAGAATGTAGTGCATGTAGAATGACTTAGCTGTCTGAAGGCGCGCGAGTGGCCGAGTGGTGAAGATGTGTTCAACCGATGGCGACGCGAGGGGCGACCGATTGATGTAGATGTGTCTAACCGAGTGCCGACGCATGGGGAGGCTGAGTGTTGATGAGGTGACCAACCGAGCGGCAACGTGTGGAGCAGCTGAGCGGTGATGAGGTGACCAACCGAGTGGCAACACGTGGGGCGGCCGAGTGGTGATGAGGTGACCAACCCAGAGACGACGCACGGAGCGGCCGAATAGTTATGAGGTGACCAACCGAGTGACGACGCGCGGAGCAGCCGAGTGGTGATGAGGTGACCAACCGACGGCGACGCGC
>NC_041390.1:111819812-111825198 GCF_002162155.2 Triticum dicoccoides
AGCGGCCGAATGGTTATGAGGTGACCAACCGAGTGGCGACACGTGGAGCGGCCAAGTGGTGATGAGGTGACCAGCCGAGTGGTGACGCGCGGGGCGGCCGAGTGGTGATGAGGTGACCAACCGATGGCGACGCACGGAGCGGCCGAATGGTTATGAGGTGACCAACCGATGGCGAGGCGCCGGGCGGCCGGGTGAAGTAGACATGTCACGCAGAGTGGCGACGCGCGGGGCGTCCGGTTGATGTAGACGTGTGCCGCGGAGTGACGATGCGCGGGATGTCCGAGTGAAGTAGAGGCGTCCCGCGGAGTGGCGTCCCGCGGGGCTGCTACCTCTTGAGCTTGCGTTGGATTTCCCCGAAGAGGAAAGGATGATGCAGCAGAGTAGCGTAAGTATTTCCCTCAGTTTTTGAAAACCAAGGTATCAATCTAGTAGGAGGCCACGCTCAAGTCCCTCGTACCTGCACAAAATGATAGCTACTCGCAACCAACGCGATTAGGGGTTGTCAATCCCTTCACGGTCACTTACGAGAGTGAGATCTGATAGATATGATATTTTTGGTATTTTTGGTATAGAGATGCAAAGTGAAAAGTAAAAGGCAAAGTAAAAAGCAAAGCAAGATTAAAGTGATGGAGATTGATATGATGAGAATAGACCCGAGGGCCATAGGTTTCACTAGTGGCTTCTCTCAAGAGCATAAGTATTCTACGGTGGGTGAACAAATTACTGTTGAGCAATTGACAGAATTGAGCATAGTTATGAGAATATCTAGGCATGATCATGTATATAGGCATCACGTCCGTGACAAGTAGACCGAAACGATTCTGCATCTACTACTATTACTCCACTCATCGACCGCTATCCAGCATGCATCTAGAGTATTAAGTTAAAAACAGAGTACCGCCTTAAGCAAGATGACATGATGTAGAGAGATAAATTCATGCAATATGAAATAAACCCCATCTTGTTATCCTCGATGGCAATGAGGCAATACGTGCCTTGCTTCCCCTTCTGTCACTGGGAAAGGACACCGCAAGATCAAACCCAAAGCTAAGCACTTCTCCCATGGCAAGAAAAACCAAGCTAGTAGGCCAAACCTAACTGATAATTCAAAGAGACTTGCAAAGATAACCAATCATACATAAAAGAATTCAGAGAAGATTCAAATATTATTCATAGATAGACTTGATCATAAACCCACAATTCATTGATCTCAACAAACACACCGCAAAAAGAAGAAGATTACATCGAATAGATCTCCACAAGAGAGGGGGAGAACTTTGTATTGAGATCCAAAAAGAGAGAAGAAGCCATCTAGCTAATAACTATGGACCCGAAGGTCTGAGGTAAACTACTCACACTTCATCGGAGAGGCTATGATGATGTAGAAGCCCTCCGTGATGACGGCCCTCTCCAGCGGAGCTCCGGAACAAGCCCCAAGATGGGATCTCATGGATACAGAAAGTTGCGGCGGTGGAATTAGGTTTTTGGCTCCGTCCCCATTCGTTTGGGGGTACGTAGGTATATATAGGAGGAAGAAGTACGTCGGTGGAGCTTCGGTGGGCCCACGAGGGTGGGGGGCGCGCCTGGCGGTATAGGGCGCGCCCCCTACCTCGTGCCCACCTCGAAGCTTCCTTGGCGTAGGGTCCAAGTCTCCTAGGTCATATTCGGGAAGAAAGTCACGTTCCAGAAAGGTTTATTCCGTTTGGACTCCGTTTGATATTCCGTTTCTTTGAAAACTGAAATAGGCAAAAAAACAGCAATTCTGGGCTGGGCCTCAGGTTAATAGGTCAGTCCCAAAAATAATATAAAAGTGGAAAATAAAGCCCAATATAGTCCAAAACAGTAGATAACATAGCATGGAGCTATCAAAAATTATAGATACGTTGGAGACGTATCAGCCATCCCCAAGCTTAATTCCTGCTCGTCTTCGAGTAGGTAAATGATAAAAAGAGAATTTTCGATGCAGAGTGCTACTTGGCATAATTTCAATGCAAATCTTCTTAATTGTGATATGAATATTCAGATTCGAAAGATTCAAGACAAAAGTTCATATTGACATAAAAATAATAATACTTCAAGCATACTAACAAAGCAATTATGTCTTCTCAAAATAACATGGCCAAAGAAAGTTATCCCTACAAAATCATATAGTCTGGCTATGCTCTATCTTCACCACACAAAGTATTTAAATCATGCACAACCCCGATGACAAGCCAAGCAATTGTTTCATACTCTAACTTTTTCCAAACTTTTTCAATCTTCACGCAATACATGAGCGTGAGCCATGGATATAGCACTATATATGGGATAGAATGGTGGTTGTGGAGAAGAAAAAAAGAGGGGAAGATAGTCTCACATCAACTAGGCATATCAACGGGCTATGGAGATGCCCATCAATAGATATCAATGTGAGTGAGTAGGGATTGCCATGCAACGGATGCCCATCAATAGATATCATGGTGCTACTTTGAAGCAAAAGTGTGGTAAAAGGATAGTAACATTGTCCCTTCTCTCTTTTTCTCTCATTTTTTATTTGGGACTTTTTTATGACCTCTTTTCTTTTTTTTCGTCCGGAGTCTCATCCCGACTTGTGGGGGAATCATAGTCTCCATCATTCTTTTCTCACTTGGGACAATGCTCTAAAAATGATGATCATCACACTTTTATTTTTCTTACAACTCAACAATTACAACTTGATACTTAGAACAAAATATGACTCTATATGAATGCCTCCGGCGGTGTACCGGGATATGCAATGAATCAAAGGTGACATGTATGAAAGAATTATGAACGGTGGCTTTGCCACAATACGATGTCAACTACATGATCATGCTAGCAATATGACAATGGTGGAGCGTGCCATAATAAACGGAACGGTGGAAAGTTGCATGGCAATATATCTCGGAATGGCTATGGAAATGCCATGATAGGTAGGTATGGTGGATGTTTTGAGGAAGGTATATGGTGGAAGGATAGGAAAAAGTGCATATAATCCATGGACTCAACATTAGTCATAAAGAACTCATATACTTATTGCAAAAATCTAGAAGTTATCAAAGCAAAGTATTACGCGCATGCTCCTAGGGGGATAGATTGGTAGGAAAAGACCATCGCTCGTCCCCGACCGCCACTCATAAGGAAGACAATCAATAATTAAATCATGCTCCGACTTCATCACATAACAGTTCAGTATACGTGCATGCTACATGAATCACAAACTTTAACACAAGTATTATTTAAATTCACAACTACTCAACTAGCATGACTCTAATATTATCACCTCCATATCTCAAAACAATTATCATGCTTCAATCTTTTCTTAGTATTCAACACACTCAAAAGAAAGTTTCACAAATCTTGAATACCAAGCATGTTATTATTAAGCAAATTACCATGCTATTAAGAGACTCTCAAAATAATTTAAGTGAAGCATGAGAGATCAATAGTTTCTTTAAAACAAATCCATCACCGTGCTCTAAAAGATCTAAGTGAAGCACATAGGGCAAAATTATAGCGCTCAAAAGATATAAGTGAAGCACATAGAGCAAAACTACTTAGCTCAAAAAGATATAAGTGAAGCACATAGAGTATTCTATCAAATTCTAATTCATGAATGGCTCTCTCAAAAGGTGTGTACAGTAAGGATGATTGTGGCACACTAACAACCAAAGACACAAATAATACAAGACGCTCCAAGCAAAACACATATCACGTTGGTGAATAAAAATATAGCTCCAAGTAAATTACCGATGGAAGTGGACGAAAGAGGGGATGCCTTCCGGGGCATCCCCAAGCTTTGACTTTTTGGTGTCCTTGGATTATCTTGGGGGTGCCATGGGCATCCCCAAGCTTAGTCTCTTGCCACTCCTTGTTCCATAATCCATCAAAAGAATTCACCCAAAACTTGAAAACTTCACAACACAAAACTCAATAGAAATCTCGTGAGCTCCGTTAGAGAAAGAAAACAAAAGACCACTTCAAGGTACTGTAATGAACTCATTATTTATTTATATTGGTGTTAAACCTACTGTATTACAACTTCTCTATGTATTATAAACTATTTTACTAACCATAGATTCATCAAAATAAGCAAACAACACACGAAAAACAGAATCTGTCAAAAACAGAACAGTCTGTAGTAATCCGTAACTAATGCAAACTTCTGGAACCCCAAAAATTCTAAAATAAATTGCTGGACGTGAGGAATTTATCTATTAATCATCTAAAAATAATTAACTAAATATCACTCTCCAAATAAAAAATACAGCAGTTCTCGTGAGCGCTAAAGTTTCTGTTTTTTACAGCAAGTTCAACAAGACTTTCCCCAAGTCTTCCCAACGGTTCTACTTGGCACAAACACTAATTAAACACAAAAAACACAACAAAAACAGAGTCTAAATAATTTATTTATTACTAAACAGGAGCAAAAAGAAAGGAATAAAAATAAAATTGGGTTGCCTCCCAACAAGCGCTATCGTTTAACGCCCCTAGCTAGGCATAAAAGCGAGGATAGATCTAGGTATTTCCATCTTTGGTAGGCAATCCATAAGTGGCTCTCATGATAGTTTCATATGGAAATTCTATTTTATTTCTTGGAAAGTGTTCCATGCCCCTTTTAATGGAAATTTAAATCTAATATTCCCTTCCTTTATATCAATAATCGCACCAACCGTTCTAAGGAAAGGTCTACCAAGAATAATAGGGCAAGAAGGATGGCAATCTATATCAAGAACAATGAAATCTATGGGCACATTATTCCTATTTGCAACAATAATAACATCATTAATTCTTCCCATAGGTTTCTTAATAGTAGAATCCGCAAGATGCAAGTTTAGAGAGCAATCATCAAAATCGCGGAAATCTAGCAAATCACACAAAGTTTTGGGGATAGTGGAGACACTAGCACCCAAATCACACAAAGCATAAAACTCATGATCTTTAATTTTAATTTTAATAGTTGGTTTCAACTCATCATAGAGTTTTCTAGGGATAGAAACTTTCAACTCAAGTTTTTCTTCATAAGATTGCATCAAGGCATCAACAATATGTTCGGTGAAGGCTTTCTTTTGACTAGCATGTGGAGAATTTAGCACGGATTGCAACAAGGAAATACAATCAATTAACGAGCAACTTTCATAATTACATTCCTTGAAATCCAATATGTGGGTTTAGCAACATCTAGATTTTTATTTCTTTCAATCCCACTTTCATCAATTTCATCATAAAGATCTAAATACTCCGAATTTTTAGAACGCCTTCTAGGTAAAGGAAGATCATATTCAGTTTCATCAAGATTCATATTGCAAAACAAAGATTTGATAGGGGACACATCAATAACTTTTAGATCTTCATCTTGATTTTCATAGGAATTGGAAGAACACGCTTT
>NC_041390.1:111825416-111834602 GCF_002162155.2 Triticum dicoccoides
CAACTTTCATAATTAAATTCCTTGAAATCCAATATAGTGGGTTTAGCAACATCTAGATTTTTATTTCTTTCAACCCCACTTTCATCAATTTCATCATAAAGATCTAAATACTCCGAATTTTTAGAACGCCTTCTAGGTAAAGGAAGATCATATTCAGTTTCATCAAGATTCATATTGCAAAACAAAGATTTGATAGGGGACACATCAATAACTTTTAGATCTTCATCTTGATTTTCATAGGAATTGGAAGAACACGCTTTAATAAAGGCATCTTTGGAAGCACACATCCTAGTGATTCTTTCCTTGCACTCATCAAGGGAAATTCTCATGGCTTTGAGAGACTCATTGATATCATGCTTAGGAGGAATAGATCTAAGCTTTAAAGAATCAACCTCAATAGAAATTCTATCAACGTTCCTAGCCAAATAATCAACTTTAAGTAATTTCTCTTCAAGCAAAGCATTAAAATTCTATTGTGAATTCATAAACTCTTTAACACTATTCTCAAATTCAGAGGGCATCTTATTATAATTTCCATAAGAGTTGTTGTAGGAGTTTCCATAATTATTAGAAGGATTACTAGGATATGGCCTAGGATTAAAATTCCCTCTGTACGTGTTGTTACCAAAATTATTCCTACCAACAAAATTCACATCCATAGATTCATTGTTATTCTCAATCAAAGTAGACAAAGGCATATCATTAGGATTAGAAGAAACACTCTTAGTATCAAATAATTTCATAAGTTCATCCATCTTTCCACTCAAAACATTGATTTCTTCTATTGCATGCACTTTTTTATTAGAAGATCTTTCAGTATGCCATTGAGAATAATTAACCATAATATTATCTAGGAGTTTAGTAGCATCTCCTAAAGTGATTTCCATAAAAGTGCCTCCTGCGGCCGAATCTAAAAGATTTCTAGAAGCAAAATTCAATCCGGCATATAATTTTTGTATAATCATCCACAAATTCAAACCATGAGTAGGGCAATTACGTATCATTAATTTCATTCTCTCCCAAGCTTGTGCAACATGTTCATGATCAAGTTGCTTAAAGTTCATAATATCGTTTCTAAGAGAGATGATCTTAGCGGGAGGAAAATCTTAGAGATAAAAGCATCTTTGCACTTGTTCCAAAATCAATACTATTTTTAGGCAAAGACGAAAACCAAGCTTTAGCACGATCTCTAAGCGAAAAAGGAAATAGCTTCAATTTAACGACATCATTATCGACATCTTTTTTCTTTTGCATATCACATAAATCAACGAAGCTATTCGGATGAGTAGCGACATCTTCACTAGGAAGGCCGGCGAATTGATCTTTCATAACAAGATTCAACAATGCAATATTGGTATCACAAGATTTAGTATTGGCAAGAGGAGCAATCGAAATGCTAAGGAAATCATTATTATTGGTATTGGTGAAGTCACACAATTTGGTAGTATCTTGAGCCATCGTGACAAACTAGCAATCCAACACACGGGCAAACAAAAAGGCAAGCGAGAAAAAGGCAAATGGAGAAAGGAGAAGGAGATTGGGAAAGAGAGGGTGAATAAAATGGCAAGGGTGAATTGGGGGGAGAGGAAAACGAGAGGCAAATGGCAAGTAATGTAATGCGAGAGATAGGGATTGCGATGGGTACTTGGTATGTTGACTTTTTGCATAGACTCCCCGGCAACGGCGCTAGAAATTCTTCTTGCTACCTCTTGAGCTTGCATTGGATTTCCCCGAAGAGGAAACGATGATGCAGCAGAGTAGCGTAAGTATTTCCCTCAGTTTTTGAGCATCAAGGTATCAATCCAGTAGGAGGCCATGCTCAAGTCCCTCGTACCTGCACAAAACGATAGCTACTCGCAACTAACGCGATTAGGGGTTGTCAATCCCTTCATGGTTACTTACGAGAGTGAGATCTGATAGATATAATATTTTTGGTATTTTTGGTATAGAGATGCAAAGTGAAAAGTAAAAGGCAAAGTAAAAAAGCAAAGCAAGATTAAAGTGATGGAGATTGATATGATGAGAATAGACCAGGGGGCCATAGGTTTCACTAGTGGCTTCTCTCAAGAGCATAAGTATTCTACGGTGGGTGAACAAATTATTGTTGAGCAATTGACAGAATTGAGCATAGTTATGAGAATATCTAGGCATGATCATGTATATAGGCATCACGTCCGTGACAAGTAGACCGAAATGATTCTGCATCTACTACTATTACTCCACTCGTCGACCGCTATCCAGCATGCATCTAGAGTATTAAGTTAAAAACAGAGTAATGCCTTAAGCAAGATGACATGATGTAGAGAGATAAATTCATGCAATATGAAATAAACCCCATCTTGTTATCCTCTATGGCAATGATGCAATACGTGCCTTGCTGCCCCTTCTGTCACTGGGAAAGGACACCGCAAGATCGAACCCAAAGCTAAGCACTTCTCCCATGGCAAGAAAAACCAATCTAGTAGGCCAAACCAAACTGATAATTTGAAGAGAATTGCAAAGATAACCAATCATACATAAAAGAATTCAGAGAAGATTCAAATATTATTCATAGATAGACTTGATCATAAACCCACAATTCATCGGTCTCAACAAACAGACCGCAAAAAGAAGAAGATTACATCGAATAGATCTCCACAAGAGAGGGGGAGAACTTTGTATTGAGATCCAAAAAGAGAGAAGAAGCCATCTAGCTAATAACTATGGACCCGAAGGTCTGAGGTAAACTACTCACACTTCATCGGAGAGGCTATGATGATGTAGAAGCCCTCCGTGATGACGGCCCTCTCCAGTCGAGCTCCGGAACAGGCCCCAAGATGGGATCTCGTGGATACAGAAAGTTGTGGCGGTGGAATTAGGTTTTTGGCTCCGTCCCCGTTCGTTTGGGGGTACGTAGGTATATATAGGAGGAAGAAGTACGTAGATGGAGCTTCGGTGGGCCCACGAGGATGGGGGGCGCGCCTGGGGGTATAGGGCGCGCCCCTACCTCGTGCCCACCTCGAAGCTTCCTTGGCATAGGGTCCAAGTCTCCTGGGTCATATTTGGGAAGAAAATCACGTTCCAGAAAGGTTTATTCCGTTTGGACTCCGTTTGATATTCCGTTTCTTCGAAACACTGAAATAGGCAAAATAACAGCAATTCTGGGCTGGGCCTCCGGTTAATAGGTTAGTCCCAAAAATAATATAAAAGTGGAAAATAAAGCCCAATATAGTCCAAAACAGCAGAGAATATAGCATGGAGCAATCAAAAATTATAGATACGTTGGAGACGTATCAGGGGACGTCCGAGTGAAGTAGACACGTGCCACGGAATGGCGACGCGCGGGGCGTCTGGTTGATGTAGACGTGTGCCGCGGAGTGACGATGCGCGGGACATCCAAGTGAAGTAGAGGCGTCCCGCGGAGTGGCGACGCACAGGGCGTCCGGTTGATGTAGACATGTGCCGTGGAGTGACGATGCACGGGACATCCAAGTGAAGTAGAGGCGTCCCGCGGAGTGGCAACGCACGGGCCATTTGAGTGAAGTAGACACGTGCCGTGGAATGACGACGTGCGCGACGTCCGTGTGATGTAGACGCGTCACGCGGACGAGCGGGGCGTCCGAGTGACATACATCGTCCCGTAGAGTAGCGACGCGTGAGGCGTTCAGATAATGTAGACGTGTTCAACCGATGATGAAACACGTGGTGTCGAGTGAACCTCCATGGGAAGGTTGAGCCGGAGAAAGCAGTTGTCGCAGTCGAGGGTCGCCCTGACTTGTCGCTGCGTTCACGGCCGAATGCAGTGGTCATGGTCGTTGTCGTGGAGGACCGGCCGAGTGAACCCAGCAACCTCACGGCCGAGTGAGCGCTGTCCAAGCGAACGCCTCATCGGAGTGCTCCTACCCGTCCGAGTGAACTGCAACTAGGCTTAGATCCAGTCGTTGTGGAGCCATCTAGGCAGGCCGACATGGAGGGACGGGCTCGGAGGCGCTGGTGAGGTTCGGCGTGGACGTGCCCATAAGCACCCGTGTGCTGATTCCTTCCCTGGAGGTGGACGAGTCTATCCGGCATGCAGGTTGTAGGTGGCGTTGACCTGCAGATCAGGGTCGAGCGAGGGACGCCTTCCTGCTCCAAAATGTATCAATATAAGTAATTAATGCCTAGTAATTAGATGTAATTGCTTGACAAGCCAACACATGGAAGGGATTGCCCACATCCAGAGTCCGTACATGGAACCTGCATGCAAGAGGCATTAATCAGTGCTAATTAAGAAAGGATTAAAGACAATTCTGCATGCAATGGGAGTTTCCCTTTCCCACGGATTTATTTCCCACTGCATGCAGAGGCAGCCTGGAGGAGAGCCCCGCGTCGTGGAGGCCGCCAGCGGGCAGGCGACCGGTCAGAGGAGCTCCGTGTTGCCGGGCAGGTTCGCGTCTCTCTGCCGAGAGGAAAGGGAGGAGTCTCCCATCCCCAGTTGGTCCTACGCCTCCATGGTGCGGACACCGTCGTCGAGAAGGCGACCAACTGGGGAAGCCCCGTGGCGTGGAGGCCTTCGGCGGACAGTTGACCGGGTGGAGGAGCTCCGTGCTGCCGGCCAGGTTCGTGCCTCTGCGGAGCGGAAAGGGAGGAGTCTCGCGTTGCCGGTCGAGCCTATGCCTGCACAGCGCGGATGCCGCCGTCAAGCTGGTGATCAGCTGGGGAAGCTCTGCGATGTGGAGGTCGTCGGCGGGCAGTCGACCGGGCGGAGGAGCCTTGCCCCGCCGGCGATGCGGGCGCCTCCACGGCATGGAAGCCGTCGTCGGGCAAGCGAACGGGCGGAGGAGCCTTGCGGCGCTGAATAAGGATGAATTGTCTCCTCCTTTTTAGTTTAATGATTGATCACACTTTGGTGATGTCTGATCCTACAGGGGAAAAAGATCAACCCATTGTTAGATAATTAATTCAAAGAAAGTCTAGATCAAATGGATACTTCCCTGATCCTTGTGTTTGTACTGATGGCGCGATGGCCAGAATTCCAGCAAGCCAATCGTGGAACTGCTGCCGAAAATAGATGGAAAAACCATTTGCATCATGGCTTGATAGATGCCATGCCCCAATGTGGGCGCCAACTGTCGTGGGAACGATTCCGACAATAATAAGGTATAGGGTAACGGAGCATGATCTATCGAGATGCATATGGGTGACACGGTGGTTTTAGCGAGTTCAGGCCTCTCACGGTGGAGATAACAGCCCTACGCACTACAAAAAAAAATACACTTCCGTGATGATACGTGGTTGTCATAGTAGGTCGTGTTTTTTGTCATGCATGTACATCCATGACAAATTTATGACAGAATCAGGATAGTCATACATGTGCTGTCGTAGAAGTGTTCCATGACATTACCAAAATTATCATCATGGAAGTGTCCACTTCCATGACGATAAATATCGCGCCACAGAAGTGCTTTCGTCAAGGGTGACCGACACATGGCATCCACCGTAACGGAACACCGTTAAGCTATCGGGTCGGGTTTTGGATCCGATAACCCGTTAACAGCCCCGACCAATGGGGATTTTCCACGTGTAAAATCATCATTGGCTGGAGGAAACACGTGTCGGCTCATCGTCGGGACAGATGTCATCCACTCATTGGACAGAAGGCGCCTATGATACGTTGACACGTGGCACGGCCCAATAGAGGCCCATTCCTGTGAAAAGGCCGGCCTGTTTGACTTGGTCAAAAGGTGGCGGGCCAGCCCATGGAAATCATGTTAACGGCATGTTCGCATATAGCCCATTTATAGCCCGCTAACCCAAGGCCCGTTACGCCCTATCCGAATTAGGCCCAGTAGCGTCATTTGGGCCATCCAATATGATTCCAACCCGTTTTCACTTCTGGCCCATGTATGGCCCATGACGTCTTTCGGCCCATATGATACCCTATTTAACTCTTGGCCTATTAACGGTCCGTGGTGAAACTGGCCTGTAATAAACAATGTATCACTTTACACCCATTAACGGCCCATGGTGAAACTGGCCCGTAATGAACAGTGTATCACTTTATACCCATTAACGGCCCGCTATTCCGTTGGGCCTCTCCAGCCCATGTTATCTTTCGGCCTTCTCAGAGCCCATTTATTCTTGGGCTCATTTCCAGCATTCGTTTACTTATGGTCCGTACTGTCATTTTCTGCTTGTGGGCCAAATTCAGCCCGTGGTTACAGTCGGCCCGTTTGTGGTCTGTTAATACATTGGGCCATTTTCATAGCGTCATAAAATACGGTCTATTAACGATGACCCGTTATGGTCGGCCCATGAACGGACGATTCCAACTCTAGCCCGTTTACGGCCAGAATGCGGTCTGTTTGGCCCATGTTTGGCCAATCGATCATATGACCCGTATAAGGCCCATTGATGATACGGCCCGTAGAAGGCCCATTGATGATACGGCCCGTAGAAGGCCCACTGTTTCTACGGCCCGCAGAAGGCCCACTGTTTCTACGGCCTGCAGAAGGTCCACTGTTTATACGGCCCGTAGAAGGCGCACTGTTTCTACGGCCCGTAGGAGGCCCAGTGTCACTACAGTAGACATTAGCCCATGGTTATTGTGGCCTAGTTTAAAAAAATAGGTTATTGCAGCCACTAGCAAACCGCAGAAAAAGAACTGCACTGACTACAAGTAAACAAATAAAAAATACAACAAGGAAATAAATAAGAAGCAACTTACACTAGGCTATCACGGCTATTACACATATTACATCCACTGGGCATCAAAGTTCGCCACCAGTGCAAATATAGGGAACACAGCAGCATATAAACGCCGCAGCAAAACAAGTCCAGAACTGAAACTACTTCAGAAGAGCTCAAGAAACAATATCCTGGGTACCCATAATGCTGGCAAGATGCTTAGCAAGCTTATTAAGTTTCTCTTGTTTGGCTCTTAAGTCCTCCAGCGCTTGCTGTTGCACCAGAAAGTATGCATCTGAATTCTGCAGGGACTTCCTCAGTCCTCCGGCTTCCTGTCGCATAACATCTGATTGATGTCTTTCAACTTGAAGTTGAGACTCAAGAAGCTGAACTGATTCAGGCAATGAGTTCGAAGAGCTGGTGCCAGCAGTGGTAGCCAGTAACTCGAACACTACATCAAGACAGGACTTTGGGGTTGTCTCAGTGTCTTCAATATAGTTTTTATCAGCTTTCGTGGAGACCAACAGGGATGTCTCACTATCTTGAACCTTATCTGCATTACTTCCTTTACCATTGCATAAAAGGGTACTCTTCTCCAATATTTTATCCGCGTTCTAAAAGAGAAACAAACAAACACATCTCAGGTTTACAATGTAGTATATGAAACTCATTTTGGTAAACCAGTTCAGTAGTAAGGTGGACAGGATAACAGCATGAAACAAACATATATCTATGTAGTATGGTCACTGTATGGTCTATATCATTCTAGTTTATGTTGCCAAATCAAGATAGATACAGTTCGAATCATATCTATTTAAGAAAAAGCAGCATAGACATATAAGTGTGGGAAACTACACAGCAATAACAACACTTGTAATGTGCATGGCATGAGAACATAACTATTTATTCAATTGAAACTGAAATCAACATAGAGCAAGTTACAACAGCAAACAACCAAACACGTTGAAGAAACAGGTTTAAAACATACCTGTTGCGCCATTGGAGTTTCAATTGCATCCTTCAAATTTGAAATTAGTTGGTATCAGTAAATACAGTGATGCAAGAGCAAAGTAGTATGAACCATAGCTACGGAACCTGACCTGAGAACAATTCTTCTTCTGCTTTAAGCGTTGACTTTGGGTTTGGAGTGGTGGTCCTCGTGATTTGGGCACTGCAGTTGCCTTACTAACTGCTCGTGTTTGGGTGCTCTGTGGTGGAGACGGTGCTGTGTCAACGGGAACTGGGTGTCTATCTGCTGGGGTTGGGGTTAGAAGGGGTGTAGCTGGTTCTCTGTCCAACTGGGTAGGGGTACAATCTGCATGAGTGTGGGTTATGTGTGGTGGGGCTGGTTCTTGGGCAAGTACAACCGTGGTTCTATCTGCATCGACAGGTAGCACGATCTTTTCTGAAGACCGTATTTTTACTCCCACAGATACTGCCATCACTCCCTCCAATTGATATGGCTGATAAACAAGAAAGTAATCGAATGTACAGACATTGTAAGATAGACAGGTGCAATGGATAGTAGGGAAGAAAACAGGGCATGAAATAATTCACATTTATGTTGTCTAAGCAAACAGAATAGCAGGACATAATTTCACATATATGATGGCTAATTAAACAAGATAGCATGACACAATTTCACATGTATGATGACTAACTAAACAGGATAGAATGACATACTTCAAAATATGATGACTATGTAAACAGGATGACATGATATAACTATACGATGTGTCTATTAAAGTGGTTGGCATGCCATAAATCACAAACATGCCGTCGATGGAAACATGATGGCATGATATAATTCATGGATAGAATGACGTAATTCAAAAATGATGACTATGTAAACAAGATGAGATGATATAACAATATTATGTCTTTATAAAATGGGTTGGCATGCCATAATTCAAATATATGATTTATATACTAAGGAAGTGAGCAGAGGGCAATCGCATATATGATGTGTCAACTAAGGAGATGGCATTCAATATTGTGTATATGATGTAAAACCTAAGCATTGCAATACAACATATGCATTATATGAGTAATATAACCCTGCCAAGTTTGAGCATATACCTCAGGGGGGTAATAGGACTGGTCATCTACCTATGAATCCTCCTCTAAAGAGCTATCTGTAACCAGCAAGATATCTGCTTCAGCAGGTAGCATTGTCTGCTCTGAAGACCTTGTTTTCACTCCAGATTTCTCCATGACCAATTCAAATGGCTGATGCACAGGAAGAGTAGTTGAATATACAAACATTGTCGACAAAAGCAATGAGAAATACAAAAAAAGGACGGCATGATATAATTCACATATATGACGCTTGCCTAAACAGCATGGCATTGCATAATTCACATACATAATGCCTTGCAACAAGATAACATTGCATAATTCACATATATAATGTCTTGCAACAAGATGGCATTGCATAATTCACATATATGGTAATTAGACACTAAACAGGTGGCATTCACACAAAGCATGTCTAAACTAAGCAAATGACATAGCAATGCAAGATACCATACGCACGATATG